>NW_012118821.1:12845539-12870109 GCF_000951035.1 Colobus angolensis palliatus
TTGTGAAGATTTCATGGACATTTATTAGTTCCCCAAATTAATACTTTTATAATTTCTTACACCTGTCTTTACTGTAATCTCTGAACATAAATTGTTAAGATTTCATGGACACTTATCATTTCCCCAATGAATATCCTTGTGATTTCCTATGCCTGTCTTTAATCTCTTAATCCCGTCATCTTCTTTGTAAACTGAGGAGGGTGAATGTCGCCTCAGGACCCTGTGATTGTGTCAACTGCACAAATTGTTTGTAGAGTGTGTGTGTTTGAATATGAAATCTTGGCATCTTAAAAAAAGAACAGGATAACAGCGACGTTCAGGGAACAAGAGAGGTAACTTTGAACTGGCCGCTGGTGAGCCAGACGAACAGAGCTATATTCCTCCTCTTTCATAAGCAAATAGGAGAAATATCCCTGAATTCTTTTTCTCAGCAAGGAACATCCCTGAGAAAGAGAATGCGCCCTGAAGGTAGGCCTATGAATGGCCCTCTCAAAGTGTGCCGTCTTTTATGGTCCAAGCCTAAGGGATGAAATAAGCCCAGGTCTCCTGTAGGGCTCCCAGGCTTATTAGGATGAGGAAATTTCCCGCCTAATAAATTTTGGTCAGACAGGTTGTCTGCTCTCAAACCCTGTTTCCTGATAAGATGTTGTCAATGACAATGCGTGCCTGAAACTTCATTAGCAATTTTAATTTCACCCCATCCAGTGGTCCTGTGATCTCGCCTGCCTCCACTTGCTTTGTGATATTTTATTACCTTGTGAAGTATGTGATCTCTGTGACCCACCCCCTATTTGTGTGCTCCCTCCTCTTTTGAAAATCGCTGATAAAAACTTGCTGTTTTTATGGCTCAGGGAACATCACGGATCCTGCCCACATGTGATGTTTCCCCTGGACACCTAACTTTAAATTTCTCTCTCGTGCTCTTTCCCTTTATTTCTCAACCCAGTCGAGACACTTAGGAAATAGAAAAGAACCCACGTTTTAAACATTGGGAGCGGGTTCTCCCGACAGGAAAGGGCCCTGAAAGAATCAGCACAGCAGGGAAAGGAAGGGGATTTACAGATGTGAGTGCCTTCAGGAGACAGGGCGAAGGGGTCCTTCAGCTTATTACAACCTTCTCGGCAGGCACTCAGCCCTGGCACTTTTGTTGGGATGAAACCCTGTTCACTCGATCCTAATCTTTAAGCTGTTGTGTTTTCTTGTTAATGTTGAGTGATGCTTTGCAAGGTTTTTTCTCAGTATATAAGGTCTTTAAGGAATTTTTTTTAATAGAAAAGGAATTACTTTCTTCAAATGCCAGACCCTAAAGGGGCTGCTGTAATTTGTAGCAGAGGCTTGTTAAAAATAGCAAGACAGAGTTTATTCCGGTTACTGCCTCAGGGCTGCGAGGCCAAAGTGCAGGCCTGGGCTCAGCCGAACACAGCAAGAACCTCCAGGGACGAAACGCCAGGGACGCGGAGGGATTGGGGACATGGATTCGACTCGGGGAGTCTTGCTAACCTGGGCTCAGCAGCTGAGAACTGGGCCATGGCAGGAGGAGGTGAGGAGGGGCCCGACTGCAGCTGGTGGAGAATGGAGTCCACGTCAGTGTTGGAGGCATTGTGTGGGTAAAGTGACCTCAAAGGAAGCAATCAGAGTTTACCAATTTCAAACAGTGCCAATAAAAATAGACACAAATATTGGTGGTAAAGTAATTTTCCTCTTCTCTCCATAGAAGACAAATGCATTTGATTATTGCGTTCACTCTGGCTAGGGCATCATGAAAGGAAACTAAAAGCTCAGGACCACATTTACTCTGCCAAGAGGAAGGAGTAAAGCTGGAAGACGAGTCATGCAAGCAGCTGCCTTTCCTTTTGTTCCTCAGCAGAGAGTGACAGATGAAGGTGACGCATCTCCACAAGCAGCTGCTCTATGTCTACCTTGTCTTGTGTTAAGTGCAGAGCTGCTGAGCGGGAGATGGATGCACATTTGACAGTTCTCCTGCCTGTCCTTTCCTCCTGCTGCATGTGGATGACCACACCCTTCCTCTTTCCCCTCCAGCTCCCATTTCCCCTTCAGCTGTCGAAGCCGTTAGCATCATCTTTGGATAAAGGCACACACTATGGACTGTTTTTGTGATTCCGTGGTGTTATTTTTCCCCTGAGCATGCGGTTAACATTGGCAAGACAAACTTCTACATTGATTGAGACCCATCTCAGATACCTTTTCATTTACAGCAGGAATTAGGGAAACCCACCACATTTGCACTGTGCAGAGCTGGAAAAGGGAGGAAAGATGGAATCTCGCCCGGAGGCTTCAGTCCTGAAGGTTCAATTCTGGATGATCCTTTACAGAGAGATTTCAAGGGGAAAACAAAAACATCAAAATGAATCCTTAAGAATAATTATTTTTAAGCCTGAATCTTGGAGATAAAAATGTGATGTGTTCCTCAACAACACAGAGTCAGCAAGAAGAAAGAGGATCATTGCTGTCCTGAGCTGGCACGTGACTTATGAGGTTAGCCATGGTGAATCTGTACGAGTCTGCAGCAACCTCAGTTCTTGTTTCCTCAGAAGAAAGACTTTGATCGAGGGGCATAGGCAGAAGGAGAGACTGAGGCAAGTTTTAGTGGAGGAGAGAAAGTGTATTAAAAGCCTAGAGTGGGAACAGAAGAAAGTCCACTAGGAAGAAGGCCAAGTGGACGGCTTCAGCAAGTCAAATGTGTGGTTTGACCTTTGACTTGGCGGTGTACCCATTGGCATGCTTTCAGGGGGTTGTGTCCCTTCTCCCCTGATTCTTCCCATGGAGTGGGCTGTCTGCATGCACAGTGGCCTGCCAGCCCTTGGGAAGGGCCACATGCACAGTAGGTTTACTGAAGCTGTACGTCTGCTTGCTTGAGGCATTCTTCCCATACTAGCTGAATATTCCTGGAAGGTCGTATACCAGTTAGACTCCACCATTCTGCCTTTTAGTGCGCATGCTTAAGCCTGCTCACCCAGCTCCTGAGATCTTATTGGGAAACTGCTGATCCAGTTTCAGGTGTTTTCTGTCCATTGGGAAACTGCTGTTCCCTGGTGCCAGCTGTGACCAACTATTTTAGAGCCAGTTAACCACCTCCTGGCCATCACCTGATAGTTGCCTGACATTCCTGTCCATGGGGGCTCTCACGTCTGCCTGACTTCCTGCTGTGGCACTTCCCCCTCAAGAGTCCAAGACCCCAATTTTGGGGGAAAATGGATTAAGGTCAGTGTTCTGTAACTGCTTCCTGTTGACAAATGGGCAGTGGTGGTGGTTCTGTGGGTCTTGGCCTCTTGCTGCTGTCAGGGAAGAAGGGTGACTCTTTGAGTTGGTGAAAGCAGTGTCTAGCCAGGTCTAAGGGAGAGGGGGCAAGATTTCAACTCTGTTGCTTTACACTGATGGGCAGTTTAAGGGCCCTCTGTAGAAGGATGGCTCTAGAATCCTGAGAGGATGGCATCCTGCTGAGGGTCATCTGGAGCTTGATGGCCTGAAAGCAGGAGGAGACGAATCAGGTTACTGGATTTAGAAGACACAGACCACAAAGGAGCAAAAGTAGGAGACTAACAAGTGGTCCTCAAAGGGGAAAACCTAGGAGAGCCATTTCTAGGTTCCATTCCATGTTCCTTCCCCAGGTTCCTTTGTGAGAACAAGCCAGCCCTGAGAGGCTTGTTCCCATAAACAAGAGGCTCCATTTACAAGTTGTCTGATGTTGTCTTGTACTTTTCCTGACTGATTTACCCAAAAGCAATATTTTTTATTTGAGGCTAAGGAAATTCCTCTCTGAGCTGCTGTGAACATTAGTTAACACTGGTCCTCCCTGTGGTGCTGTTAATGTTAGTTCTTAATGATTTGAAGGACTATGGCAGCTAAAGAGTGGATCTGCTCTTGCATGGTTGTTAAGCCTTTAGCCATGGAGTCAATGTTGTTGGCTATTTCCTTTGAGAGTGGGCTATAGGTTAAGGAGGCTTTTATGAATCTGGCAATTCCAGTTCCTATACTGGTTACAATGTCAAGTCCCATGAGAAGAGGAAATAATTGGATAGCCCTGTTCACCCTGGGCAACATGGAATGTCCATAGATTGGTACTAGAAGAGAGAGATTGAGAGGGACGATGAAGATGTCTGTGGATACATAGCCTATGGTACAAGTTCTAGTCCCGTTAGTGGGGAGGCATTGGTGAACTGATTGGCCACAAGTATAGAAGGCTCCTTGAGTTTTAAGACAAGTAGAAAAGTCAAAATGAAATAAAGGGGTGAGAGCAGTTCCTAAAAATTCTGAGACTGCTGAGATACCCAGGTAGCTGGTGGCTAAGACTCTGGTGCATGGGGCTGCTGGCTGATTCCAATATATGCCCCAAATTAGAATATTGATCCAGATTTTTGCATTACCCATCCCTCTTGTTTCTTCTGAGCTGCAGCCAGACATCATGGTTGGTTGATAGGAGTGAGCAGGATCAGTCTGAATTGCATGAAAAAAAAAAAACAAAAAAAAACACCTCATAAACAACTGATGAGAATCTAATAGCAGGTGTATTACAGTTCTTGAAACATAATTTTTCTCTCTCTAGTCCTTGTTTTTATTAAAATAAAATCATGCTAGGACTGATTTGTTTGCAAAATAAGCTTTAGTCATATTATACTTGGCCTGATTATTTGCATAAAACATAGCAAGAATAATCACTGCCTCTTTTTAAAATTGGCTTTGATAGAACTTTGTTTCATAAGGAGTCTCAGAAAAGACTTTAAAGCCTTGAGCCCCATCGTGGACTTGTGCCGTCAAACACCTGTATTAGATGCATAAATTCTTCTTCTCTTTAGGTCCCAAGATAACTTGAGTTCCTGGGCCTGTTAGAAAGTGACATTCTTTACTTACTACAGGTCAGGAACCCTGCACAGGGACTGGGTAGACAAAGTATTAGGCCAGTTTTCCCAACAGGCTTTTATTGGCTCTATAAGTGAACTTTGATTCCTTAAAATAGTCTGTTTGTATCTAAAAGCATGCCATTCTAGTCAAAGCCTTGGTAAAATAACCAGTGTCTGCAATTGTGCCCTACTACAAAAGAAAACAGATTCTTATTACACTTATGCAAATAACTATACTGCCGTAAGTTAAGAATATTCACAAATAGTTTCCAAATTTTGGAGAAATCTGGTAGATAGAAATATGATTCAAATTTTGTTTATAGGAGTATACTTAACTGGTAAAAGTTATAAATAGCTTGAAAGAGAAGTATTTTTTATTCTGAAAACAAAACAAAGGATCCACAAGGTTTTAAGCCAAAAGTTAAAAAAAAAAAAAAAGATTACTTCAGCCTTTCATTAGCTCAGTTTATGCAGTTAATTCATGTTTTGCTCAATGTTTGTGAACACATTACTTTTCCTAGAGAGTCTTGGAAGTTCTTTTCTCTCCATTTTAATGTCACAATCTCCGAGTTATCAGAAACCTGCATTTAAGAACACCTGTTAGAGTTCTATAGCTGATTATGAAACCACATTTTAAAGAGAATTAGAATGAGACAATTGTCTGTGGGTAACAAAAAACCTTAGGGCAGCCATGGTCAAAGACACAATTGACAAGGAAATTTATCACTTCTGTGGCACACAATTATTTAAAATAATTTTAGTTATCATTAATAAGGTATACTAAGTCATATTACAATTACAGAAGTTTCACATTATTTTGGAACACATACCAACAACACATTTATGCAAATATAGTTCAAAAAAAGCCAAATTTTACTTTTGCATTAGTGTCCTATTGATGTTAAATCCAATTCTTAATAAAACCTTATGGACAAATCTATTTAATATTAATCAGTTTGAGCATAAGGAAAGATTTTCAGAAACCTTGTATAACCCTTTACAATTCTCGGTTAAAAGCCAGAGCGATGCTCTAAGGAAACTGTTGTGCTTTCATTCCCGTGTTCAATTTACAGGAAAACTGAATAATACCCCTTTAACTTTAGCAGTGTGATCACACACAGATTTTATTTTATAAGACTACTTTTTCACAAACTTTCCACAATTTGCTCAAACGTTTAGCTTTATTCTATCCAACTTAAAAGAATCCTTTAACCCTCTAAACTGGGCAAAAAATACTATTCCCATGACTTATTATACTCTTTTACCAAAAGCACATTTTACTTTCCTTATACACCTGGCATGTAAAACTGTTTTTCCAGTAGTCTAAAATCTATGTGACACTGTTAACTCTTACCAACTTTAACTTTTGGTGAGAAACTATTAAATCTTAAACAAATACATAGTATATTCTCCTGATCCCTTTATCTCATTTTCATATTTTTATTTATATTCTTTCTTTTGAATTTTTATTAATTATAAAATATTTTAAGCATTCAATAAAGACACTCATGCACTCATCATCCAGACGACATAAAAATTAACATTTTGCTATCTTTTAAATTGTTTGACTGTCATGTTTTTGAGGGGATACAAAATCACAGATACAAAAAAAATTCAACATAAAGTTCCAGGAATAGTTATTTGCCTTATTTATGGTCACCTGACTTGGGACTTTAATTCTGTCTGCAACTCTCCTTCAGGGTGGTATTGAGATTAGTGTTGACCAGATCACCCAGGACTGGCTCTGCTGTGGTGTGGGGCATCTTTTAAATTTTGCCTCCTTCGCTACCTTCAATTCCAGATTTTTAAAGAGAGTTTTATAAAAACAAGCTTCAGTCCTCAGCTTCCTCCACTAAAAACACATATTGTCATCCCAATGCCGCTTTACTACTTTACGTCTCTGAGAACCAAGTCTATCTTCTCAGGCCACAGCTGTCTCTCCTGTGAAATGGGAATACGATATGTTTTGGAGGGTTACCCACCACAAATTCATTATTTTACGTAGATAAATACGAGAACATTTTATTTGTATTACAAATTATAACACACATATAAAGAACAAAATGCACAGTTTGGAAGCTTATGATCAATCGAACACTTTGGTCAAAAAGCAGAAGATTGAAAGTAATCTACCGGACTCCCTCACACCCCTCAGTCACTTCCTCCTCCTTTTCCTGAAAAAGGAATAACCAGAGTGATCATTCGTACTTATTCTTTCCTCGCTTTTCTTTCTTTGTCCTTTCTACCACCTAGACATTCACCTTTGAATACTATGGTTTGATCTTGTTTGAAATTTATGAAAATGGAATTCTGTGATCTGCATTCTTGTATCTACCTGTTTTTATGCAATATTGCATTTGTGATATTTATCTACTTTACTGCACACATATCGCTTCAGTCCATTAATTTATATTGCTTTAAACAAGGAGTCAACAAACTACAGTCAGTGGGGGCCACATTCAGCCACTGTGGCCTGTTTTGGTCTATAAAGTCTTACTGGAACGTAGCCATGCTCACTCCTTTACTTGTTGGTGAAGACTGCTGCTCCCTGCAGTGGCAGAGGCGAGCCGCTGACAGAGGCTGCGTGGCCTGCAAAGCCTACGCCACTCCCTGCCTGACTGTTACAGAAAAGGTTTGCAGACGCCCCTGCTGTGGACGCCTCCCCTGAAGGGCTGTGTCCACATCCTGCCCCTGCTGTGCGTTGGCATCTTTCAGATCTTCAATTGTGTGAATATCCTTCCATGAGTCCTCCTGCACACAGCTCGCAGCCCTGCTCTGTGTCTAGTTAGGTGTGACATTGCCAGGTCATAAACGAGTACCTTTATTATTGCCGGATAATGGCAATATTGCTTCCTTTTGTTTCCCCATCCATGGTGTGGAGGTATCCATTGTGGCTTTAATTTTGCATTTTTCTAATTACAGAAAGTTATTTGCAAATGAGGTCTAAGACATTTCGTACGGATATTGGGCAGCTGGATATCCTCTTCTGTAAAGGACCCATTTCAGTCTTTTACCCATCTGTTTAATTAGGTCATTTGTGGTTTTGATCCTAATTTATGGCAGTTATTCTTCTGTGTCAGCTCCAAGCTCTCTGCCAGCTATGTGTTGCAAGGATGCTCTTGCACTGTGTGGCTTGCTTTTACCTTTTATTGGTGTCTCTGCAGGAGCAAATATTCTTAATACAAATGCAATCCAATGTGTTGATTTATTCTTTATGATTTGATTTATTCCTTGTGTCTCTTTAAAGAAACAATTCCCTAATAAAAAATGTAGATACCCTGTTATTATTTATAATTTGTCTTACTATGTCACATTTAGATTTAAAATTCACCATACATTTATTTTTGTGTGCAGTATAAAGTATGTATCAAGTCTCATTATTTAGTTTTCATATTTATTTGACCCAATATTATCTATTGAAGTTAAAAAAAAAAACACATCCCTCTGCCCTCTACTCCAAACTCAGCCATGAGCTAAGTGTCTGTGTCTGTGAAGGTCTGATTCGCAGCTCCAGGTTCCATTCCATCCTCCTGACTGTCTCTGCGCCCACACCGCTGGTCGCTGCTACTGGAGAAACCACCGGCCATGGGGCAGTTCCTGGGGCCTGCGCGTCTGTGTTGCCCTCAGCTCCTCATTTGTCTGCCTGTATTTTATGGTTTTGAAATTATTTTTCATAGGGATGGGATCTCACTATGTTGCCCCATCTGGTCTAGAATGCTTGGTTTCGCAAAGTTTTCTGGCCTCAGCCTCCTAAAGCACTGGGATTACAGGCCATGCCTTATCTCTGCCTCTATGTTAGACTCAGTTTGTCAATGTCCACAAAAGAAAAGGCCTGCAGGTATTGTCACTGAGATGACCTTGATTCTAGAGAGTATTTACCTTTACTGTGCTGAGTCTTCCAGAATCCAAACATTGCTTATTTCTTTAGGTCTTTAATTTCTTTGAAAAACATTTCACGACTTTGAGTATACTGGTCTTGCATAGATTCTGTTGCTTTTGTTAATGCCATTGTAAAACAAATCTTAAATACACACACAAAATTTATTGATTTTTAGCCTTTGTGATTTTCTAATATATGGATTTAAAACTATACATTCTCCCCATACCATGTTTCACCACATGAATGTGTCTATTTTTTCTTGTTATTACATCAGTCTTTTGGAAAACAGCTTGTTGAGCTATACTCAAATACCGTACAATTTACATGTTTAAATTGTGCAATTCAATGGTTTTGAGTATATTCACAAATATGTGCAGCCATCCCCACCCTCAACTGGATCATTTGATGAGCTCCAGGAGAAAAAGAAGAGACCCCTGCCCTTCTCCTGTTGTCCCTCTGTCCCCCGTCCACCGCTCTCAGCAGCCACTAAGCTGCCTCCTGTCTGGACAGACACTCCTCTCCTAGACTTCAGGCAAACACAGAGACTCTCAAAGGTCTTTTGCATCTGGCCTCTCTCGTTAGGCACAATGTTTTCTAGATTATGGATGAATGATGTTCTTTTGCGTGGCTAAGCCGCATCTCATTTTTCCTTTTGTTCACTGATGGATATTTGGGTGGTTTCTGCCTGTTGGCACTTTGACCTTCTTCCCAATGACAGATCCTAGAGAATTTGAAGTGCGTTTATCTCCCACCCCATGTGACTATTTCACAGGAACACCTTGCCCTTGCAGCAGGAGGGGCTCATGGCATGGGGCGTAGGAAGCACACCCAGGAGGAAAGCAGGGTGTGGAGCGGCACCTGCAGCACGGCGCCCTCTGACTCGGCAGCCCCCACGTGGCACCCAAGGGCACGAAGAGCGTCGCCAGCATGTAGAGACCACAGCGTCTTCCATCTCTTATTCCCGGGGTTCACACAGATCATTTCTTTATTATTATAATTAATGTAACCATTTCTAACTTACGAAAATCACTGTTTCTTTGCTCTCTGGATATAGTTGGATTACCTCTAAGTTTGACTTTTTCAAGGACCTTTAATTTCCTTTACTGGATGCTCCTACTGTTTTGGGTTTGGCACTCTGTCCCTCCTGTCTGTCTCGACAGCAGCCGAGACTCGCTATTGACCTCTGGGCAGTAGATCCCACGAGAAAGAAGAGGGAAAGTCTGGAGCTTCCTGCACCCCTGGTGGAAGGAACCAGAGTTTTGAAAGCCTGCTCACCACCACGGTTCCGAGGCAGTGGGACTCCCACCAGAACCCTGGAAAAAAGGCTTTCATGAATTAATATGCTCAGTTCTGACCCAGAGTGAGGCACGCTGTCCTGCAAAAGCTTATATAGCTTTTCATTTTGATTAAAGAAAAAAATTACTCAAAATTATATTCACCACAAGCATTCTGTATTTGTTATATTATAAATTTAATTGTCTCCTGTGAACTTGTGGGGATAGAATTACAGTACTAATTCCCTGGGAAATTATGTTATCGCTTCCAAACAGCCACTCATCAATTAATAAGTCAACAGAGATTTACTGTGCAGCTTCTATGTGCCAGACATTAGCTTGGAGCGGGATGGTGAAGGACGGGTGAGAGCTGAAGGCTTGAGTGTATGTTCTGTGGCTGAGAAGAACAGTCAGTCAGTAAACGGAAGAGGTCATAATTTAGAATAAGAAGAGATGCTTCCCTGAACATGAATGATAGGCAGAGGGTGTGGATAGCCAGGGGATGATAAAAACGTGGTAGATGACAAAATTCGTCAAAGACTTGAAAGGAAACTCTTCGTTAAATAAGGAACCACGTGATGCAATGTTCACAGTCACCTTTGCTTAGAAAGAAGTTTTCAGGATGTTTTAGAAGGCTCTGGCACCCTGCATGAAGTGCTGCTTTTGATCTAATCAACACCGGAGAGGCCGGGAGGTCACAAGGGCAGCGCCCAGGATGGAAGCTGGGGTCCGAGTGTTCCCAGGAAGCCACTGGGAGGACGTGCAGCTGGGTTGGTCCCAGCCCACCTGGCCACGCTGGTTTGTCTCCAGATGCCAGTACCAGGGACTGCTCTGCAGAGAGTGTGTAGGTGGTTGGACGGGGGGAGGGCCCCATTCCCTGTCAAAGGACCAAGCCCAGCCTGCAGGCCTCTGATCCGTAGCTGCACGTGGGCACCTGGCGCCCCCGTCACCACGCTCCCTCCGCGGGTTCACCAGGCACCAGCTTTGGAGCCGTCCTGTCACAGGGCCACCTTTCCCACCCCGAGTGATGCCCGCTTTGAGGATCGCCCGGAGCCCTCTTCACAATTCTGTGACTGGTGAACAAGCTGAAGCCAACCTTTTCTATAACAAAAGAGAAGACACGGGCCGTCAGCTGGCTGAAGCCAGTTATTAGCTGAAAGTACCAATTGACATGATTTTCAAAGCAAGCACGCCTGTCTTGTCTTGTATGTCTCCGTGTTTTAGAGGCGTGGCTGAGTGTTTACAGGGTGTGTGTGGCAACGAATGCTTTCCATGAATGTATGGGAGAGGGCTGCTTCTCCTTCCCACTGAACTGCCGTCTGGCGCTGAAAACAGTGAGCCGAGGGCGCACATGGCCCGAGAGTCACACCCAGGCTCTGTCCCACTGAACTGCAGTCTGGCGCTGAAAGCGCAGTGAGCTGAGGGCACACGCGGCCCAAGAGTCGCACCCAGGCTTTGTCCTTCACTCCCTTTAGATTGTGTCTGGACTCCCGAAGCCTCAGTGCATCTCGTCAAGTGATGAGGATACCATTTTCCAGTAAGAGTCGTGGAGAGGATTAAATGAATTCCCGAATCTGAACAGCTCAGTGCAGAAGCTGGGAGATGCTCAACGTTCGTCGTCTGCCTTTGCCTGGCTTGCACCTGCATAGGGACCTTCATCCATCGACATCAAACTTGATCCGGTTCACCAGCTTTCTGCGTCTCTCCTCTGTGGTGCGCCGGCTGGAGGCTCAAGACACCTGCACTACCCCTTCGCTTCCAACATCCTCACAGCGCTCCCTGTTTGTGTTTGGAGGTCACAGAAGATTCTGTGCTTGCTCTAAGCCTTCAGCTATTCTAATGACTTTGTGAAGAAGAGACAGGAATGGCCACAGCTGTGTTAGGGACCCGGGACTCCATATGCCCAACCTAACCGCAAGCACTCTGTGACTGACATGTGCACCTCCCACGTGAGGATTTTAGTGAGGAAACGTGTGCGTGAGTGCTCCACTTGGAGTACTGAACGTGGCACCGAAGGCCAAGTGCAGAGACATGGACGTGGCACCAAAGGCCGAGTGCAGAGACGTGATAGTAAGGAATACATGCATTAAATTAATGTATGTGCAATCATTAATCATCACCAGAATATTGTGGAGGTGACTGCATTTCTGAGATGTAGGTTGGTGTGAGTTTCTGAGACCATGAAACACACCTGTGCAGGGTCTCAGCCGACCCAGACAACCTTCCCTGCCTACTCAGCGGGGTGGTGCCTGTGGACTTGCTCATGTGGCCTCCGCCATCGTCCAGGGCAGTGGACCGGGGAAGGCCTCCGTGGGCCCGTGACAGACAATTTTACAGCTCCCCTTCCCCAGTGAGGGTCAAACAGCAGCCACAAGAGCCTCGGACTCCTCCATCTCAAGGTCTGTTTTGTGCAAAGGAGAGTTTCTGACACGAGCCTTGGAAAGCCACTGGAGTTTTGCTTTTTGTAACGATAGTCACATTCAAAGGATGATTCCACTGTAAGAAGCAAGGTGCCTGGAGGCAGCAGTTTCAAAGAGTTTAAAATTAATGAGACTTTTATAAAGGAGGCGGCTATGAATGGAGGGAAAGGCAGGAACTCTGACAGCAACAGGGCCATGGAGTACCCACTCCAGCCTACCAGCCCGGCTCAGTTTCCCCTCTGTGAGCCTGATCTCCTCATGCACAGAACCCAAACATCAGAGAATGGCACACGGAGCATCTCCACGGCCCTCAGATAAGCTCCTCCGTGACACACAAGATACCCCACAGCAGGGCCTGGAATGAGCATCAGAACGGCCTGTTCTGTCCTTCCCAGATCTGAGGGTTCACTGTGCGCCATGTACTTATTCATTTAGCATTAATTGAGCACCTACTGTATGCCCAGTATCCTCCTGAGTGCAGAGCCTGCAGCAGCGACATCCCTGGCTGTGCCCCTCATCTCAGGGGCTTCTGTGTAGATGAAGGGGATGCCCGGCGAGGACAAGGCCACCAACAACAGAAACGTAAGGACCCGGCAAGCCTGAAGCAGACATTACGGCAGAGACGCATGAGGGGCGATGGGCGGCCACTGTGGGTTAGGGTGCAGGGCTCCTCTGAGCCTGCAGGTGGACGTGGATGGAGAGCTGGCACCACATGAGTGACCGTCTCGGGCCGCCTGTGAAGACCTTCCTGGGGGATGGAGCAGTCAATTCAGAAATCCTGGGCAGAGCGTCTTTTCTCACAGTGTCCTCGTCTGGCTTTGGGATCAGCATAATTCTGGCCTCACTAAATGAATTAGGAAGTATCCTCTCTCCTTCAGTTTTTTGAAAGCATTTGAGGAGGATGGGTGTTACTTCCTTAACTGTCTGTAGGATTTATCAGTAAAGCCATTAGGCCCTTCCTTGGCTTTTCTTTGATGGAAAGTGTTTTTTTTTTTTTTTTTTTTTAACGAGTCCAATCTTTGTACTATTTAGGTGGCTTCAGATGTTCTTTTCCTCATAATTCAGTCTTGCCAGGTTGTATGTGTCGATGGATCTGTCCATTTCTTCGGGGCCATCCGGTTTGTTGCTGTTTAATTGCTTACACTGGTTGTGTGACCCTTTGTATCTCTGTGGGCCGTCTGGTTTGTTGCGGGCCGTCTGGTTTGTTGCGGGCCATCTGGTTTGTTGCAGCATAATTGTTCACACCGGCCATCTGACCCCTTGTATTTCTGTGGTGTTGGCTGTGAGGTCTCCTCCTGCATTTCTGATTTTATTATTTGAACCTTTCTTAGTCTGGGTAAAGTTTTGTTGACTGTTTATCTTCTCAAAAAGCCAGCCAACCATTCACATTGGTGGTGTATTTGTTTTTGTTTTAGTACCAAAAAAAAGACAAGAAAGGGGATCATGATATGAAACCAGGGAGTTAGACCCGGGCGAGGCTGGGATGCAGACGGGGCCAGATCACGGAGCTTTATAAATCGGGGAGAACAATCTGGAGTCCAGTGGAAAGCCAGTAAAGGTTTTAATTAAGACATGACATCTGATTTAGGTCTTGTAGCAAGATCATCTGGCTGCTCTGTGGAGACAGGACCACAAGGGGTGATGCCCGAGGGGAATCGCTGCAGCCCAGCCGGATGTGGCCTGGGTGGGTCGAGAGGTGCAGATGGAGAGAGATCACGCGTCAGACTTTCAGACTCTTCTGAGCGCGTGGCCTCTTGGTCCCCTGGCCTGCTCTGGCGTCTCCGTCTCATGTGGGCAGGAGAGAGGCACCCAGGTCTCCGCTCTCCGGAATCCCTGGAGGCCTCTGAACCCGGGTCATCAGATGTCTTCCATTGACAGTCCTTTGAGTGGATTTTAAATCAGTTAAAACATTATGGGATTATTTTTAATGGTGAGAAACAAAAGGGAATTGTACACCTATGCGTATGTGTGTCCACGCATGCATTAGTGTGTGTCAAGGCGTGAATTGCATCTTATGTGTGTCATGTATGTGTGTACATGTGTATCCTGTCTGTGCATGAATGTGCATCACATGTGCATGTGTGTGTCCTGCATGTGCATATACATGAATGTGCATTTTTGTGTGTGTGTTGTGTGCACAGGTGTGTGTTTGTGTGTCTTGCATGTGTGTGTATGCATGAGCATCTGGAGTGCATATGTGTCATGAAAGTGTGTGCACATATGTGTCCTGCATGTACGTATGCTTGAATGTGCATCGTGTGAGTCTGTTATCACACGATGCTCTCACCGGACTCCCTGCGAGCACCAGGCTGGGCATGCCTCTCCCTTGCTTGGTGCCCACCCACTTGAGAGCAGACCCAGAGTGACATGGACAGGCAGATGGGGTGCACCCCACACACCTGGGCCAAATCTCTGGCTGACTACACTCTCCTCCTCACCATGCAGGCTCAAGGGAGGCTTCAGTCCCCACAAAACTTGTATCATCCCTCGGAAGTCTGCAGCACACCCAGAAGACATTTCCTCTGGTGGCAGAGGGTACACAGTGCACAGGCCCTTCCCTGGGCTGCTTCCATGGTGGGTTTCATCCTCCTGCTAATATTACAGTAACAAGAAAAGCCACATTTCAATTTGGGTAACAATGTTTCAAGATGGAGCAGCACACGGTCTGACTAATTCCAGGTGTGGGACTATCTGGGCGGAGTTCTGGCTGTATTTGTATCTGGGACAGGAGCAAGCACAGACACGGGTTGGATGCCGTATATTTCCCTCTGTGAAAGTCCTCGTCTGTGCTAACAATCTGTCAGATAATCCTCTGTCTTGCCCACTATCCCTTCCTTATGCTGGGAAGGTCAACCTTGGTGCAGAATCCCCAGGCCCCTGGCATCTCTGCCCTGTGATATGGAGCTAAGTGAATTCTGTGGAAGGCAGCAGTTTGGAACAAGCTGCTGTGCAGGGCCCGGACCGGAGTGAGCTGCAGGTCCCACACCACCAAGGAGGAGCCAAGATCCTTATCTGACCTCCTGAGACATCAGGAGAAAGCTCACAGAAGCCAAATCTCCAAACAGGCCAGTCCGAGCCGGCATGGTAAGGAGGTTCCTCTGCTTCAACCTTTACAAGAAAAGTCACCAGACCCCCCCCCTCACCCAGGGTCTTTTACAAGAGACAGTGTCTGTCCCACTGCTCTACTCTTTTCCACTGTTCTGCTCTCGTAAAAGAGACAACTCTCTCGCGTTGTGTTTCCCGCTCGCTTCCTCTTCTGTCTATAAAATCACAGCCGCCTCTACTTGGCTCACTAGGACGGGCACTCTCAATACCAATCAAGATCTTTATCTAAACTTGTAATTTTGTCTTCTGGCTACGGGAGGCTCCGGACTGGCTTCATGGCCTCGTCCTTCTCTTCTTTGCTCCCCACTCTCCTAACTGTACCTTAAGGATTCTCTCAATTACGTGTGTGGACATCGGAGTCCAGTTCTCCATCCAGCCACCCCGGAGCAGCTGCCCTGGCCGGCCCCACTCTCTGCAAGCACCGGACTCCCTGCGAGCACCAGGCTGGGCATGCCTCTCCCTTGCTTGGTGCCCACCCACTTGAGAGCAGACCCGGAGTGACATGGACAGGCAGACGGGGTGCACCCCACACACCTGGGCCAAATCTCTGGCTGACTACACTCTCCTCCTCACCATGCAGGCTCAAGGGAGGGACTGCCAGGCCCTGACCCAGAGCCCAGGTTTCTGATCTGTCTTGGCCACAGGGAGGTCACACTCTTCTCTAAAGTTCAGCTTTCCTGCCAGAAGAGGAGGCAGTCAATCACTCTTTAGTTTCCTCTTGGCTCTTACAATCTACGATACCCACTAATTCGAGGACAGAGCCCAGTAATTGTCTTCAACCAAAGAATTACAACAATAGACAAAAATGAGACCTTGACTCATACAACTAAAGGTTATGTTCTAATTAGAACAGGAAAATTAACGTATGCGTTAGAGTTTGAAGTCCAAATTTTGGACCACATTGCCATATGGAAATTAAGAGCCGGCCGATAAAGACAGTCCTGGCTTTGGGCATGAAGAGTCCCTTTTGTTCCAGATCTAAACACCACCTGCACGGGTTGAATGAGTGATTTAGCCTTGAAGTCAATACTTGATATAGAAAATTAGTATTTCTTCTTTCCTCTAGTCAACTCTTTGCCAGAGGCACTACTGAACCATGATGATGTGCTTCAAAGAGGGTCAGAATGAACGACGGGATGCATCTAGTTATAATAATTTACTCTTAATAATATACAATAAACCAAAGCTTGGAAATCCACATTAGAAATGAACAATCTTTAAACATAAAAAGCCAAATATGTGCATTATTTATTTGAAGAAACCATGTGCATAAATTTTTAATATTTAATCTCATCGCATTTGGTGTTTGAGAATTTACTCATCAATATCGTTCACATTATAGGCTAAAATATTCTTTTAATTAGAAATAGTGATGGGAACCTATAAATGGTCACACACTTTGAACAAAAACCTAGATTGTCTTACATAATAAAGAAAATAAAATAAATTCAAATGAGAAGAGAAAAAAACCCTCAGGATTGTTAGAGTAAAGACAGTGTCTTCAGGATCGTTGGAGACTGTGGATGCTTTTGATTCAGGGCCCGAGGACCTGCATGTCCTGAGGACCGGACCGTCCGGGGTGACCTGGTAAGAATCCGCTCCACCGTCCACACCACAGCATCCCATTCGCCGCTGATGCCCGTGACGGAACGAAAACAACATTTTTGTCACCGCAGTTTGAGTTCCTGGCCGTCGGATACCCACTTTCTACTTGGAGGGAACGCCCGTGATTTTAGCCATTGGACAGCTTTTGGTTTTGATTTTTAATTACAAAGAAAAACCACACAACTATTTTAGAGTGCATCTCGTAGATGTTAGTTTCAGAGCAAATTTTGGGACAAATTAATAAGTAGCCACCGCAAATGATCTCAATTCAAAGCACAGCTCCCTCTGGTATTCATTCCATGGGTGACGTTTGTGAGCCAGGCCCACGTGCTCAGGAGTGATGGACCAGACGCCGTCTGCAGTGCCCCCTCGTTCCCCAGGTCCCAGACCACACGGGACAGCAGTTTAGAGAATCACCAGGGCTTGGCCGCTCTCCTTTGTGGAGACTGAGATAGGAAAATTCATTTGTCTGGCCACAGTCGAAGGGAGGGCCCTGTAACATCCCAAAACACTATGGGGAAAATCAGCCCACTCAGTTGGCCACTCCCGTTCAGTGATCTCAGTGGACCCTCAGGGGTAGGAAGCCCGGTCTCCCTGCTCCAGACCGACTTTTCTCTCCGATCCCCCACTCCTGTGTCACCCTGGAATTTTCAGAGCAGGAACAGGCCTCTGGCCTAAGCATAAGACTCACTCATGCCCTTGCTGCCTGTGACATGTAAGCGCTTGGTGTGAACATTCCCTGCAAATGGCCACATTTGATCTGCTAATCCACATCCGTCTCTGGGCGTTGGAGCTGCCGGCATTCCTGGTTTCCTTGCTCTTTGGTGTCTGTGTGTTCGGTTTGCTTTGCCCGCTCCTGGTCCACCTGCCCAGAACGGGGGTGACGCTGCATCCTGCCCTCGCCCCAGGAGTTCTATCCCAGTGCTCTTAGTGCTTTGTGTTATTTTGATGACCCCCTTCCCAAATGCTACTAATTCCTAAAAATGTGTGTCCCGCTGGGTCCTCATCAGAGAGTTTGGGTCCCATGTGTGACTCTTTGAGTGACATATCCACTGGGATGCCACGGAGAGTGTCAAAGCCGAACTCATAATCACCTCCTGCCTCTGGGCCCAAATTCCCTTTGTCCAAGTGTTCCTTTCTCAGTGTGCGACCAGGAAGTTCTCATTCTAGTTACTGTGGAGTGTCTGGAGGAACACCAACACTTTGCCAAGACAACTAAAACATTTGGACAAAATCGGGGGGATCATCCATGCGTATGCAAGTTCGGCAGGTCTCGTGGTTTCAGATCTACAGAAAAAAAGACTCAGAAAAGTGATGGCCGTATCAGTGCTGTCTTTCTATTGAGGCATTTAAAAAATGTGAAACCTCCGTGAATCAAGAAGCTAAGAAACCAAAGAGAACAAAGCTGCAAATCAGACTGGATTCTGGGTGGTGCTGGAGGTGGAAGCTGAGACCAGGATTTCTGAAGAGTGGGGGGCCCCAGGCATCCCCCAGGCTCCTTCAGGGTACCCTGGACGCCCCTGCCCTGAGCGGGGAGCGGGATAATCAGAGCCTCCTGCAGGCCACATGCCAGCCTCCTGGTAACTGAAATCTCCACTTTATGTGTAACACACAGCCCAGATATTGGCATTAACATTGGCCATTTAAATGGCAGCTTTATACACACATGAAATAGATAAGACCACGGATAGTTTTACCACAACGATGGAATCCGTATAAAAGAAGCAAATAGAAACTCCAGAATCGAGAAGACAATCGCTGTAATGAAGAGCTCACTAGATGTAAATGCCAGAGTGGGCAGAGCAAAGGAGAATCAATGCCCTAGAAGTTATATGATTAGAAAATATTGAAGCTGAAGAACAGAGAGCCAAAAACTGCAGTCATCATATGAAAGGCATACTGGACATGATGAAATGTCTAACACGCATGCAGTTGGATTGGTAAAAACCGAAGGATGTCAGCACACATCATTCTAATTCAAGCATAGCACAGAGGAAAAGACTAAAATAAAAAGAGAGCAACACCACGTCAGCTGTGCCAGGGACAGAAACAAAAGCTGGAACTCGTGGGCCGTGTGAGCCCCAGAAGAAAATAAAAACATCAAAATGGATGAAGCATTTGTAGAAAATGACTTGATCAGAAACAGTGATTCTCAGCTCCAGGAAGCACAGCAAGCCGTCAGAGGCCAGAGGCTGAAAGCTGAAGATAAGCTGGACTCTCAGGAGCCGCCTGATAAGAAAGATTTGTTACTCACTGGGGAGCAGTGATACAGCTGAATAGTGATGCTTTGTCGCAAAAATAATGGAATCTAGAAGAAAATGTCACCAAAAATAAAAAGACTTTCAACTGACAAACATATCTAGAAAAACTATCTTTCAAAGATGAAGGGTAAATGAAAACATTTTAAGATGAATTGAAGCTGGATGAGTGTGTTGCCAGCAGATCCATACTTAAAAAAACGCTAAAGAAAATTTCTTTAGGCTGAAGAGAAATTATACCCGATGAAAAATGGTGTCATAAAGTAATGAAGAATACTAGAGATAATAAATATGAAAATAAATAAAAACAATTATTTTCCTTCTTTGCTTAAATTCTTCAAAATTAATTGGTTATTTCAAACAAAAATAGAAAAGAGAATGAGTTTTTTAACATCAAATTTAAATGTGGGGCATCACTTGCAGATAGCAGGGAAGACAAGTGGATTTATAGCAGCATGAGGTTGTTTTACTGTAGATGAAGTCACACAATATTACATCAGAGTAGACCATACAAATAAAAATGGATATAGTAACTTCAAGAGAAAACACTGAAAAAAATAATGCAGTCAAAAAGTCAATAAAAGGACGAAATGCATAATAAAATTTTACTAATTTATGCCGAAATAAAACAGGACAATAAAAGGACAAGAAAAGAGGGCCCACTGAAAAGGAATGTTTAGGTGGGAGCCTCGGTTCACAGCAGAGCGTCGGTGCGGCTGTCGGTGACCCTTGGGACTCATGAAATTCTTCAAAATGAGGTTTGTGTGGTGGACAGACCAGACCCTGGCAGGGTCCCATTTTCATGACTGTATAATCCCTTCCTCTGAGTGTGGGTGAGACCAATCACTGGTTTCTAACCAACATGAAATGGCAGCGGTGACGGGAGTCGCTCTCTTCGTTACGTTACTGTATTCACATAGAGCTCCGTCTGGCTCGCATTCACTGGAAAGACTCTTTCCACTTCTGCCTGGAGGAAGTGAGGTGCTGCATCATGAGAGGCTCTGGAGGGGCCAATGGCAAGGCACTGCGGGGGACCCGTGTCTGAGGGGCACTGCGGGGGACCCGTGTCTGAGGGGCACTGCCGGGGACCCGTGTCTGAGGGGGACTGCGGGGGACCCGTGTCTGAGGGGCACTGCGGGGGACCCGTGTCTGCCAGGTGAGAGGAGCCCCCAGCTGCCATCCACAACAGAGCAGAACCTTAGTCCTCCAACTACAAGGAGATGAATTCAGCCAACAACACGAAGGAGCCTGGAAGCAGACCTTTCCCTTCCCCAGTGCGACCTCTGATGAGCCCATAGCCTTGGCCAACACCTGGGTTTTAGCCTTTTGAGACCCCGAGCAGATGACACAGCTAAGCTGAACCCTGATTTTTCACCTACAAAAACTGTGAGATGATAAAAGAGTGTTGAGCTTCTAAGCTTTTGCTCAAGTGTCATGCAGCGATAAAAAAACTAGTATGTCTGTTAAAGCCAAATGAGGCTTGGCCAGGTATAGTGGCTCATGCCTGTAATCCCAGCGCTTTGGGAGGCTGACGCGGACGGATTGCCTAAGGTCAGGAGTTTGAGACTAGCCTAGCTAACATGGTAAAACTGTGTCTCTACTAAAAACACACAAAAAAGTTAACTGGGCGTGGTGGCACATGGCTGTAGTCCCAGATACTTGGGAGGCTGATGCAGGAGAATTGCTTGAACCCAGGAGGAGGTTGCAGTGAGCCGAGATCGCGCCATTGCACTCCAGCCTGGGCAACAGAGCAAGACTCCGTCCCCCACCTCCCCTGCAAAAAAAAAAAAAAAAAGGCTTCACTAACCACACATGAAACATGCAGGAAGAACACAGTAAGTTGGTATGGAGGTGCCGGAGCGGCGGTTCCCCTCCAATGCTCTTTCTCTTATCTTTCCAGTCATAGACTATAGACTGTTCCCTGAACATCTCAACACAGGATTTGCAGAGTTTTACTGACTGTCACATAACTTCCCACACGTCCTGTCATCATGAGCTTGTGTCTAACAAGACCCACGCTGCCCAGGGCCACAGGTCCTCGTCATGTGACAGTTTTATCACTAGGCACAGGTGCACCCCACGGGGTGTGGATCCCTGTCCTCAGATAAACCGCCTGCAGCAGGCTTTTCCTCTCTATGTACTGAAGGGGTCTAGAAATCAGAACTCACAGCCATCTGGATGGAGTTTTCTTTGTAGGAAGGTTTTAATTAACAAATTCATATTTCAGGCTATACTGATTTTATATCTTTTGTTCATCACCTTTGTTAATTATATTTTCAATGAATTTGATGATTTCATCTACATTGCTATTTATCACATTCCATATAATTTTAATATCTCTAGCATCTCTACTGGTGCCTCCTTTTACATAATGACTTATTTTTGGAAATTTGGATTTGTTAATTGATTTGCCTAAGGGCTTATCAATTTTCTTATCATTTTGAAGCACAAATTTTTGCACATAATGGTCAGATCTGCCCCAGTGGCTCATCAAGCTTCTCAGAAAACAGTCTGTCCATTTCTTACTATTTGGATATGTAAATTTCCTCTTCTTTTCCACCCTGACAAATAATGCTGCAGTGAACATTCTGAATGTATTTCCTTATATAAATAATTAGTGATACTCTAAGATATATTCTCAAAGCTGAAATTGCTATGTTATAGCAGATGCACACTGACATTTTAATGGACACTGTAAAATGGATCTTCAACCTGGTTGTATAAATATCTACTCTAACACCTTGTTTATAAGAGTTTCCTTTTCTCTACATCCACGATAACTTGTTTGTATCTGTTATTTTTTTAAAGCAAATAACTAAGAAGTTACATCTTTGATGTCTGTATTCTTAATTAACAGTGATGCTGATTTTTTTTCATAAACTCATTATCTGTTTGGTTATTTTCTCCTGGGTGAATTACCCATTCTTAGTCTGTTTCCTTTTGTTCTCATTTGTCTCCATGTATTTGATAAGTAGATGACCTTTATGTAATCCTGATACTAATGCTGTATGACACATTGCAAATAACTTCCCAAACTAAAATCTAGCTAGATATGCAATTTCTATAGTGTATTTTTAACTTGTATTTTCTATCTAGAGAACCACTGTGTTCACAAATAATGAATATTTCCCCCATATTCCTGTTGACTTGCTTCATTTCACTCGCTAACACCTGCAGTAAAAGTGTGAAATTTATGAAAATTTATAAAAAAGACATTTTTAGTCTTGCCTTAAGTGGAAATGCAGGTAATTTTTCACTTTTAAAGGATTGATACAAGGTTGTGGTAGATACTTTTTAAAGAAAATCAAATTTGAGAAATCTCTTCTATTATTGTTTTGTAGATATTTGTATTGTAATTGATTGGTTGAATTGCATCAATTTTTTTCTCTGTTGAAATGGTTTTTACTTTTCACCCTTTCAATTTGTTAAGGTAATGAAGAAGGTAAGTGATAGGTTGTTTAGCTCTTGAATAATCTTTGTATTCCTGAGATAAGTGTTAATTACTCAGGATGGATTTATGTTTCTTTTTACATAGCTACATATGACTTATTTGTTTTATTTAAACTTTTTGTATCTATGTTCATAAATAATGTTGAACTATGATTACTGTTTTGTTTTGCCTTTAAAAAAACAAAATTTTCACTCTTTTTTATAAAAAAAAAATACTTCAGTTCAGCAACGTCTTGTTTTGTTGCTGACTTTTCCTCGCATTGCTTGTAGACACTGACCCCTTTTCCTGGGGTCAAATTCTCTTCTAGTTGAAATGATCCTTTAGGTTTTTTCAATTGTTCCAGATGAGAGATTGGAGCTCCTAATCCTTATTTGAATAAAATTATTTTATTCTTACACTTTTATGGAAAATTTCAAATACATACCTAGGGGAGATTATAGCATAATTAACTCTAATTTACCCATGACCTGTCTTGAGCATTGATCAGCTCAGAGCCCGTCTCACTTCCTCTATTTCTCACTCTCTCCCCTTCCCCAAGATGACCTCATCTGATGCCTTGGGCTAGGTCTAGTCTTCTTTCTATCACTGCATCAATTCTTTTGTCCATTTTGTACTATCTGGATACTTGTATTTTTTCCACCTTTTCACCTGATCAAATTATGTGCCAGTGAATATCCTTGTGTGTTTCCTTATTCCATTGTGCTATTAATTCCAATGTATATTTCTGCACATATTTCTAAATATTTCTACGTGTATCTTTAAAAGACACACCAACACCTTTAAACATAGTGACAGTTTATTATCAAACTGGAAATTAGCACAGTAATCTCTTAATATCATCAAATATTCAACCACTCCTCACAGAAGGTTCGTTGAGCTGGTTAACACTGAAGCCATCTGCAGACAGCCAAACTGAGAGAGCTCTGTGACACGGGGGTTGCATGCACACACCTCTAGACACTGCTGCAGGGCCAAGAGCCCAAAGTTCTTGCCCCAGCTTCTGCCCCTGCCCCCGCCCCTCTGCATGCTCCTGCTAGGGGTTTGAGCTGCAGGGCGGCCAAACAGCTGAGCCACACTCCTGTTGTACATCTTTTGAGGGGAATTCAGGGAATTCTCCAGTTTCAGCAATATGCTATATCACATAGTGTGTAGCATACGGTGTGTAACATACCACAGGTGTAATGCAGAACATGTAGCATGCCCTGTGCGCTGTGTGTGTGCAGAGGCACGTGTACATATACACATGGAGGCTATTTGCGGTTATTTGTTGCATATGGACAGACTGTTTCTGGGATCATCTAGAAGACAGAAGAAGCAGTTAACTTCAGACAGGGAGTTCTGCTGCTGGGTGGACAAGTGGACAAGTGGGATTTTAGTTATTTATTTATTTTTTATTTTAAATTTTGAACCAATTAAACACATTCAAATACACTCAAACATTAAAATAGTTGGATTTTGAGAATTATTTCATAGCTGGGCTCTGTAGGAACAGTCAAGGCCTCCGCCTCCCTCCAGGTCATAACTGGTCTGGGTTCAATACCAACTCGTCGGGTGAGAAGGAGCCAGAAACAGCTGGATGGGTGCGGGCAGCTGCAGGGGGCCTGGCTCACTCACCCAGGTTCGCAGCCTCAGGGGCTGTGTGGGGCTGTCACCTCAGCAGCCAGTTTCCAGAGCCCCATTCTAGACGTGCCCCACCCAACTCACAGGTGAGCACAGCT
>NW_012118821.1:12870159-12894705 GCF_000951035.1 Colobus angolensis palliatus
ACCACCCCCACTGGCTCCACAGACCCGGAGAAACCCAGCTACCCAGGGTTCTGTTGGAAACCTCACTCGAGGGAGCCACCTCTGTCACTGCCGTGTGCACGAGACCAGAAGAATGGCTGAGCTTTACCTCTTGCCTTGTTAAAACGTTAAAATCCCCACCCAGGAGGGCCTTAGGTGTTATTTATCATGCACAATGTCTGTATCAGACTGATTTTTCACTGTGCCCATGCACCCCCAGCTCCGTCCCACGCACGTAGTGATGTTCGCATGCCTCATGCTTATCCCTGACATCCTTCCTAACACACCAAAAAGACCTGCCCTCAGGGAGCCAGCCCGAGACCTCCCTCTCCAGGGCTGCCCCCTTGTATTCAAGCACAGACTCCTGACAAACCTCCTCTGGGGAACGCACATGGCCTCGTGGCCCCTCTGTTGCATGGGAGCATAGGAACCCGTGGATGGTAGCACTCTTGTTCCTTGCGTGTGAGTAACTATTTGCTGTAAATGGTGCCCTTGGGTCCAGACAACCTTGATGTTGTTGCACTTCAGTTGTCCCACCCATGCTTTCTGAACCAGCCCTTCGCCCTGGCTCATAGGCCCTGGGCCTGGGGGTTATGGGCAGGGATCCACCATCTTGTCTGGCTGCAGACACGGCTTCTGTCCCTAAGTTCCTACTAAATGTTTCTTTCTGAGAAACCAGGTTTGCTGGCGTCTTTCTCTGGCCTCTCAGTTTCCTTGGACTTGGAGGGCAGTTGTGCCGGGACCTCCCCACTGTGGAGCAACGGAGTATCCAGTGCGCCTCATGCTTTAATGTAAGCAGCCTTAATGATCACCACACAGGTATGTTAATGCATGTGGGTGGCACATTTGTAGTATTTTAATGTTACCATGGTTTTCTTATTTATTAGCTGAAATATTTCCATGGAGAGAAACTTCCCCTTGTTGACTCTTTCCTCGCCCTGAGGTACAGTTTTTATACCAAAGGCAGGATCAATGCGTTTGCCTTCTTTCCATTTTCAAAATTACGAGGTTTTTTCCTCTGTTGTCTCCCAAAAGGGATCACGGATTCCTTTGATTTTAGGTGTTGTTGAGAATTATTAATAATTCATGGAATTTAAACCATAGATGCGTTTAGAGTCCCTCAAGGTTATCTTCGTTCTTGATGTTAAAACAGTCCCATTCTTTTCCAGGGGACGCTGCTCATGTTCTGTCCTGCGTGTTCTCGAGAAAGTTTTGATGAGAGAAAACATCACACAGAAGGGTGCACGCATCACAGGTTTCCAGCTCTGTGGATTTTTGCAAACTGAGCAGATTTGTGGGCCAGGAGTGGGGCCCACAGCGAGGATGTCCTTCCTGCCGCTCCTGCCGTCCGTCCGGCAGCACAGCCACTACCCGGCCGTGGAACCACACAGGTTAGTTCTGCCTGTTTTGTTGTTTATGCAAATGGGACCGTACAGTGTTCAGTCTTAAGTCTGGCTTCCCTGCTCAACTCGTGCGTGTGAAATTAACCTGCCCTGATGTGTGGAGGATCCCACGGGTCATCCCTGCTGCTCTCCATCATCCGTTGTGAGTGCGGATAACACCGTTGTTCATTTTACTCTTTGTGGGACTTGCTGGTTTCCTCTTCTGCTGCTGTGACTATTCTCAGACACATCCCATGGCTTTGAAGAAGAGTTGTCTTTGAGGTTTTTCTTGTTTTGTGTTGTGTTGTTTTGTTGTTTTGTTTTTTCCTGGCGTAACATGATGCCGTGGCTCACTTTGTGCCTGTCTTCACCAGAAATAGAATCAGCCATTTTTTCCAAGGAGCAATGATCCTTTCCCTGGAAAATGAGGGTTAGGAACCAAAGCATTTTAACTGTATTTTATTTTATTTTATTTTTAGAATTTTTACCTAAAACTTAGAAACAATACTATCCAACTAAATAATTTATAAAAATTAGTAAATAGCAAAATAAATTCCTTTAGTTTTCAAAAGCTTTCTCTTTAATTATCAGTGCTTTATGCAGTTGAATAACACAAATGTTTGCATTGCGGGGACAAGAAAAATAAACCCTGGCCCTGAATACTTCAGAGTTGGAATTTCGAACTTAAAGAAAAAGCATGGTATTAACGAACCCTGTAATCTGCAGCAAAGAATATGGTTGTGGTTTTAACAAAAGGGTAGTTAAATCATTTTCTCACAGTTTATACCATAATAAACTGTTTTCAAATCAAATATTTAAATGTAAAATCGAAAAGTATATAAGCACCAAAAAAACATGAAGATGTTTTCTTACGGTTTCAGCATGAGAAATGCTTCCAAGTATTAATATAGGTAGAACAATTAAAATTTATAATTGGATTAATATTTTAAAAGTGACATGGTTCCAAGGAAATGGACAAATCATGAAATTTGTTGCTATCATAAAGCACATTTTTTACATGGTTAAATGGATTCTACAATTCTGTAATAAAAATACCAATAATCCAACTGAAAAAATGGCCAAAAGATGAGACAATAAACAGACTACAGATGCACTAAAGGATGCTTAATTTAATTAAGAATAAGAAAACAATTGAAATCATGAATGATGACTTTGATTTCTGCCTCTAGGATTAGGAATAATTGGATGGCTAAGAACTGGAAAGACATGTGCTGTCTTCCACACTGCTGGCAGCACTGCAAACCAGCTTAACATTCATAAAAGGCAATTGAAAATTAGACACAAAAGATAAAAAGCTCATACTCTTTTGACCTGATAATTTAATGTCTTAAATTTTATTAGATATATGTTATCACATATGTATAAAGTACATCCATTGATGTATTAAAAAATAAAATACCGAAATACCTTATGAGTAATTCAATAAGGCATTACTTAAATAAACAAGGCCATACCTACTCAATGGAAAATAACATTTCTTTTCAAAAGAATGATAAACTCTATACTAGTAAGGCATAATCTTCAAGATACATAGTTAAGCAATTAAAAAAACACCTGATTTTAGATTGTGTGCATCATATGTTTTTGTGTATATAAGGATTAAAGCTGGAAAACATTCACGGGATATAAATAATATATTATAAGCAACATATCATAGACAGCACACCACGTAGGTCATGATGATACAGGAGGGGCAGGAAAGGGCGGGTGGAGAAGAGCAGGTACACTGTGAGGGCTCCGCCCTCGGGCCTGTGCCCACGGGCCTAAGTGAGAGCAGGCTCTCCTGTTTTCCCACCTGAATGTTGCATTTCCAAGACCACTCTGGCCTGCCACACCCCCATCCTGTGCCCATATAAACCGGAGACCTTAGCGGGCAAATGCACAAACCGCTGAATGTCGAGAGGAGTGGAGAGGGGCAGAGAGCAGTGCAGAGCGGCAGAGAGCGGCAGAGAGTGGTGGAGAGCAGCAGAGAGCAACACTGTGACCCGGCAGAGAAGGAGGGAAGAGGGACCTGAACACCAAGAGGAGTTCGCTAACAACAGCCAGACCCCAGGGGAAGATGATCTCCCCCTCCCCTCCACCTTCCAGCTCCCCATCCGTCTGCTGAGAGCCACCTTCACCGCTCAATAGAACCCCGCACTCATCCTTGGAGTCCGCTTGTGATTGGATTCTTCCAGGACGCTGGACAAGAGCTTGGGGTTCAGAAGGCTGTCACATTGGCTCTCTGCCCTTGTGATAAGGCAGAAGGTTCGTTGAGCTGGTTAACACTGAAGCCATCTGCAGGCAGCCAAACTGAGAGAGCTCTGTGACACGGGGGTTGCATGCACACACCTCTAGACACTGCTGCAGGGCCAAGAGCCCAAAGTTCTTGCCCCAGCTTCTGCCCCTGCCCCCGCCCCTCTGCATGCTCCTGCTAGGGGTTTGAGCTGCAGGGCGGCCAAACAGGTGAGCCACACTCCTGTTGTACATCTTTCGAGGGGAATTCAGGGAATTCTCCAGTTTCAGCAATATGCTGTATCACATAGTGTGTAGCATACAGTGTGTAACATACCACAGGTGTAATGCAGAACATGTAGCATGCACTGTGCGCTGTGTGTGTGTAGGGGCACCTTCCTGTCTATAAACAGGGAAATACATACACACACACACACACACACACACACACACACACACGTAGCATGCCCTGTGCGCTGTGTGTGTGCAGAGGCACGTGTACATATATACATGGAGGCTATTTGCGGTTATTTGTTGCATATGGACAGACTGTTTCTGGGATCATCTAGAAGACAGAAGAAGCAGTTAACTTCAGACAGGGAGTTCTGTTGCTGGGTGGACAAGTGGACAAGTGGGATGTTAGTTATTTATTTATTTTTTATTTTAAATTTTGAACCAATTAAACACATTCAAATACACTCAAACATTAAAATAGTTGGATTTTGAGAATTACTTCATAGCTGGGCTCTGTAGGAACAGTCAAGGCCTCCGCCTCCCTCCAGGTCATAACTGATCTGGGTTCAATACCAACTCATCAGGTGAGAAGGAGCCAGAAACAGCTGGCTGGGTGCGGGCAGCTGCAGGGGGCCTGGCTCACTCACCCAGGTGCACAGCCTCAGGGGCTGTGTGGGGCTGTCACCTCAGCAGCCAGTTTCCAGAGCCCCATTCTAGACGTGCCCCACCCAACTCACAGGTGAGCACAGCTTCCTGGGGGTGCAGCTGCCACTGTCAGCTGTGGAGAGCCTCAAGCTGCTTCCAAGGGGAGCCCGTGACCCTTGGTTCCTTTAAAAAAAAAAAGGAATGGTTTTTCTTACTCCAGGCACCTCTTTCCTAACAGTGGAGAAGATAGAGTGCCGCTGCATTGAATCCTGGACAGAGTGGCAGCCATGCCCATGTTCCACGCAACGTAGTGTTGATTTGCCAGACTGAAGTGCCCGCTACAGCAGCCGGCCCCTGCAGAGCTTTCAAGGAAGGCTGCTGGGGCTGGTGTTTCCCACAGCTGCTGGGCTGCTGGCTTCCTGGGATGCCTGGGTAGAGGTAGGGATGCGTGGCTGTTCAAAGTCATCCAGGCGGGAAGAGAGCAGCCAGGAGCCAGCAGCACAGTGCAGGATGCAGCCGCCAGGACTGCCTCAGAGTCAGGCCCAGTGAGGGAGCAGGGAGGGCACCTGAGGCCTGTCCCCAAGGGCTTGGGGGAGTGCAGGGGACCCCCTCTCCTGGTTGTCAAATCAAGTGTGCCCTAAAGCTGCCTCTTTACGTATTTTAAGTTCGGTGTGAGCTATAACCTAAGTGGAATTGTACACAGACTGTAGCCTGCACTTGCGTCAATCACCGAGATTTGGCCACTCAGACATAGCCAGCTGTTTGAACCCTGTTAAAATAAGGCAAATGCAGGCTGCAACCCATCCAGCCGTCTCCGTCCCTCACGTCCGTTTCTGTGACTTTCCTTTCCCTGTGCATGAATCTTCCTTCCCCACGCAGCTGCGCGGGAGTCTCTGAGCCTCCTCTGGCTGGGAAGGCTGCCCGATCACTGCTCCGTTAAACTCCGTCCAACGTCATTTGCCTGAAGTTTTTCTTTTTTCAAGGGCTTTCACTGTTCGGTCAGACTCCTTCAGACAGAGCCCTGGGGCCCGGCGGGACAGGCTGTTCGGGGTTAGGAACGAGCTGGTGACCCTGGCCCATCATTCCCACCCATGCCAGCTCCTCCCAGGGCCCCCAGGACAGGCTCTGTGGGTCATTCCTTGTGAAATCAGGTTTCAGGTCCACCCGCTGCAGCTCCTGACTCCACATGTCTGGGCCATGGAGGTCCTGGTGCCCCTATGGGTGCCGTTAGTGACAGTTGGTGAGCCCCCTGCCCCTCCGCCTCCCCTGGTCCACACCGAGTGTGTCCCTTGTGTGTGGAGCCTGCGTGTGTGCTGGGTGACCTGGTGCCTGGTCCCACGTTCTCTCGGCCAGTCGGTGGCAAGCGTCAGGTGTGTTTTTTCCACACCCTTCTTCCTCCTGCTGTATCTCCACACATTCAGAGCCTCACTGCAATTTGTCATAGGAGCTGCGGAGCTGTGAATCAGACGCTTGATCAAAGTAAAGTAAATTTTGTTTAACAGCATGTGGCCATCAGCACCGCAGACCATCCAGGGGCTTCCGGGGAGAAGCCCGCGTCTGACTGTCGGGTCTGTTCCTCTTCAGCAGCCGTGGAAAAGAGCTGTTTGCTTGCTGTGTTTCCTTTTCTTCTAGCTGCGAAAACCAGAGCACAGGATGTTCTTGAACAACATGGAATCGACCCAAATAAAATGCCTCCTGCTGTGAAAAATCATAGAACGCCCACTTCAGATGTCCAGTCTCCAGGGTAGCAAAGCTGTCTGAATTCTACGAGACAGCCGGTTCCCACTGGCAGCCGATCCATTTGGTCTAAAGCACCAACTTTTTTGAGCAATAAGCCAAAAACAAGGTTTTCCAGATGGTTCCCCTCCCACAAAGGCAAAATAACCTATGGGGCCTCATTGGACAGCTCCACACGTGGGCCCTGGGACAGGAACAGGTGGCCAGGCCTTTCCTTCCCTGTGGTTTGTCTCCTGCCTTTCCGGCCGCAGACCTCACTCGGTTCAGTACGTGCCAAAGGCCTGGCCTCAGCGTCTGTCACTCGCCTCGGAGCCCAGCCCCACTCAGCTTCCAAGTCGCCGGGCCTGCCTGGAGCACCGAGCCTCTCCGCTGCCTCTTCCCTTGAGACAGCGTCTTCTCCACTAATCTGGAGGGCCGCACACCCCCCTTACACTTACTCACTTGCCCATTTGCAACTGGAAGCTCGACGTGCGCGCGTGATCAGCCAGAGATTTGATTCACCAGAATGTCTGCATTCTCTTACGGGCTTTGCAAATGCTAAATCTTCGAGTGTTTCCGCTTTTAAAGTTTAAATCCTCTCACTGGTAAGTGAGTAATTATTCTCAAAAGTAGACTCTTCTGAAAAGAAGGTCACAAAGAGGGTTTTTTCCATTAAAAATACATTTGTGTTTCTTGAAATGTGTTAAGTGGCCTTTGTCAAGGTGTTTGTAATAGGAGAGTAGATACAAATGAATTTCCCTGGAGATGCAGCATACTCTAAAGATTTATCATTAGATAATTAGAAATACATAAATCATGCTAACATTTCCAGATATAAATGGAGAACATTAACTCTCCTACTATTTAGCTATAAAATAACAAATTTTGTAATTATCCTATACTGAATTACACTCTATTGAAAAAATACCAGTTGCTCACTTTTAAATTTGACAATGTATGTGATGAATTATAAATTTAATAGCCTGCATCTTTTCTCTTGTATCGAGTTCTCAAAACTTAAACTTTTGTTACTGGAGTTAAAATGTTGCTACTAAGATGGAAAAATACCGATTTAGAAAAAAATAATGTATATAATGGAAACATCTGTTAATTTAAACATATACATTATGCAAATAAGCATACTCTTTTGTACTTTCAGGTCAGAGAGGATAAAATATACAACGTGTGATATAATCGATTTGCAACACTTTGTAATGTCAAAGAATTTAAAAGCTGTAAGATTGCCCAGCCCTTCTATTCATGGGACAAAAAATTAAAAATAACAAAAATTAAGCAATCAGTGAAAGACAACAACAGCTGGGCTCCTCCCTGTGACTCCCAGGCGAGCACCATTTCTACAGCTTCTCTAACGTGCGGACGGACGGGGTCAGGGCTTGAACCAGAAGTCTTGACTAGCAGTGAAATAGCCCGACAAATGTTACCTATTTTCTACACTTTTTTTTTTCAAATATGGTGAAAGTTGTCAGAATGAAAGTGGAGTTGCTTATGTTAAAACCTGGATGAGCCGAGCTGGGGAAGGCCTTGGAGGGAGGGCTCTGCTGCACGAACGCCTGACAACAAGACCTAAAGACTCTGCAGACATGACATCCATGCACGAAAGCCTCAGTGGCCTCAGTCAGAAAGCACCTCTGGGAGGACGTCTGCCCAGCACCTGCCTGTCTAGCCTCCCACAGGCACCACCCTTGCTATTGGCCCTTGTAGCCAAGGATAATTATCTCCAAACAACTTATGTTTTCTTTAAGAACTCTTGTCTTCCCTGACCCCCCTGAATGTACTCACTGACTCCCATTGCAATGCACAATTCCCAAACAAATATTTTTTCTTTAGAGGGTCTTTCTCTTTCTGTCTCTTTTTTAGGTTGGCAATAATAAAAGTCAGATTACAAAGAACTCAGAAGAAAGTTCAAACCTGTTTTCAGGGATGAATGGTCTCTCGACACTCTGTCTTCTTGGAGTAGTGCCTGGTTTCACCTCTGTGCTGGTATCCTCTTTCCTGCCATTATTTTTATTTCCTAAAATGTTTTCCATCCTCTTTTCTTCTGTGTTCAGCCTGTGAGTGCAGAAGTAATTGCACTGTTTGCGTTGTCGGAATTTGCCATTTGACATTGGAAAACATTTTAAAATACATGTGGTTATGCTATATATCATTTTAATGAACATTTCTCACTTTTATGTTTTTTTGTTAATGACTTATTACTTGCTGTTTATTTTATGTTTATTTTAGACTATGGAAATGATGTTAGGAAAAAAGCAAATTCAAGTAATTTTCTTATTCAGGTTCAAAATGGATCATAAAGCAGCTGAGACAACTCGCAACATCAGCAATACATTTGGCCCCGGAGCTGCCAGCGAATGCACAGCGCAGTGGTGGTTCCAGAAGTTTTGCAAAAAAGATGAGAGCCTTGAAGATGAGGAGCGTAGTGGCCGGCCATCGGAAGTTGACAATGACCAATTGAGAGCAACTGATCCTCTTACAACGACATGAGAAGCTGCCGAAGAACTCAACGTCGGCCATTCTACGGTCGTTCGGCATTTGAAGCAAATTGTAAAGGTGAAAAGCTTGATAAGTGGGTGCCTCATGAGCTGAGTGAAAATTTTTTTAAAAATTGTCATTTTGAAGTGTCTTCTCATTCTACACGACAGCAAACCATTTCTCAATCAGACTGTGACGTGTGATGAAAAGTGGATTTTATATGACAACCCGTGATGACCAGCTCTGTGGCTGGACTGAGAAGAAGCTCCAAAGCACTTCCCAAAGCCAAACTTGCACCAACAAAAGGTCCTGGTCCCTGTCTGGTGGTCTGCTGCTGGTCTAATCCACCACGGTTCTGAGTCCGAGTGGACCCATTATACCCGAGACGTGTGCTCAGAAAATCAATGAGATGCACCAGAAACTGCAGTGCCTGCCGCTGACATTGGTCAATAAAAAGGGTCCAGTTCTTCTCCCCCACAACGCCTGACCACACGTCTCACAACCAACACTTCAAAAGCTGAATGAATTCGACTACAAATTTTGCCTCATCTGCCATATTCACCTGACCCCTTGCCAGCCGACTACCACTTCTTCAAGCATCTTGACAACTTCTTGCAGGGAAAACACTTCCACACCCAACAGGATGCAGGAAATGCTTTCCGAGAGTTTGTCAAATCCCGAAGCATGGATTTTTGTGCTATGGGAATAAACAAACTTATTTCTCATTGGCAAAACTTGTGCTGACTGTAATGGTTCCTATTTTGATTCATGAAGATATGTTTGAACTTGTTATAATGATTTAAAATTCATGGTCCAAAACCACAATTACTTTTGGACCAACCTAATATTTTCTGCTGTATGTGCCTTCCAGTTGACTATTTCAATCACTTCTAATACTCACATATTTAGTGCTTAGCTCCAATTATTTTATTTTCCAGTTATACAACTTCCATTTGTTGCATTTTTTGAAAAAGATAGTTTATGTCTGATTGGCTTCTCCACCTCATGGCTGGTCTTCTTGGAGGACACCTTCATTGTAATCTGCGTCTCTTCACCACAGAGACTGGTGCTCCCTGATCAGCTTCTCTTGTCCTTTTCTTACAGGGTCTTTGGTGTGGCATTTTTGGGCCAGAAATCTCTGTGGCTGGTGGCGCCTTTGCCTGAGTTGTGCTCAAGCCCACTGGGCTGGTTCTCCCCACTTGGCCTAGCAGGCTGTGTTCCACTCACACAACCAGCCTGGGTCCCATGCCTGCTAAGGGCACGTTAGGCATGGAGCGGCAAGGGGTGCATGAGCAAGTGTGGGGTCCAGCCAGTGTGCAGTTGACGTGCCAGTTGCTACAGCCGGGCAGGTAGCTCCAGGTGCCAGCATGGGTGCCAACTCTCTGCAAGGTTGTGGCTTGACTAGGCACACCACAAGCAGTTTCCATGGCCGGCACTGGGGAATGCAGTGGCACCTGGAGGCCTGAAGACACCAAGAACTGCAGGGCTTCAAAGAGGGAGTCACAGCCTTGGCTTGGGGAGCTCCAAGGTCTGGGCTCCCCACAGGGCCGCAGCTCTTCTCTCCTTCTCTTTGCCTGCAATGTGGTGAGCAAGGGGTGTATTTCAGCCCCTTTTGTATTACAGCGTTTTTAGCCATGCCACTCGGTAGGTCCCAGGTTCTTGTCCTGTGACCAGGAAGAATGAAGTATGCAGGCAAGTGGAGGGTGAGCAGGATGAAGGGGAGCTTTATTGAGTGATAGAACAGCTCAGAGAAGGGGATAGCTTCTTTCCGCAGCCAGGGTGCCCCGATGAGTGTCCAGCTCCTAGCAGATGGTAGCTCCTCTCTGCAGCTGGTCATCCCATTTCTGCAGCTCTCGGCACAGAGCAGGCCCCCTGGAGTGGGTAGCTCCTCTCTGCAGCAGGTCATCCCACCATCTCCCCAGCTCCTAGCAGAGAGGAGGCCCTAGAGTGGGTTGCTCCTCTCTGAAGCTGGTCATCCGGATGTCTGCTCAGCTCTGGTTGAGCCCAGAGCTTTTATGGGCCTCAGAGGGGAGGAAGTGAATGCCAAATGATCCATGGGCAGCCATGGGCAGGCCTAAAAAAGACACCACAAGTTTTCACTTTGGTTTGCAAGACCCCAACCTTCAGGGCCTCCCTGATCTGAAGGTGAGGCCTCACCAGAGACCTGTCCCCTCTGCCTGGGAACCTGTCTGCCTCCTGCCATGCTTCATGGCACCCAGACTGTAGGTGCCAAGGACAGGCCAGCCCTGAGCTGCCCTCAGCTTCCTCTCAGTTTCCCTCCTAAGCTCCTTGGTGCCCAAAGTCTGGAGGGGGGCTGGTGTGTCAGCGCTGCCTGGAGCATGTACACTCCCAGCCAGGCTGAGACAGTGTCTGGGCTCGGCCCTAACTTTTCTCCAGGATTGAAGTGGGTGCCAATAGCAGTGAGAAGCCAGGCAGCAGAAGCAGGAACTTCTGAGCCTGTGAGGGCAGAGGGGGCCCTCTTGGGCCCCCAAGAGTGCAGAGATGCCTGGGTCCACAGCCGTGGTTTGGGTGGCTGCAGCTGCACACATGGGGGTGGGGATCCTGCCTGCTCTGTGGAGCAGGGGGCCTGGATCTGCAGCCATGACATGGGTGTCCTGCCTGCTCCCATCCCATCAACTCAGAAGGGGCAGGGATCCCACCTGTCCCCAGCTCTCACTGGCTCCATGTGCAGCCTCCGCTGTGCCTCCCCTCTGCAGCCGCTTCTGGCTGCTCTAGATGAGCCTCCCCTGCCATTGCTTCTCTCTCTACTCTCCTTTGATCTTTAGTTTGCTTTGTCCTCTCCCTGGTTTGCTTGGTAATCTTTAACTGAATGCTGTGCTATGAATTGAATGATGACCACCAATTCATAACACCTGACCCTCAGTAATTGAGAACGTGACCTTATTTGAAGATGGGGCCTTTGAAAACATAATCAAGTGAAAATGAGGTCATTCAGGTGGGCTGATCCAGGGTGATGGGGGTCTTGTGACTTCTTATGTCCGGGGGAAAGGAGGACACAGCAGGAAGGCTGCTGTCCACCCATGAATGGAAGAGGCCGCAGGAGAATGCAACTCTGCCCCCACCTTCATCTCGAACATCCTCCCGAGTGTCCTCCCGAATCACTAGAGAACACAGTTCCGCTGCTTAAGGCACCCAGTGTGTGACATTTTGTTATGCAGCAACCCTAGCAAACAAATGCAGCCAGTTACAATGTGTGATGGTGCAGAGAGTCCAGGCCGGAGCACGCTGACCCCCTTGGCTAAGCATTCCCTTTCTGGCTGCAGCCAGATACGATGTGTGAGTCTGCAGAGAGTCTAGGGCAGAGCGTGCTGATCCCCTCGGCTAAGCATGCACTTTGTGGCCTAGGCTGGATATGATGTGTGAGGCTGCAGAGAATCCAGGCTGGAGCACGCTGACCGCCTGGGCTAAGCATTCATTTCTGTGTCCTGGCCGCAGTCGGGGAGGAGGCAGGTCCCACAGATCTGCTCTCGTTTCTGCTGGTCTGAAGTGGAGCTGAACTCCTGCTCATGGTCCCCAGCCTAGGGGCAGGCAAATGGGCCAGCCCCAGCCAAGGGGCTGTTTGGTGACCTCTGAACCGCAGCTCCCCATGGTCTCTTGTTTTCCAGGCCTGAGCCACTTACAAACGGCAGACGTTTGGTTCAGGGAGAAAGCTGCACAGGCTCCGAGACCCACCCGAGAAAGCTCTGTCCTCTGAGAATCTGGGCCCCTCTGGTCCTGCCATGTTGGTGATATGCTTTGGCTCCATGTCTCCACCCAAATCTCACCTTGAATTGTAATCCCCACATGTCGAGGGAGGGACCTGGTGGGAGATGATTGGATGGTGGGGTCGGTTTCTCCCAGGCTGTTCTCAGGATCGTGCGTGAGTTCTTATAAGAGCTGATGGCTGTAGTGTGGCACTTCCCCGCCCTTCCTTTCTCTCCTGCCAGCTTGTGAGGAAGGTGCCAGCTTCCGTTTCTCCTCAGCTATGGCTGTAAGCTTCCTGAGGCCTCCGCAGCCATGTGGACCTGTAAGTCAATTAAACCTCTTGTCTATAAATCACCCAGGCTCAGGGAGTATCTTCATAGCAGTGTGTTTATATATAGTAAGCCTGAATGCTCAGTTTTTTCTGGACGGCTGTGTTTGCTCAGAACTCAGCCTACGGTTTGGCTGTCACCCATGTCTTTAAAGTCAGCTCTCTGAACTCTCCAACCCTAACTAACACCACACTAGCAAATGCCCGGAGAGGGAGAACCCCACAAAAAGCCAGGCCTGCCTCAACCTGCTTCCCTTCTGTCCAGAATGCGGCCCCACCTGGCGAGTCTGAGACAGCGCCTGGAAGACACCTTTTCTTTCATCCAGTGGTTCTCATTCCTGGTGGGAAGATTGGTCAGCAGGATGCCTGTGCCAAAATTGAAAGTGAAATTTTAAGAATACAGTTCTTAGGAAAATAGTTTGAATGTTCCTCAAGGAAAATGGCAATAGCAAGAAAGAGAATTGATAATAGTTTCTGGAAGAAATACTGTGGTGAGATAAGAATTGATGAATCAGGAAGTTAGCAAAAGAGCTGCTCATTCATTTGATTCACCTTGGATTCACCTGCTCTCACTCCTGTTTCCTTCTCTGTTGAGATACTGCTCTTTGGGGGTTGTGATGTAGTCACCTGTTTAAACTTTGGAGTTTCAAATTTTATGCTTTTGGGAGTCTTATTTAGGAAATCTACAGTAGCTTTATACCATAAAGATGTTTGGGTACATATTCTATGCACTTAATAATTTTCCTCTAATATTTACATTTTTAAGCTTTAAAAGGTTACTTTTATGTGTGGTTTAAGTGAAGGATGGTGATTTATTACTCATCATACAATGAACCAGGTTTCTAACCATGCTAGTGCGTGTGAGAAGGTGTCTCATTGTAGTTTTAATTTGCATTTCCCTGAAGATGAATGACGCTGAGCATCTTTGCATGTGCTTATTAGCCATCCATATATCTTCTTTGGTAAAGTGCGTGTTCATATGTTGTGACAAATTTTTAATCTCACCTTTGAGAAAATCAACTGACAGTAAATGTTGGGATTTGTTCCGGGACTCTCATCTGTTCCCTGGTCTCCGCATGTGTCTTTACACTGGTGCCACCTGTCCTGAGAGCTGTCACTTCCTAGTGTGCTTCAAAATCAGGAAGGTAAAGTCCTTTATCTATTTTTTTCAAAATTCATTTGGTTATTCTTGGCATTTTTCATTTTCGTATAAATATTAGGATAAGGTTGTCAATTTCTTTAAAAAGCCGTGTGAAATTCTGATGGAGAGGGCATTGGATCCATATCGATTTGGAGAGAATTGTCTTCTTGATGAGCTTTCTATTGCTGATGTAAGAAATTACCACAAAATTAATGGCTGAAAATAGCACACGTTTATTACCTCACAGCTCTGGAAGTCAGAAGTCCAAAGCTGGTCTCACCAGGCTAAAATGAATGTGCTGGCAGGGTTGTGTTCCTTCCATAGGCCCCAGAAGCAGGTCTTTTTCCTGGCATTTCCCATGTTCTAGAGGCACCTGACTTCCTCAGTCAGTGGCCCTTCCCTTTGCCTTCCTTCCTGTAGCTCTCCCACCTCGCTCTTTCTCCCATAGGGACCCACGTGGTGACACTGGCCTGGCCTAGGCAGTCCTGGAGAATCTCACCACTCAAAATCCTTCAGTACACCTGCAATGCCAATTTTTGCGAAGTAACATATTCAAAGGTGTCTGGGATTCAAACATGTTATCTTGTGGGGTGGGGCATTATTTTGTACATTAAATCAATGTTGAGTCTCACAATCCATGAACAGAAAATGTCTCTCCATATCTTTAAAGTCACTTTAATTTCTATCAGGAACATTTTCTAATTTACAGTGCAAGTGACTTGCACTACTTTTGTTAAATTTATTCCCAATTATTTTATAATTTTGGATGATGTGAATAAAATTGCATTCCTAATTTCCTTTTCAGGTTGTCCATTGCTTGCATATAGAAATACAATTGATTTCATATTAATTTGTATTCTGTCAACTTGCTGTGCTTTTAAAAATTAGTTTTAATAGTTGTCTGTGGATTCCTCAGGATTTTTTATGTACAGGACTCTGACATCTGCAAATACAAATAGCGTGTTTCTTTCTTCCAATTCGGGCGCCTTTTTGCCCTGTTCGCACAGGCTGTACCACGTTGGAAAGGAGATGAGAGAAGATGTCCTAGCCTTTTTCCTGAACTCAGAGGGACGTGGTTCATCCTCTTCCATTTAGCGAGGTGTCAGCTTGGGGATCGTGTTTAGATTTTCTTTATCAGTTTTAGATTTATTAGATTCCTAGTTTGTGGAGAGCTTTTGCCATGGAAGTGCACTGCATTTTGTTCAGTGCTTTTTCTGCATCTATTGAAATGATCATGTGCTTTTTGTGCAAATAGGATGCTTTACATTGAGTTTTGAATCTTCAACCAACCTCTTTTCTCTGGAACAAATCCCACTTAATCATAGTGTTTAGCCTTGTTGTAATGTGATGTGGCTTTAGTTTGCTAATATTTTGTCAAGAGCTTTTCCATTTATATACGAGAGATATTGGTCTGTAATTTTCTTTCTTGCTATACCTTTGGCTTTTCTATCAGGGTGATAGACAGGTAAACAGCACAGTACACTTTCAGTCTCTTGCTAAAATTCTCAGTTGCAAGCAACAATGAGGATTTCCAAGCCTTTAATTTTATTTTAAAGCCTTGTATTAATTACTTTTTAAAAAATGCAATGAATTCGTTCAGCAGTTATATGTCCATCTATCTTTTGTGAAAGGTGGGCCCAACACACACTCTCTTGTCTCATTGAAGCATAGAATGAGTTGTTAATCATTCTTTTCTCCTCTGTTTAGTGGCAGAGTTTGGGAGATATTGATATTACGTGTTTAAATATTTGATAAAAAATTACTATCTGGATGAGACCGTCTCTGGGCCTGAATTTTTCTTTGTCTGAAGATTTTTAATCCTGCGTTCAACTTCTCTACTTGCCATACATTTATTCAGATTTTCTATTATATCTGGAGTCATTTTGCTAATTTGTTCCTTTCTAGGAATTTGACAACTACATCGATGTCGTAGAATTTATTCCCAAAATGTTGTTCAGAGAATACTTTTGTAACTTTTAATTTCAGAGGAGTCACGGGTAATGTCTCCTCTTACATTCATAAATTTCACTCTCTGTGTCTTCTTTTCTCTGTCTTTTTTTTTTTTTTCTTTTTTGACAGAGTCTTGCCCTGTCGTCCAGGCTGGAGTGCAGTGGCACAATCTCGGCTCACTGCAACCTCTGCCTCCTGGGTTCAAGCGATTCTCCTGCCTCAGCCTCCTGAGTAGCTGGGATGACAGGTGTGCACCACCTCACCCAGCTAATTTTTTTTGTATTTTTAGTAGAGACAGGGTTTCACCATGTTGGTCAGGCTGGTCTCGAACTCCTCACCTCGGGATCTGCTGGCCTCAGCCTCCCAAAGTGCTGGGATTACAGGCATGAGCCACCACACCTGGCCTGTCTTGTTTTTTTTCTTCAAGCTAAAGGCTTATCAATGTTGTTGATCTTTTCAAAGTACAAACTTTTGGTTCCCTCAAATTTTCTCTATTTTTCTATTTCATTAATTCTCCTTTAATCTTTACTGTTTCTTTTATTGACTTGCCTTCAGTTTAATTTGCTTTTCTTTGTCTAGATTTTCACTGCAGAAGCTTAGATTATTGACTTGAGATCTTTGTTATCTTTTCACAGAGGCATTTAAAGCTATAAATTTTCCTCTAGGCACTGCTTTAGCTTTGTCCCATAACTTCTGATATTTTGATTTTATTGTCATTTAGAAAAGCATACTTTCTAATTTCCCTTGTAATTTCTCTTTTGGCTCATGAATTATTTAGAAATATGTTGTTCAATTTATAAATACTTTTGGATTTCTCAAATTTCCTTCTGTTGTTAATTTCCAATTTAAATCCATTGTGGTCCAAGAGCATCATCTGCATGATACCAGCACTTTCAAATGCATCCGTACTCGTTGCCATATTAAGTGTAATATTTCATTTATTCTATTAGCCATTATTAGCCCTGAGATGTGATAGGTTCTTATTTGTGGTTATTTTGTTAACTTCTCTCAAGCAAGCCCAAAATGTAAATACCACATTATACTTTCAGTCGCTTGCTGAAACTCTCAATTGCAAGCGACAATGAGGGTTTCCAAACCTTCACTTTGATTTTAAAGCCCTGTATTATTTTTATAAAAATGGATTCTTCCATCAGTTCTGTGTCCATTTATCTTTTGTGAAAGGTGGGCTCAGCACACACTCTCTTCCAAAGCGTTTTTGCCCTGCACAGTGACTAAGCGCAGAAGAAAAGAACTTGAGGAAGGCACTGTGTCCCCGTAGACTCATCTTCCCAGCCTCTGTAATGGTCAAAGATGCGACTTAAATTGCTTGCTTGTGACAGAATTCGTGTAAGCGACTAGAATACCAGGTAAGAAATGATTTGTTCTGGGAGTTCAGAGAACGGGTAGCAGCCAGGATTGCTGGATTTACCAAATAAAAATACAGGACGCCCACCTAAATTTAAACTTCAGATAAACGGTCCCCCTTTTTAAGTAGGTGCCATCCAGTTCTCAGCACCTATTTATACTAGAACAAAAGGTGCTGTCGATGTGACCTGAAAACTTAACCAGGTTCCCCTTTTGTATGTGTTGATCCCAATAGCAAAATGACTGGAAGGATGTGGCTGTAGGGTAGGGCAGCATCCACACCATTCCACCCTGGCTGCTTCCCACCTGCTGGCCTCCCTTCCAGTGTGCCTGGGGTCCAGCAGCCAAGAAGCTAAGGTGATGGGCCCCAGAGACCACCTCCCTGGGCCAGAGCATGGCAGAGGTGGATCCTGTCTGAGAAGAGACAATCACGCTCTGCAGAGAACGTGCCGGAGCTCACGCCCAGGCGTGGATTGATCATTGCTGGTCACTGCCTGGCCCATCCTGCTCGTTTCCAGGCAATTCCAAACAGCCTCCGAGGTGGCTGCATCCTGCTGGCTTACCAACCTGGGCTGCCCCTCTGCACAGTCTGTTCAACACTGCCTGGCATCAGCAGACCTTCCAGCGTTGCAATATTAGATATAAAAGGCATCTCATCAAGGTTTTCATTTGCATTTTCTGATTATTAATGATTCACATGAATTTTGGTCTCTGGAGTGACAGTTTGCAATTCTTGCCCACTTTGCCTCAGTTTCTATTTCATCTTTTATTGATTTGTAGGTGTTCTTTACATATTCTGAATTCAAATTTTTGTTCGTTTAAGAAGTTTCGGGTGTCTTCTCTTTTCCTTTTATTTCACAGCTTGATGAAGCATATGGTTTGGAACTAAAGCAAGACTCCGAGGGCACTGGAAATGAGCGCTGCCTCGGTCACCGAAACGGTGCTGTGCTGCGCACCTGCAAACTGACCAGCTGGCTTTAAAACAAAATGGAGCTCCCTTAGGTACTTTCTAAAGTTTCTCCCTAAACTCCCCTGTAAATATTCCTGGATGAAGGTGCCCATGGCCCTCCAGGGGTTCCCGGGGGTATGAATTACAAGGTGAACTGCACTCAGGTGTCTGATAGGACCCCTGCTAAAAGCGACCTGCACCCTTCTCTTGAGTTCAGAGGCTCACTGGGGATGAAGGCAGACACGGGCCTAGTGCAAGGGCGTCAGCACATGGCAGGTGTCAGGGAGGAAGCCAGGGTGGAGATGACAGAGGGACGGCTTGGAGGGGGAGCACCTTCAGGTGTGGCCTGGAATCGTGCACGGGAATTTTAAAACTTGAAAGATGTGAGGGGGGAAGACGTGAACAAATGCCAAACGCTTGAACATTCTGGTCACTGATAATGAAGGGCAAGAGTCAAAGTGTTTTCTGTGCAGAAAATTGAAAATATTCTTGGAAAATATGTCTTGAGGAATCTGTTTATAAATTGTGGAAGTCTTATTGGCCAGGGTATGAGGTTGTTTTTTGTTCTGCAGAAGAAGGAAGTTTTGTTTTTTTAATGTATGGTGCCTTTCAGAACTGTGCTTAGGAAAGCCGTGGGAGGTTCTGGTCAGCCCGTGGCGGGAGAAAGGCTGGTGTTAGGGGCCAGGCACAGACTGAGCACGGAGAGTGTGGCCTGGCACGCGGGAGTGAAATGGGGAGGCTGGCTGAAAACGTTGCTGGAATTTTGTCTAACGAGATTCGCTAAATGTTGGCTCTCACAGTGAAGGTTTCCTAGAGCCAGAGAAGCTTGGAAATGATGGTGACATTGAGTGACCGGAGTATTTTTGTTGTTTGCTATCTTGCATATAAGTTCTAGGGGGAGAGCAGTAGGTTTTGATTTTAGTTTGAGTTTGCAGTGAAATTTACATATGCAGCATATGCAGACCTGTCTAGCCAATGGTCATAAAAACTTGAGTCTTAAGCACAGGAGATATTGGAGCAGAAAGGTGAATTGGTGGCTCACCCTCCTTTGACTGTTTGCAATCAAACTGAGGTCCCGTTCCCCTGCTTCTCAGTGGTCACTTTTATAAGATTTCCTCAGACTGGCTTTGGCCTGTCTCTGTAAACCTTGACACTTCATCAAACTCTATTCCATCTGGAAGCATTTAGGGCTTTAACTTACTGGCCTAAACAATGACTTTCCTATCTGTCAGGCTTCATATTTTGGCTTTTTTTTTTTGGTGGGGGGACGAAGTCTCACTCTCACCCAGGCTGGAGTGCAGTGACACAATCATGGCTCACTGCAGCCTCGACCTCCTGGGCTCAAATAATCCTTCCACCTCAGCCCCCTGATTAGCTGGGACTACAAGTGTGCACCACCACACCCGGCTAATTGAAAAAAAAAATTGCAGAGACAAAGTCTCACTATGTTGCCCAGGCTGGTGTTGAACATCTGGGCTTAAGTGATCCTCTTGCTTCAGCATTCCAAAGGGCTGAGATTACAGGCATGAACCACCAAGCCTGGCAATTGTGACTTTTTCAGTCTTGGCTTGGAATGTGGAGAATATTAACTTTCATGAAGAAATATAACATAGTTCATGTCAGCAAAAGACATTGTTTTCAGGCTCTTCCATACAGAAGTAAAATACAGAGATGAAATAGGATGACTCTGTTGGGGAAAAGATGACTAAGAAGTGAGGAGGAGCACCAGTCCAGTTGCTAAGCTTGAGGAGAGTATGAGTGTGTCTCCGTCCCTCCATGCTGCTGTAACAAAATACTACAGACTGGGTAATTCACAAGTAATAGAAAGTAACTTATAAGCAACAGAAATTTATTTTTCACAGTGCTGAAGGCTGGGAGTCCAAGATCAAGGCGCTGACAGGTATCCAGTGAAGGCTGCTGTCTATATCTAAGGTGGCCTTGGGGCAGGTGCCTGGTCCTCACGGGGTGGGCAGGGGAAGGCCTGTGGCAGCCTTAATCACCTTCTGCCAGCCCCTGCACAAGGCACTCATCCCTTCGCTTCCCAAAGGCCCCATGTCCTCATGCCACCACAATGGGATTCAGCTTCAACGTGAACTTGAAGGTCACACATTCAAACCACAGTAGACTTCTGTTTTTAAATTTAGAGCTGTGCACTGTTGAGTTTATGGTGATGACAACAGTGAGTGTCCCTCGCCTGGCTGCACTTGCTGGAGGCACTGGCTGCTCTGACCTCCTCGCTCCAGAACATTCCCTGCTGAACAGCGACGCCAGGGAAGGCCAAGGAGGGTACACAAGGCTCAGTCCTTCACCTGATGGCGACTTGGCCACGCTCATCTTTCCTTATTCTCAAAGACCTGTGTGGGGCCGGAGAGAGCTGGCGTTTCCAGTGGCCTGAAGTGTGGCTGAAAGCAGAGTGTTCCACTGGGAAAAAGAGAATTCTTCCAAAGAGAAGGATGAAGCCAGCAGCAGGGGTCCTGGCAGGACTGACCCCCACGGAGCTGATGAGGCCGAGTGTCAGGAAGCACGCACATTTTCCTTGAAAACAGACACAGGTCAAGCTGCGTTACGGCATCGGCGAGGTCATCAGATAACCCCATAGTGACTAATACTGTAACTACACGCCTGCCTAAAGTGACCTGACATACTGCAGGTGCACACAAGATTCTACGTAGTGAAAATACATACACAATTGTTGCTAAATTCAGATCCTAGAAAATCCACTGGATTGATACTTTAGAAGAGGGTAATGGATAAAATCAATCCATTGATAAAATCAATCCAATCATAGGAAAATTCAAATATTTAGAAAATGCTAATTTCAATCTAGTGTAAAAATACCGTAAATTTGTACTGAATTATTTTTCCTTATTACAAAAATATTCACGCAATAAAAATGTCAGATATTACTGTGGACTATGCTGTAATTACTTATCTGAAAATCACATTTATGTTGATACACAGGTACCCTTGACATTACCTTTTATGTCCCTTGGACACTGAGGGGTTGTGTAGGGTGTTTTTAATAATCAAGTTTTATTCCTGGAATCTCTGATACAGCATTTACTCCTTCATATAATGTGATCACAAAACAGTGAGACTAGTTTTAGCAGGGGTTTCTGAACACGATTTGTATGATATGCATTATCTACACTGCAATGAACTCATCCAGTCCTCCAGACAGACATAAGCACCTTTGGGCAAATTGTATTAATTTAGTGTTCCCAAATTTTGGTAACGTTTCCTGGAATAAGGAAAATGCAGCATTTATAATTGTCATAGGGGAGAGCACTAGATTCTTTCATATCTGTTACCTTGTAGCTATAATCAGATCAGAACATTTTTAATGGAATAGGTATATCGTTATTTTTCTTTTTGAAACACATACTGACAGTACAATAGTGGCAAAAGATTTTAGTCTTTTCCTTAAGGTTTAACAAGCAGAGGAGCTATAACCAAAGGGATAAAAGGGGAATTTCATCTTTTAAAAGAAAAAAAAAGATCAAATTACTGCCTGGGGTGGCATTATAATGAGATGTCTTGCAGGAAGCCGGGCACATCTCTACCCACCTTCTAACCTCCATGGGACGGCACAGGCCACAGCCCAGCCGTGAGCTCCAGCCCTGGAAAGAATCGTGCGTGTGGACGAAGATAATTCAGGGAAAAGTGCCTGGGTGCAAAACTCATCTTCCAAATCTAATTAACACAGACTTATTTTTTATTAACAGGAAGACCAGAGGCAGAATGATGAGGACTTCAGTTTCTGTCCTTACATTCCTGGGGGTGGGGATGGCTGGGGTTTCTCCGCGGATGAAAAATGATGCGAAAAGATGGGTTGGAGGAGGAGGCTTTGCTCCCTCCCCTGTCGCTCGTAACAAATGCCGATGTGAAGACTGTTCTGAAGAGCTTACATTGTGATAAACAGCCAGTGTGAGGTCATGTCTATGAGGACGTCCACAGGAAGGAATACAGAAGCCCTGGACTGCCCGGTGTCCCAGCTAGGAAGACGGCCGTCTCCAGGCTGCTTTCCCAGCAGGTCGGTGAATCAAGCACTAGGTTCCAGGGGAAAAGGATGTTTTCCTGAAGCAGAAAGAGGAACTGGCCACAGGCCTGGGAGTGAGTGCAGGTGGGGTCCCTTCCACACCCCTCGGCTCTCCCCTGCTCAGGTTGTGGAAGAGAGCAGGTGTCTACTGGCAAACACAGGGCCTACCGGATCTTGTCCTTTGATTCTGTTTTGTAATGGAACTGACTGACGCCACTCCTGCTCTTGCTGGCCTCCCCTCACCTGCAAACGCGTTGCTGCCTGTCGCAGGACCAACTCCCATCCACAGAGCCGTGCACAGGGACCTCGGTTGTTCTCATAGTTCGAGAAATTCTTCAAAAGTTTGTAATTCTGAAGTCTTCGTGCTGATGGAGCCAGTGGGCAGCCCTGCCAAGTTCCCCAAGCCCACGGAGGACACACGGGGCCTTTGGAGTCTTGTGGTCTCGGACACGGGAGGGCGGCAGCCTTCCGCTGAGCCCAGCGCGTCATCGTGTTTACGTCTCTGCAGAGGAAACACAGCAGGCTTAGCAGGACCCTGGACCCTGGTGTGCACCCTGCACTCGGGGTCACTTCTACCCTTTGTCAGGTGGTTTGTGGATGCCCAGCCTCACCCAGGGCTGTCCTGTGGCTGCAGGCTGCCTGCTGTCCCCCTCAGCCTGTGGGGCCCAGGAGTTGGAAGGTGCTGGCCGATGTATCTGTGATCGGGGCTCTGTGGGGAATCTCTGGGCGTCTCAACAGCCCCACACGGATTCGACAAGCCCAGAGGCAGGGTCACCTTTTGAGGCAGATGCCGCGTGTCCTGTGTCAGCCACCATGACCCCCTGGGCCCCTCAACCTGGGTGCTGGCTGTGGGCTGTCTGGCAACCTGCAGACTGAGCTGCCTGTGATGACCAGATGTGGTCTCATTCTCCAGGCCATGATGTTTGATGGATTAGGCAGGTGCCCTGATCCACTGTACAGGGAAGAGGGTGGAGCTGGCAGCCTCAGTTGGTTTAGGGACGGGAGCCACATCCACCTCTGCGTCCTGACACAGTCGAGGGCTCCTGGGACCACCTACCAGGGAGCACGCGGCCTCTGTGCACACCTGGATAAGCACCATATGCTGTTGCTCAGGCAGAGTGGACCATTCCCACTCGAGACGGCCCAGAGCGCACGGAGAAAGACCATGCCCCAGAGGCCAGGTTCATGAGCCCAGCATTGGGCCCTCCCAGGACCTAACAGCCATTTGGAGACCCTGGGTCTTCCCTGCCTCCTGTTCCTACCTGAGACAGCAGAGGAAGGGCCCGACCGGCCGCAGGGCTGAGAACACTTACTTGGGACATTCCACAGCCACCTCCAGGAAAGGGCAAGACAGCCCTGAACTGCCTTCCAGCGCCGGGGAGCAGGGCTGCGGGCTGGGGAGATTCGGGACAGGACACACAGGGCCCTGGTGTCCGGACAGATGAGGCACTGTCGGCGTCCACACACACTCAGAGGGAGTTTCAGGAGGACACTGGGGAGGCTGGAGCTGCAGCCACGGTGGGCCGAGGCCCAGCTGGGAAGCATCCGGGGTTGGGGAGGGTTTCCATAAAGAAACTCAGCCCTCCAGGCTCTGCTGTGACTCCTGCCAATATAGGAACGAATGACGCCCATGCCCCACACATCCCTTCACAAAGCTCAAGGCGAAGGACCACCCCCAGCTCACACAATCCAGCCAGCACCACCCTGATACCAAACCCAGAGGCGAGAGCGGCAGCACGGCAGCCTTCGTGAGCACAGATGCTGGGCTCCTAACCGTGCGGTTTCCATCCAGCAGGGAACAGAAGCTCCTTGCTTGGTTTAACGTTCAGGTGTCATTGATGGATTTGTCCTGTTTACAGGCGTGGAAAGAGAAACCCGTGACCACCTCAGTCCATGCAGAAAACACGTCTGGCAAAATCAAACACTGACTCAAAAAACAAACAAGTGCTAGCAAACGTGTACTAGAACGAGGGAGCTTCCTCAAGCTCCTCCAGGGCCTGATGACAACCCCAGAGCCAGCGCCCTGCGTTGCGTGGGGTGGACGGGCTCCCTGCAGCTGGTCTCCCTCCCGGGAGCCTCACACCGGACGTCCTGCCCGGAGTAATGAGGCCGGGAGAAAAAGACCCACAGCTGCCTCCATTCAGAAGACATGCTTGTCTATGCAGAGAATCACAGGGAATTCATGGAAAAGCTACTAAGATAAGTACATTAGTTTAGCAAGTTTCCAGGACAGGCAGCCAATACCTAAAAATAAGTTGAATTTCTACGTAATAGCAACAAGTGACTGGAAATTGAAATTTTTTAAAAAATATATCATTTATAAGAGCACCCAAAATATGAGATATT
>NW_012118821.1:12894755-12924188 GCF_000951035.1 Colobus angolensis palliatus
ACGGTACAAAAGACAAACTCCTTGGACTTCAGTGCAGGAATTTCTGAAAATATATACTATATATTAATCCAAACTAGCTAAAAAAAAAAAAAAAAAGATTTCTTTTTTAAAATAGATTTCTACGTAATAGCAACAAGTGACTGGAAATTGAAATTTTTTAAAAAATATATCATTTATAAGAGCACCCAAAATATGAGATATTTAGGGTTATTTTTACATTTATTTCTGTCAGGTACCCCCCGCAGCTGCCACTGGCCAGAGAATAACTTGATGTTATTTTATCAACTTGGAGACTCTCATTCTACACAAAGCGAAGTTGAACTCCAGGCCTGTGTGAGGGCCGATCAGCAATGTCTCATTTCCACCTCTAAGCACTGGCCAACTTCTCGGATGCCTTCCTTTCCACTAGGTATTTTTTTTTTCTTTTTTCAATTCACACCATCACTGAGACACCTCTCCACGAACCGTGGCTGTCTGTGTTGGGACTGAAATGTGGTGGCCATTCAAATTGCCACCCTCTGCATAATTAAAAGCAGCAACCTGAGGAGAACAATGACTGTGCGGAATTTTGGAGGTTTTCAAAGAGCTGTGATGAGTGTTAAGTGACATTTGGATATCTACTTTTTGTAGATTTTATTTTTTCTCAAAGACCTTGTTATTTGTAGTTATTTATTATACACTTCTACATACCAATACATGATTGTTTATATACATATCTGGTATGTATTTAGGAGTAAATATTTTAGTTTAGAAGTATAAAATAAAAATAATAATTATAAACCTGGTCACAATTCTAAATTTGAGAGTGAAAGAAACATGAATGGTAAAAGATAGAATAAGATAAATTCGTGCATTTCTTTACTTCATTCACAGTGTCAGGCACAGTAAGTTATTTGAGAATGAGGATTAGTTCCTTCACATTTTGAGAGCTAAAAATAAGGAACATTTTTCATCCAGAATAATGACTTAATTTAAGTGCTTTTACAAGTACCCCCGCATTTAATAATTAAGCAGGTGAGGTTGGCTGAAATTAAAAATGTGTTTTTGGCCTTTTCATTAAGACGATGATGCCGCTGTGTATTTCCGTGAGTGATGAAGAAAATGCCTTATCACAGGTGAGGTGCTGATTTGGAAACTGTTCATTAAAACTCGCATGCTGTTCCCGTTAGTGTCCCTTTCACAGTTTTTTCTTTAATCCACTCTGTCATTTCTAGATAATGAAAGGGGTTTTAAAACTAGTGAATAATCAGGCCCTGTGGAATCAGAGGTGAGCACAAAATGAAAACGTCTGCGCTGGATTCACACCAGATTAATTTCAGATCCGCCATGTTCCTTGATGCTGCGCTTGCCGTCATGATTTTTAGGAACAAAAGAAGTGAGGGGAAGAGTCTCATGACTCCCAAACGCACTGGGTTCTTCCAAGCACGATGACACGCAGCTGGGAACTGATTAGCTATTAATTATCTAGCTGGGGTGAAGGGCCTTCTTTTGGGAAGAAAATGCCTTGTACTGGCTGTGGAACATTGATTCACTCCCTGGAAATTTTTGTAAATTCAGTTTCAAGTTTCTTTCAGTGTAATGTAACAGTAAGGCAATTTATTTTCGTATTATGGATCTATAAGGGGATTGTGGCTGCTGGAAGCTGTAATCAATTATCAGGCTTCATTGATGTTCATGGGGGCAGAGTCTTAAATATTTCCGAGGTGTGGCTACTTTTAAAAATACATCAGCCAGCGGAGCAACCCCTTCCAACAGGTTCCAACAGACCAATAATAACCCCCTGGCAGTGATGGCTCTAAAGGCTCCCGATGCAGCCAGGAGGGCTTTTCGGCTGGAGCCTCAGGCAGGCCTGAAAGGAAGAATTTCAGACCCCCCAGGGGTCACCACTTCCTGCTGTCACTGCCCAGCCACACACCTGCAGCCAGAAGGGCCCCTTCGGAGGGTCACAGGCAGGCCCTGCCCCCACACCGCTTCTAACACCATTACACGGGGACTGCAATCCTGAAAAACAGCCTCTGTAATACCCCCTCTCCTTTGTCCTTTTCCTTAAAAGCTCAGATCTCTCTTTTGTTCTCCTGGCCATTTCCCAAGATACCCTGAAAGTGTTTCCTGCCGTCCCTCTAATTTGGCTCGAATAACCTCTTCATTGTTTAAGCTGCCTCAGTTATTTCAGGTCCACCTAAGCTTCCCACCCTCAATGCTTTCCACAGTGCCAATGACTGGCTTTCTTAGAACACAACCTCACCTCACCTCCCCTCCTCAGACCCCGTGCAGCCCACTCCTGCCTCTCGGGTGCACCAGGCTGGGGGGGTCACAGGGTGCCTGCTGGGTGAGGCTCCAGGCTGGGGGACAGGGTGCCTGCTGGGGGGGTGTCAGGTTGGGGGACAGTGCCTGCTGGGTGGGAGAGCCAGGCTGGGGGACAATGTTCCTACTGGGGGAGCAGGTTGGGGAACAGTGTGTCTGCTGGGTGGAGGTGCCAGGCTTAGGGTCACAGGGTGTCTGCTGGGTGGAGGTGCCAGGCTTAGGGTCACAGGGTGCCTGCTGGGTGGGGCTCCAGGCTGGGGCACAGGTGCCTGCTGGGGGGGTGTCAGGTTGGGGGACAGTGCCTGCTGGGTGAGAGAGCCAGGCTGGGGACAATGTGTCTGCTGGGCGGGGTTCCATTCTGGGGGTCACAGGGTGCCTGCTGGCGGGGGCAGGATGGGGACCAGTGTGTCTGCTGGGTGGGGGCACCAGACTGGGGGACAGGGTGCCTGCTAGTTGGGGGCACCAGATTGGGGTGCCAGGCTGGGGGACAGGGTGCCTGCTGGGGGGGGCACTGGCACCAGGTGGCGGGCATGGGAGCCCCTGTGCACACCAGGTACGTGCCTCACGCTCCACGAGCCCTCTTCACATGTGTTTCTTCCTGTGGGACCTGGCAGCACCAGGTCCCACAGTCCCAGCTGGTGTTCTGGGTGGTCACCCTGCATTGTCCAGACCCAGTTCCTGGGCCCCCACTCTGAATTTCCTCACTGTGTCCCATTTGCACCTTTATTCCCTCCTTTGCTTCTTAGTTCAGTGCCTGGTCCAGGGCATTGCTGTCCTTTGGGAAATGGAGTGGTTTATGCTCTAGGTTCCGTGAACTGCTTCTTACCTGTTGTTGGTGGCCGTGTCTCAGGGCCTTGGATAAAATGCAGAGTCCTCAAATTCATGTGCTATTTCTGGCTGGTTTCTCTTCAAATGATTCTTTCCCTGCCATTCTCTATATATTCTGTGTATACATCCTAACATGTGAAATTCCAGAATTTACCCTCCGTCTCAGACACTCGTTAACTTTCATGCCTCATCTTGTTTTTCAGTCAGACTCCCAGAAACATAAATTAGTGTTGACCTACCATTAAATTAAGTATTTAAATAGCAGACCCGCAGTTTTCATGGATAATTTCTTATGAGACTATTAAATGGTTAAATTAATTCAGTTCAAAGATGCATATTGGGTAACTAGGAATATGCCAGGTGCGTAAGGAAGACAATATTGTGAAGATGCTTAAATGGTGAAGGCCTGGCAGTTGCTGCGCAGCAGGCCCCTCTCTGAGCTGGCTCGTGGTCAGGGTCGCCAGAAAAGCCACCCTGACCCTCCGGCCTCAGAGGTGATCTCCCCAGCCTACCCCAAGCGAAGCAGCTCTGGTGGGCTCACTTGCATGGCTGCCCTCACCCTCGCTGGTGAGTCCCACAGCAGGTCCCCTGTCTGCCCCGGAACCCGCGTACCTGTGGAGCTGGGCTGGGCGTTATGCCCAGAGCAGCCTGCGCAGGGCTGCTTTGACTTCTCGGGAGGGAGGTCATCCGTCAACTTTCCCGTTCACTGTTGGTGGAGGATCTGTGTCGCCTCAGGTGCTGAGCTGGGCTCTGTTCTCGGTATGTTAGAGAGCAACACGGAGAAGCTGCCCTGTGTGGATTTGTCAAGAGACTACCCTGAATAGATAGGCATAGCAGGAGATGCACGAGATAGACTTTGGAGTCCTTTCTTGGAAAGAGTATTTAATCCCCACCTCTTTTTCCCATGGGTGAGAAAAGGTCCTGCCCTGGGATCCTGGGAAGGGCAGAACACGGGACCCTGGGCTCTGGGCAGATGGACAGACAGCAGGTTATTAATCACAGCCCTGAGTGGGGACACTGCAGGCCGTGTGAGTGTGCAGCGGGACCTCGGGAGGCAGGCTCCTGAGGGAGGGGAGGCGATGCCTGGCTCCTGAAGAACGATGGAACTGACTGACTTGAACAGTTTTGCCGGCCGGCCAGGAGCTGAGTGAGGCTCCCTGCTCAGGAGGGGCTGGTGCCTGGGCCCTGGGAGGAGGGGGCGTTTGTCTAAGGGTCTCACCCAAGGGAGCAGAGTGTGGAGGGGATGGTGGCAAGGTCATTTGGGGCCTCTTGATTTCCCCTTCTTTCACACGATGGTTCTGGCTCCTGTACTTCTGTACTTCCCACCCCGTTCTGCCCTTCCCCATCCCCTGAGATGTGACGGGTTCTGTGGGAGTCTGAACAGGACGGCATCTGAGAGTCTTTGGGTGTTATTTAAACACAAACCCCTGCTGTGTGGCAAATTATAACCAGGCTCATTATCGCAGCACTGCAGTCATCAGAAAGCAATTATGAAGAGGCCAGTAGGGTTTGTAGCATTACATGATGTCAAATATCCCTGGTGGAAATGCAAAGTTTTGAATTTACTAACTGTCCATGAGACCCTGAGGTACTATTTTTTTAAAAAATGAAAGGAAGCACAGTGTGGTCACTTGGCCCTAATTATCTAAGGGACTTGGTCTTATAAGAGTAAATGTTAATTCATGCCCAATTTTAACTTAAATATTCAATCACAATATAACATGAAATTTGCACCATAGATTCATAACTCAATACTATCCATTAATGTTTGACTCTATTAAGAAGAAAAAACGTGTTTAAGCCTAAGATTTACAGAGCTAAATAATGAATTTCTCTGCTACCCCAAGTGCATCATAAAAGGCAGATCTCTGGAAGCCAGCACAGTGTCCCAGGTATGAATCGGCCTTGGGGGCCTCTGTGGTTTCTGGCTATGAAGCTACAAAATATGTTTTCAGTATTTGAAATCTGTTTTCCAAATTCAGCAAAGGTAACCAGCGAGTGAAGTTCCAGGACACGTGACTCTGAAGTAAAAAGAGGCTTTGATTTCATTAGTATAATTTATATGAGGCTGGGAAACCATTTATCATTCTGTCACATGTCAAATTTAATTTAATTTATTGGGAAAAGTGGTAATGGATTGGAATACAACTCCATTTATCAAATCATCATTAAATTTAAACCCTAGGTTGGCTGTGGATCAAAGAATTCAGCAGAAATCAAGGAAATCTTTTTGTGAGAATCAGGTAGCTTTGGCATTTCATTATTTAAATATTTACAGTGTATTATTTGTGAATTGCCTGCTGGGGCTGCTTTGCGTCACCCACAGGATTTGGTTGGAAGAGCCATTAAACTTGCAAAGGCAAACTGCGGGGGTGGGAGGTGAGGCAACCAGAAGGCCCGTGCTGTGGTGGTTCCCAGAGGGGCCAGCAGATGGGTATCACGTGGTGCAGGCGTGGGTACCTGCAGGCCTCAGGGGTTCAGGCTCTGAATAGACTAGAAGTTGCTTCCAGTTAAACCACAGATGTTCTTGTATTTCTCAGTAGATACTGAGCTAATGTTGCGGGAACAGTGCCAGAAATATTTAGGAAACTGTAATAAAAATGCTCTGTAACCTGGATGTCTGAATAGGTTCACCGTTTGTATTTTCATTTCCTCTCCTTAATATAAGTACATGAAATAGAAAACTTTTTGATTGTAACAATCTCCTTTACTCCCTATCCTTGCTCTTCTAACCATCATTACTAGGACCAGGACTCATTAATTCTTACTTTAGGATCTGACTTGCCTTTTTAAACCAAAGGCAATCTTTTTCCAGGTCAAAACAAAATAAAAGCCTCTCCGACCTGCCTCTGTCCTGCTGCCTTAGGTCTGCATCTTCCTTCGCAGATCCTGGGACCTTGCTATTGTTTTTTGTTGTATTTTTTCCTCTGTAACTCAGACCTTGCTTGGTTTTCCTACCCCACACCCAGCCTCCTGCCCACTGGATCCTCTGTGGCTGTGGCAAGGTTATGCATCCTCGTGGTGGGCTCTCGTGGGCCCTGGGTGGGTGTCCCACACTCCAGGACTTGGTGTCCCTTGTGGGCAAGGAGGATCCTTGGTCCCCAGAAGGTTCTGAACCTTCCTGAGCCTCAGTGCCCTGCTCTGCAAAGACCCTGCCCACAGCGACCACCCACGTTCCTGTCTTGCTTGTATCTTTGGTGGTGCGTTTTACAGATAACACATCTCTCTGATAAATGGTGGCACGTTCTCCCCTTGAACTGGTTGAAACCCTGGCTAAGGAAATACGTACCTTACTTTTGGCTTCTCCTGCTGGCTCACCTTCGGCCCTCAGTTCCTAGTAAGGAACTTCAGTTTTCCTCTCCTGCCCCTCTCAGCTGGCGTGGCCCTGGTGCTACTGTCTGAGTCCCGGTCAACCTGCCCCTGGTGAGGTCTGATTGTCACCCACCTACTCACTGGCCATCCCTGGGGCCCACTCCAGCCACAGGTGCCGGGCCTCAGACCAACCCCGGTGAGAGCTTAGTCCAGCTTCCTCGCCTCCCCCGAGGCCGACACCGGAGTCCTGTGGCCTGTGCTGACGTCTCCTCCATGGCCTGCTCCACGGACACAGGCAGCGACGCATCCTCTTGAGAGGAGGCAGCTGAACCCAGACCTCAGACAGCCCCACCTCAGCCTGGAGCATTTTTCATTTCCACCCTCTGGTTTCATGATGTTTAATCTCAGGTCATGAAATCACACGCAGTGTTTTCATTCTGTGTAGGAAGCACATCATTTGTATTCCAAAGCAGATGATTGAGTCCAGTGAGCAGCAGTGAGAATCAGCCGCCCGTTGCCGCCTCCCGCTTCAGATCTGCTCACGGTGGACTCCATCCACTCAAACATTCCCCTCTTGTTGGAAGAGGTGACAGCTTGTCTTCATCAACAAAACTGTTAGCCTGTGGAGAGATTTTAGAGCCCGATACCAGCATTTCTGTCCCGCGGCTCTGGTGTTGGAAGCTTGGGGGACTGGCGATGAGTGCATGGGGGCTGCAGGCCTCTGACCTGGTCTGACTCTCCCAGCGCCTGGCCGAGGGTGACTGTGGCATCCTGTTGCATAGGTGAGGGCACCGGGGTGCAGAGCAGTGGAACAGCTGCGGCAGCTCACATCGTAGAGACGCAGAGAGGCCCAGGGCTCCTCCCAGGCTTTCCTCTCAGCTGCTGAGCCACTCACTGCCTTCCTCTGCCTCAGCCTCCTTGGTAGATAGAGGGCGGAGAGGAGTAAGTGTCTTACTGAGAGACAACCAGGTAGGAAGCCCTGCAGAAGGCGATGAGGTGGCCTCATTGAACACCGAGCATAAACCAAGCACGTGCTCCAAATACTCTAATGCAGCACCCACATGCACACACACATGCACACACATGTACACTCACGTGTACACAAATATACATGCACAGTATTCACGTGTACAGATATACATGCACATATTTGCACACATACATATGGGCACACACATGCACAGCCATGTATGTGTATTGAATGCACATGTACACACATTCACATAAGCGTCCACACATGAGTATACATTGTATATATTACACATGTAAGTGAAATCTCTTCGTAATCACATTTCTTTTGAGCTTGATTTTATTAGCTTAACATCTTAAATTTTATTACTGTAAAATAAAATATTGGTAGGTACGATTCCTTTGTTAGTAAAACATCCAACACTTAATGTTCCAACTATGCACTGCCGTATCACAAATCTTAGCCAAAACTTAGTGGTTTCACAAAAGTCCAGTCATTTATTTTGTCTGCAGATCCAAAACCCAGGGAGCTTCTGTCCAGGGCAGCTCATTGCAAGCCAGGCTTGGTCACTGGAGCTGGAGGGTGCAGGGCCAGGATGGAGCCCCTCAGGAGATGCAGATTGGGCTGCCGTCCTGGGAGCTCAGCTGAGCTTGAAGGGCCCAGTCTTCTCCATGGGGCTCCTTGTGGCTTCCAAAAGCAAGTGCTCCAAGAAGTGGGAGAGGAAGCTATGATCTCTTAGGAGCTGAGCCTGGAAACTCAAGCCTGGCATATTCTTGAGTCAATAACCACAACACTCAGCAGTGACAATTTTGCAGGAGCTGGCCGAGCTCAAGGGCAGGGGACATGGACAGCATCTCTCGAGGAAAAAGCAGTCTGTGACCACTGCAGTGAACCACATTTAGAGACGTAGTGGGGCAGAAAAGCACCCTGTACTCTTTCCCACAATTATCATTTCATGATATGATCCTTATGACCCAGTTATCCTGACTCACTGTGGGTCTATCATCCTGTGACTCAGTTATCCTGACTCACTGTGGGTCTATCATTCAACCTAGAGACGACATGAACATCAGAGGATTTATGCATTTTCTTTTGTAACTTGATCAATAGAAATTGATGCTCTTTGCTTTCTTACATATTTCTTTTATTAAGATATTGTAAGGAACCAAAAAGTAATTTTCAAATAAACTGGATTTTCTGTCAATGCTTCAGTGTTGATACAAGGTCAAACTTCTGGTAGGCATTTTGAGGGGACCTAAATTCTCATTATGCTACTCTTTAGCTGTGAAATCTTGGGCAAGATATTGACTCTTTTCCCACAATTTATTCAACTGCAATAATACTTTCTCGGGCTGTAAATAACATTTTTATGTTACAGCATGGTTAAGACCTCTGAGCAAAGAAATTGAAACGTGAGTTGAAGGACAAACCTTAGAAGTTAGAAGGTGATTAGATACCAGGAATCTGCCAAGAGAGATTTATTTTCTGGAGATATGTTCATGCTACAAGGGAGAACACAGTCCTAGGTTCTGAACTTGGAGATACTTGTCCTCTGTCATGTTTACATTCCAAAGAGTAGGAACTCAGGAACCCTCACCTTCTCTTCCTAGGGAGAATTTGTCGACTTTAGGAAGTTGAACTTGCTTTCTCTTTCTCAATGGGAAAGAGGCAGTGTGTGTATTAACCCCTGGATTTATATTTTGTGAGTTCCTCTCCCACGTACAGATGCTGGTATGTGTAGTCACACAAGATGCTCATTGTGTCATCCCAGAGAGAAGAATCAGGGCAGAGGGAGCGATATGAAGATCGTTGTGAGTGATTGTAACTGGTCTCCCCTCCAGAAACCTCGTATTTGTATTCAGGATAATGGCAACAGGTATGGATATCAAAAGTGCATCCCTGACCTTGCAGGATTTATGTCCGGATTAAACGAAATAATGTATGAAAATCGCACTGGATGGCTCATGGCAGGGAGTCATGCCTAGTGAATTTTAGCTAGTATTATAATCTTCTGATATGAAAATCAGGAGATTTTTCTCAATCAGGAAAAGGTGCATCTTTGCTCATTGCCGTATGTCCTGGACTGTAAAATTTATTCACTGTGGAAGGGTCTGCAAAGTGTTCACTGCAGCCCACCCCCTCACAGAATGTCAATAGGACCGCACTGCACCCCCCCATCCTTCCTCACAGGCACATGTGGCCACATCACTGGGTTCTGGCTAATGGAGGAAGACAGTGTTGCTGCATCCCACTTCCGGGCATGGCTATTTTCCCATCCCTTATCCTGGGGAAGAAGATTAACCAGAGGCTTTCCAAGTCCAAGGATGGGGCAGATCCCAGATGGGCCCTTGGATAACAGCGTGGAAGGACCCTCCCACCCCAAAGAGTCTTCACCAGATTCTTTGGACTTTGCTTGGAAAAGAAATAGGCTCTGATTGTTTTAATCCATGGAGATTTGGTAATTACAAAAGCAAACCTTATTTTCCATAACACACACATCTTTCTTCCAAAGTTCTGAAACCACTTCAGTCACAACTCTGATCTTTACTAGCTGATGTCAGCTGCCCCTATCTCTTGCCATGTGCAAAAATCAAATCAAGGTTGATTAAAGGCTTCTAAGACCTCAAACTATGAACTAGGACATTAGTCTGTATATTTGTCCTTTCTCAGGCTGCTGTGAAGAAATACCCAAGACTGGGTAATTTATAAAGGAAAGAGATTTAACTGACCCACAGTTCAGCATGGCTGGAGAGGCCTCAAGAAACAATCACGGTGGAAGGGGAAGTAAACATGTCCTTCTTCACATGGTGGCAGGAAGGAGAAGAATGAGCACCAAGCAAAGGGTGAAGCACCTTATAAAACCACCAGATCTCATGAAAACTCACTCACTGTCATGAGAACAGCATGGGATAAACGGCCTCCATGATTCAGTTATTTTCACCTGGTCTTGTGGTTGACACATGAACAAATGAGCTCACATCAAGTGACAAAGCTTCTGCACAGCAAAGAAAAGAACAATATGAAGAGGACAACCACAGAATGGGAGAAAACATTTGCAAACTACTCATCTGACAAGGCATTAATCACAAGAATATATAAAGAGCTCAAATAACTCTACAAGGAAAATATCTAAAAATACAATTAAAATGGACAAAAGATCTGAATAGACATTTCTCTAAAGCAGACATACAAATGGCCAACAGACATGTCAAAGGGTGCTCAACATCACTGATCACCAGAGAAATGCAGACCAAAACTACAACAAGATATCATCTCATCCCAGTGAAAATGGCTTTTATCCAAATGTCAGGCAATAACAAATGCTGGAGAGGATGTGGAGAAAAGGGAACCCTTATGTATTGTTGGTGGGAATGTAAGTTAGTACAACCACTATGGAGAACAATGTGGAGGTTCCTCAAAAAACTAAAAATAGAGCTACTGTATGATCTGGCAAACCTGCTGCTGGGTATATGCCCCAAAGAATGGAAACCAGCGTCTGGAAGAGATGCCTGCACTCCCGTGTTTGCTGTTCACAACAGTCGAGGCTTGGAAGCAACCTGAGTGTCCACCAGGAGATGAATGGATAAGAAGGTGTGGTGCACACACACAGTGGAGTACTATTCAGCCATGAAAAACAAGAGTCTACCATCTGCAACAACATGGGACTGCAGCTCATTATGTTAAGTGACATAAGTCAGGCACAGAAAGACAAACTTTACACGTTCTCACTTATTTGTGGGAGTTAAAAAAAATCAAACAGTTGAACTCATGGAGATAGAAAGTAGAAGGACCGTAACCAGAGGCTGGGAAGGGTGGTGGGGTTTGAGGGCAGCCAGGATGGTTAATAGGTACGAAAACAGTTAGAAAAAATAAATAAGACCTAGTAATTGATAGCACAACAGGGTGACTAAAGTCAATGATAACTTAATTGTACATTTAAAAATAACTGAAAGAGTATAAATGGACTGTTTGTAACACAAAAGATAAATGCTTGAGAGGATGGATACTGCATTCACCGTGATGTGGGGATTCCACATTGCACACTGTACCAAAGCATCGCATGTCACCTACAAATGCATACACTTACTATGTACCCACAAAAATACAAAATAAATCTTTAAAAGTAAGAAATAAAGTCAGCTGCAACAACAAGAACAATAAAAACAACCCAGTATAAGCTAAACTTACAATGCCCGGTGGTGGTTTTGGGGAGACAGGAATTGTGAGGTGACAACAGCAAAGGGGCTGTGTTCTCAGTGGAGAATTGCCACATATCCACACCAGCCTACTGTTTCCTCGTCAACCAAATAGGAATTACAACATAATTTAAAAATAAATTAGTAACATAACCATGTTGCACACTGTATCCATGTTGCACTTCTTGCACACTGTAGGTGTGCAAGAAGTGATTGGCCTTTATTCATTCATCCTAGGATTTGTTTTTTGTCATGGTTTTTGTGGTCATCATCATCTTTAAGTTACTTTGAGATTGCAATATTTGCCAAGTACTGTACTAAGGGCTTGTGGGATTTGGTTGTTATTATTCTATTCTTTATTTATTTTTAAATGTGCAAATATAAACTATGTATCTATTGTATACAACAGGCTGTCTTGAAACACGTATGCATTGCAAAATGTCTAAGTTGAGCTAATTAACATATTCATTACCTCACATATTTATGTGTCATGAGAATACTTAAAATCAACTATTTCTGAGATTCACAATAGAATACCTTGCCATTACTGTAGTTGCCATGTTGTTTGACGGACCCTCCTGAACTTATTCTTCCATCTAGACAAAATGTTTTCTCTTTTGACCAACGTCGCCCCCACGCCACCCTCTCCCCACGAGGCACCACACCCTCCCTCATGCTCTCTACTTATAAGCTCAACCGGCAACCAAAGAGCCCCATTTGCTGGTAACCCCACACTGTGTAATTAGAAATATTTCAACATGTCAGTACTTCCACTGAGACTTTGCTTCTAGTGAAAGTGCGGGCTTTGATCAGAAGGCTCCACATCTCTGTCAGGCACAAAGTAAGCCCTGTGAGGAGAAAGGAGGATTCATCCGACACCAAACAGGTGCACTGGGTCAAATCGTGGTTAAATTTGACCACGATTTAACATTAGGGCATGGACTGCTCTGCAGACCAGGTTAAATCGTGTCTCCCAAGAAGATGTCGAAGTCCTGCCCCTCAGGACCTGTAAATGTGATCTGATTGGGACATAAGACCTTTGCAGACAATCAAGGTAAGACGAGGCCATTAGGGCGGGTCCTGGTCCAACATAACTTTGTCTCTGTTAAAAGGGAAAATGTGGACCCTGAGACAGAGACCACGAGAAACCATCTGACAATCAGGATTACACTACCACGGACTAGAAAATGCCAAAGCCTGAAGGAAAACCAGGAGAAGCTGGAGGAGCAGCATGGATCGGACTTGGCCCCACAGTCCCCAGAAGGAACAAGCCCTGCCAACATTGTGCTTTCAGTCTTCCAGCCTCCAGAACGGGCAGGCGGGCCTGTGCTGTTTTGTTCCTGTGGCCTCAGCAAACTCAACAGCAGTCCCACAGCATCCACAGGCATCAGTTCCAGGATCTCCCCCACATACCAAAACCCTCGGATGCTCCCAGCCTCAGGTGTAAAATGGTGGGTATTTGCATATAACCCAGGCACATCCTCCTGCATACTTTAAATCATCTCTCGATTAGATATGGTACCTGTAAAGGTGAGGTAAATCATTGCTATACTGCATTGTTCAGGAAATACTGATAAGGAGATAGTCTGTGCATGTTCCAAACAGGTGCAGTTTTATTTTTGAGGTTGTGGGATCCACAGATGCAGAACCCACAGATATGGAGGACCAGCCGTGCACCAACCAGACAGTTAATTGAATATCATGAACGTAACAGGAAACGATAGAATTTTAGGATGAAACAAAGAGTGTTCTAGAGAATTATTCATCCAGACTGTCTGTTTATCAGAAGGAGGAGACTCAGGAGGCCTGGGGTGTTCTACTGTTGATCTATTCTAGGTAATCTCCCCATGGCAGCTGATTTATGAACTGCTGTCTGTCAGCCTCTGTTTTTCCGCAAGTGTGAGTCTTTTCTGTAAGTCAGCGTCTGGTGGATACTCAGCCTTTCCTGGAATGTTGCCACTGTCAGGAAACTACGTACAGCACAAGTCCACCCATCTAATTTTCAATTGTTTGTTTAAAAGCTCTTGAACAATTGTGATTTTATCTCTTTAAAAGAAGCTAAAGACAGATGCTTCCATTTCTTCCAGCACTCCTGACATGACCTGCTCACCTTCGTGAGGGTCTCCTTTTATGAGTCCCTAGCCAGGGTCTCCGGGCACAAGTAGGACACCCACTCGTGTCTGGCCAGGGAAGTGTAGGTCAAAAGGCTGCAAGCCATATTCCCTGTTGGTGTGGCCACTATATTAGCTTTCAGTGTGGTTTCTGTGCTTAACCCAAGCACCAGTGCCTTGGAGAAGTGCTCATCTCACTAATGCCTTCATCTCCAACCCAGCGATAACTTAATGCTAGTCAGCCCGCTAGCCATCCGTCTAGGGCAGTGCGTGTCCTAACGGTACACACGCGAGACATCCATCTAGGGTAGTACACGTCCTAACGGTACACACGCGAGACATCGACGTAGGGCAGTATGTATCCTAATGTTACACAGGCTAGCCATCATCTAGGGCAGTACATGTCCTAAGGGTACACAGGCGAGACATCCATGTAGGGCAATACACATCCTAACAGGAAACACGCAAGCTGTCCACGCAGAGCAGTCCATGCCCTAATGTTTGCCCAGTGTGCTGTCAGAGCGGCTATGGAGGTCAGGAACTTGGTGGGTCAGAGAAAGGACTCCATCCCAGTTGTGTATTTTGGTTGTAATTGGAGTAACACTGTCACTTAAATAGTTGGGAGGGTACTGAAGTTTGCCAAAGATTTACTGGTTTTCAACACCTAAGAGCAGTTTCAGCGTCTTCTTCATGTGGAAGCCTCCTGCGAAGGGCGGGCAGGCTAACGCTGCCAGCGGGACTAGTGCCAGTACAACTCACAGCTCCGGATGTGACCAGGAGTGAGAAGCATCAGAGCGTTTTCTGCCCCCAAGTGACCGTGGTGACAATAACTGGTCTTTCCCTGGGAGTCTGAGTAGGCCCCAGAGTCACCAGCAGACTCTGGGAATGTCTAACTAGCTGCTGCCTTGAAGTTCATCCACTTCCGTCCAGGTCACAAGGCCACACTGGGAGGCTTTGCCAAACTCTAGCCGAAGTCTTGACACGCTGCCTGAACGGTGTTCTCCAGGTCTGTTGGTTCAACACTGTGTCGGGCCCTGGGAGCTGGACCCCTCCCCCAGCACAAAGGTGGGAGGAAAATCAACCCATAATGCAGTTGCCCAGAGTTGGCACAGCCCACAGTGAGGCTCTTTCTTGGAGGTCCAGACCGTACATTTTGTCGGAATTTAGCAGAAGTAAAGGAAATGGATGAGGGTTAAATTAGTCAGAGGAGACTATCGAATAGAGAAGAAATTAGATTTAGTCCCGGAAGAAAAACTAACTTGGGAAAGTGGGGGAGAAATGGCATTTCACAAGCGAGGGGGGCAGCGCCAGCCAATGGGCACGTGTAGGTCACCGAACTGACGGGAAAGCCTTTGAGACCATGGCACAGGGGTTCATGTCAGAAATGGCGGACGGCCAGGAAACAGCGCACGAATGTCCTGACCACCATGCAAAGCGCTGTCCACTGGATATTGTAGGAAAGACCAAGCCGTGAAAAGGTGGTGAAGAGAAGAGACGCTGGCAGGTGTGCTACCTGAGTTAGTGGCCTCGCGGGATGCCCAGTCTGGGCTTAGCCAGGCGTCTGTAACCCTGAGGGAAGGTGCAGCTGTTGTCATGGATGCGACAGCCTCCCGGGTCTGTGCCACATGCTGGCTCCTGGTGTGCCCTGGAGTTTCCCAACCCAGGGAGCACAAGACAGGGGCAGCTCCCTGCCTTTCCACACCACCAGTTGGCAAGGGATGGAGCTTACACTGCAGGCTCACAAATTATTTTAAATACAATTTATATTCAGAACACACCTCCGAGGAGGAAATGAATACGTAGGAGCTGCAGTATCCTGAGACTCTGGCAATGAATTGCCAACTTAAGGACGAGAGAATGTTTTTGAAAACAATATGCTTATTTTACCACATGTGCAATTTTTTTAAAGAAAATCAGGACATAATGCATCTTGTTTTCCAACGTCCACAAAACATTCCTTTTCCTCTCTCTGAGGAGAATAAAAGGGAGCTCTTCCAAAATGAGTAACTTCTACTTGCAGAAAATTAGCAGCCTGTCATCGGTGTTACGTCCATTGTTATGTAATTACCGCCTTTACTGTGCTAAAATTGCTTCAAAGGGATCTGCTGTAGACCACGTCAGGCGCTGAACAGGGCCTGCCCTCGGGAATTCTTTCCAGCAAATCATGTGTCTGACAAAGACACAAATTCTATTCAGGACATCAAGACTTTGGTGGTGCGACGTGCTGTTCACCACATGTTATTTTAGTAGCTGTATTCTTGTTACTTTCTGCTCTCTGGGATGTGGATTTTAGCCTCACCTGAAGCTGACACTTGATTGAATGCAAAGGTTAAAGAAAGCTGTTGCTGGAAGTCATTTTAAGGTTGGAAATAGCAACCAATCTTTCCCTTTGCTGGGCTTAGAAATAATTCTGTACTAAACGAACCGGGAGAACGTATCCTCACAGAGCAACATCAGCCCAGACAGACATGGAAGCTTCGGCTGTGAATCAACTTGGCTGTTTTGTGTAATTTTGGGGGAAGTGTGGTATTTTACTGATTTATATTTCATTTGCAAATCTTGATCCTGCATGGACTCCGCCGGGTATGGTGCTGTGGAAACAGAGCGGTTGCCGCCCTCTCGGCCCCTCTACTGCACAGGACAGTGCTCAGGGCCTGAACAGAGAGACCCCTCATCTCTCCACCCCGGCCCCGCCCCAGGCCTTTGCCTTCTCACACTGGGGGATTTTTCAGCAGCCTTTGACAAGCCGTCCTGCCTTTGGCTGCCCTTGATCCAGGCAAACATCATCTCCCTGGGCTGACAGCCTTCTGGCCTGTGGGGCTTCTGTGTCATCGGAGGCAAGTGGCTCGTCAGGGGCCTGCATCCCCTTCACCTGTGGCCTGGCTTCCACTCCAGCCACCCAGAGGCTTGTGATTCTTGCAGTGTGCCTTTTCACAGCTGTCCTTGCTTGGCCTCCCCCTTTTCCAGAGAAGCCTCTCCCCTGCTGTGATGGCTGCAGAAAGCCTGCTTTGCTTCTGCCACTCAGAGGATGGATTCTTCCAACACACATTTTCTTCAGACACCCCAGAAGTCCCATGAGAAACAGAGCCCCAGGCCGAGAGCAGAGCTGGGCTCAGGCTGCGGGGAGGAATTGCCCCCAGGTGTGGACTCTCTGTGCTGAATCCTTAATAATAATTACTTATATTTTCTATTATTACCATGAACAGAATCATCTGAGAGAAAACGTGAGTTCCAGATCCCCCACGTCTTTGGTGCCTTCCCGGGTGGTGGGGCAGGGGACGGGGGGTTCTCCAGACCCTGTGTTTTGTTTTTCCGTTTTCTGTTTTCTCTTTTTCACATGGAACAGTAAGAACCAACTGAAGCCTTTCCTGAGGGGTTTGTTCAGGAGATGGCCTGTGAAGTGCATGTAAATGCGAAGTGTCCTAGCGATGTTGATTAAAACTGTGATCAGTGCAGGAAAGAGCGACATTGTGGCTGAGGAAAACGGCTGGGCATCTGCGGGCAGTGGCAGGGGCTGCTTTCTTGTTCGCCGGCCTCTGTTGTGTGGCCTCTGCTCTCATCTCCAGGCCAGAGATGACCAACCGTGGGTCCAAATGCTCAGGAACAAAGCGCTGGGCAGGAAGACTCACAGGTGATCCGAACCCCTGCCTTGATCCGAAGGCTTCCATTGACAAAATAAAACTCCTGGAGGATGGTTTCTAAATGATTGAGAGTCAGCAACATGAAATCTAGGATGGAACCTCTCAAACATCCCTCTTACGGGGCTCCACTAGCGTTTTGGCAATATTTGGATGAGTAGTAAAGGATCATAATTCATGCATTATACTGTATATTTATTCCATAAAATGTATTTTTCTTTTTTTCTTTCAGCTGCATCACAGATTATGATGTTTTGCTTTTATGATTACCTCATTCAACACATTGTCTTCAAAGTGCTCAGAACTTTACCTATTTTACAGAAAATGTAAATTAAATGTAAAATATTCAAAAGTTATTTTAAGATATTTTTAAAATTATTTTCTTATAAAACACTAAATCATGTATTAAAAAGAAAACAAAAAATTTAATTTGTTAGTATTAAAAATATAAAAAAATCACACAGAAATCTTATATTCTTTTTGGAAAATGTAATGAACTATCATTTAGTAATTTATATAAGTAATTCATAATTAGCTGTTTTCTTTCCATGAACGGAGGAGTCTCACACAAATAGGAGTTTGTAAGCACACATTCTGGAGTTCCATGTCCACCATCTGCTGATGTAAATAATTAGTGTCCTGCTCAGTGGAATTCCCGTGGATGTCTCCATACATAACAAACTCAAAAGTAACATGAGTTCTGAGATGTTCTTCTCAATTTCGACAAACAACTATAGCAAATGACATATGAATTTATAGGCATATCAACAGCTATGGAATTGGAACACAGAGAAGCCGACCAAGGGCTGCTCCGGGGACTGAGGATTTGTCCTGTGTTAAGCTCTTGCAGGAGTGAGTCTTCCTGCTGCAGGGGAGCCCCAAGGGAACAGCTGTCCGTCCCTGGACTCGAGCATTGCTGAAGTCCAGACCTCCCGCGCTCCTGGCACTGCCCCCATCAACATGTCGTCTTTCCTTTGATGATGACATTATGATTTATTGACCATTTCTCCTGTAGACGAACTTTGGGGTTATTTCCATTTGGGGAGTAATTTCACCAAATGATTCTGCGAAGCGTCTTACACGTGTCTGCAGGTGCTTCTGTGCCTCCGTGTAATTAACTCTTTAATTTGATTTAATTTTGTTAAGTGATGCCATGTATTCACTAATATTATCCTGATGTCTTTCCGGATGCCTTAGGCCCAGCACTGTCCTGGCCCAGCTCTACACTCTGGCACAGGGCAGGGCGGCTGTGATGGTTTGGGGTAAACATGTCTTCACTTGAGTGCGTGTGAAACATCACAGCATTGTCTACTTCCTGGCCGCATTGCAGGTCCTAGTTATGAGTTTATTTACTCTCCTTGATTTGCACTGTTTTGGAGGATATGTAAACAGATTTTGATCTAGGTTGCTTCTGACAGGAACTGAGAAGTTAAGTAAAAATTAATACAAATTCTACCATCATTTAATACAATGAATTTAACACTTAGATACTCATTAGTGTAGTAAATAAAGTGTTTTTTTCCTTAGGCTTTCTTTTTTAGCTTTTGTTAATTTGCCATGCACAAATAGCTAATGAGGGGTATAAAAGGACAAATCTCATTTCTGATGATGTTTTTATTTTTCAATCAAGTCATCGTCAACTTCTCAGTGCACTGAGATGAATTCAGCTAAGGTTGGCTGGGTGCTGATTAGACACTAGACTGTGTCTTCTATGAAACAAAACAAAACAAAACAAAACAAAGCCCACTCGCTAGGTCTTCTTCCACCTATGAAGGACAAGTTACAGGAAGTGCTTTCCTCCCATTAAAAAAAAATAGAAAACGGGATAAAACATGGGAAACACATGTTTGCAGATAGAAACAGCTGATCATGGAGGCTCCTGAGAGAAGGGAGACAGAACCAGTGAGTCCTAGTTATAGACCCGCTCACCTCCTGGCACAGCCTCCACTCTGCAGCCCAGAGACCAGAAATGCAAAAGCAAACAGAACCAGGGCTGCTGGGCGGAGAGACTGCGCTGAAAACTCAGGGCAGCTGAGACGGTCACGCTGTGTGGGCAGCACACTGGGAAGCAGAGGCCGCCCAGCAGAAACTCCCGTGACGTGCAGGGAGCCCTCATGAGTCCTCAGCTGGGCCCTGGTCAGCATGCTGAGTGAAAAGCCCACAAGATCACTGAAAAAGGCACCGGGAATCTTCAGGCTGAAACATCTCAGTGCTCACCCAGGCCTGGAAAGGTTGCACTTCACCAGAAGAATGGAGAGGCCGCCTACCACACGGGTCATGAGTGGAGTTTTAGAAGGGCCAGACTAGTCCTAGACGGGACGGGCCATCACAAGCCTGGAAAAAACCACACTGACGCACAGGTAATTCAACGTGAGCCTGAAAAAGGCCTGAGTCTCCTAACAAATAAAATAAAATATGGCGTCTCACATGGTGTTCACAGTACCAAGTAGGCAATAAAAACATTCCGTATCGTCTGGAAAATGGGGGAAATGCCCCCTTAGCAGAGAAAATGCAATGAAAAACACACCCAGCTGACAGAGATGATGGAATTAGCACATCATAACCTTAGTTATTATAAATATTATTAATAAGCTCAAGGCTCTAAAGGAAGCAAACACAATAAAGAGAAAGAAAATATGAAAATGGATCTCCTAGAGATGGAAAATGTAACATTTGCTGTGGGGAATACTGTGGAATTAACAGGAGGTTAGAAATGGCAGAAGGAAAGATCAGAGAACTGGAAGAAAGGGCAAAAGAAGCTCTCATGGCCGGGCGCGGTGGCTCACGCCTGTAATCCCAGCACTTTGGGAGGCCAAGGCGGGCGGATCACGAGGTCAGGAGATTGAGACCATCCTGGCTAACATAGAGAAACCCCATCTCTACTAAAAATACAAAAAAATTAGCCCAGCGCCTGTAGTCCCAGCTACTGGGGAGGCTGAGGCAGGAGAATGGCATGAACCTGGGAGGCGGAGCTTGCAGTCAGCTGATTGCACCACTGCATGCCAGCCTGAGTGACAGAGCGATACTCTGTCTCAAAAAAAAAAAAGAAACTGTCAAAAGTAAAACAGTGATTGAGAAAAACGCCGACCTTAGTGCTAAGTCTTTAACTCTTATAAGGAACGAGTTCCTTAGTGCCATTTAGAACAACACTCAGAACAGTATATTAAATATAATGTACATGGAATTGTAGTAAAAGGGGAAAGTGATGAGGAAAAACAGACATGACAATGGCTTAGACATTTCCAAATTCGGTGATAATTACAAATCAGGAGACCAGCTTGATATTCCCAGAGCAGCCACAGATGCATTTCCTGCGCGGCACACCCTGGCGTAGCTTCCACCCCCAACAGAGTGGAGGCTGTTTGCCTCCTGTCAAGTCCCAGAGACTGGGGACTGGGGCACCCTCCCCAATCCACACACAGCCTGCACCAGCAGGGACGCTGCCAGGCCCCCAGGGGCCCTCCTTCAGGTCTGAGAGGAAGACAGGACTGTGTCACTTGTTCTCTCCTTGGGAGCAAGTGACTTGGAACCGACTTGGAACCCCTGTGCCAGCACGGAGGGCGTCTGGCTGCTCTGAAGGTAGCATGCTGGGGAGCTCAGGCGGAGAGACGGCTTAGAGAGAAGCGCCCCCAGGGCCCTGCAGGAGAGCTCCAGTGGAGAGGCCACTTAGAGAGGAGCACCCCGGGGGCCCCGCAGGGGAGCTCAGGTGGAGAGACCACGTAAAGAGAAGAATGCCCCCGGGGCTTTGTTCCAGCCCCTTGATGCTGGAGCCCCTGGCCCGGACACAGCAAGGAAGCGTGGGCAGCCCTTCGGGTGATGCCAGTCCCAGTGCCAGTCAGGCCCGTGGATGCCAAGTGGGTCAGAGAGAAGCCACCTCCAACCTCCTAACCAACTTTCTGGTTTGTGAGCGAAATATATGTTGATGCTGTTTTTTGTTTGTTTGTTTTTTCTTCTTCTTTTTTTTTCTTTTTTTTTAAATTTTTTGTTTTCGTATGTTGATGCTATTTGAAGATAGTAAGTATTGGAGGAACCGAAACACCCTCAGAGCTACTAAGCCCCCAGTGCTCCCTGAGAGCAGCGCCTGAATTCCAGCCTCTGAGACACGAAACAGGGAACCCAGGTGAGCCGTCCCACATTCTGACCTACAGAATGAGGCAATAAAAGCTGCTGAATGTGTAGTAATTTGTTAAACAGCGACAGAAAACTACTGCAGGATCTTTGGTAAACAGTAGTGTCAACTATTGAGAGGAGAATTCTCTGCTGAAAGCCCTGCACACAAAACACCAGGACAGCCGAGAGGTCACAGATGCACATGAGACTCTGGACAGCACCAGAAGAGCCAGGCAGTTCACACGGCTCCTGCAATCATACAGGTTTCCTACAGATGGGCTGGGACACTTGCAATTTAAAATGTTAATATCGTAGTTTCCTTTGGGTTGTTGAAATGGTGTCATTTCTCTGAACATGCAGCTGTTCTGAAACGTGTGTCTTTTTAAAGTTGTGATCCGTACCTTGGTTGCATTTCTTAGTCAGGAAGAGTTTAAAAGTATCTCCTACCAGATGCCAACCACATGCCTGTGACAGGGTCTGGGCGTCAGCACTTTGAAAAGATGTGTGGCCATCCTGAATAAATCCATCTTAAAATAATCCTGCTCACACATCTATTTCAGAAAAAAATATTTAAAAATCACCTTGTTTTCCCTGAGCAGGGTGGGCTTTCTGAAAAAACAACAACAAAAATTTGGCTTTACAAATATGGATACTTCCTTGGAAAAAGTAGTTTTCCTTTATACATTTCTTCATTCACTAAACCATTCCTTTATTCACTCATTCACTTATTCCTTCTTTCACTCATCCATCCCTCATTCTCGTCTATTCCATCATTCACTCATCCATTCCTTCCTTCACTTGTTCATTCCTTCATTTGCTCATCCATTCATTCCATCATTCTGTCATCCATTCCTGCATCTACCCATCCATTCCTTCATTCTTACCTATTCCATCATTCACTCATCCATTCTTTCATTCTCTCATCCATTCCTTCATTAATTCATCTATTTCTTCATACACTCGTCCATTCATTCATTCACCCATTCCTTCATTCTCATCTATTCTATCATTCACTCATCCATTCCCTCATTTATTCATCTATTCCTTCATTCACTCATCCATTCTTTCATTCACTCATACATTCCTTCATTTACTCATTTATCCCTTTGTTTACTCATCCATTTCTTCATTCACTTGTCCATTCCTTCATTCACTCATTAATTCATTCCATTATACTCTTGTCCATTTCTTCATTCACTCATCTATTCCTTCATTCACTCATCCATTCATTCCTTCATTTACTCATCCCTTCCTTTATTCTCATCTATTACATGATTCACTCATAAATTCCTTCATTTATTCATCTATTTCTTCATTCACTTGTCCATTCCTTCATTCACTCATCCATTAATTTCATCATTCTCTTGTCCATTCTTTCATTCATCTATTTCTTTATTCACTCATCCATTCATTCTCTTATTCATTCATCTATTCTTTCATTCATTTATTCTGTCATTCATTCAACTATTCTTTCATTGATTTATGTATCTGCTATTAATTCGCCCAAAGATAATAATTATCTACTATTTGATGGTCACTGTGCAATAAGGTTATGATTTATCTTGCTTTCCACTGCCAATGTAGGCCTTTCAACAGGAACATCTCTAACAGAAAAGTTATTTTCCCTCTTTTGCTCACCAGTAGATAAAATTGCTATAAAAGGGACTCTGACCATCTTTTAAATATCAAACATGGACCCATCTTGACTTTCTTTAAGTTGTTGCCTTCCTCAAACATTATTGGGTTTCACATTCTGAAAAAAATATCCAATACTCAAATTCTTATTTTTTTAATCAGTTGAAGTGCCCGGTCCTAAGATTTCAGGTAACAAATTAGTTCAGGGGACAACTTATTCTGAAAATGAGATGATGAAGGGATTTTCAAGACAAAAACTTTAACAAAATTGTCCTTTTAGAGAAATAGTTGCCTCAAGTTGCAAAAAGTCAGTATTAGGAAGTAGAATACAGACAGGCCTGTTTAAAAGAGAAATGAAGCCTTTCAGACATGATCTGTGAATAAAAATGACAAAAAATAGAATTTCAAAGAGTGGGTACTATTTCTTCCAAATCAAGTTTTTAAAAGACCAAGTCAACATCAGGGCTAGAACCAGCTAAACATTCACGAAGGCATGTTCTAATACTTCCTAACAATTTCTATCTTTCTGGCCCAGAGTAGAAAGCACCAAGGCTCCCAAACATGGTACCTGCTACACTGTGTTAGAAAATGGCTCCAAGGTCTTTGGCAACTGGTGGAACCAGCACATCGGGAGGACCATCTGCTCAAAACCCTGACCACGAAGCAGCAAGATGGTGAAGAATACTGGCCCACACACATGGATAAAAGTAGGATACACTGACCGGCAGAGACTAGACAGTTAAAGGCTCTGGAATGAGACAGAATCCAGGCCCGGCAGGATGTCTGAGGCGTGGGAGCTGCAGGCTTCTTCTGTCTCTGAAGTACATCCGTCTGGAGCCCCTGTCTCGTTGCCAGCTTCGCCAGCAGCCGACTCTGACTCTGTTACATTCCTCAGAACACCCAGGAGCCCTGAGTCACTCGCCTTAAAGCAGGACAGACCTGACAAACGCCATTCAGCTTCCCAGGAGCTGAAAATTGACCACAGCCTTGTTTATTGAAGACATGGTTCTCAAATGAAGTTTCTACACAGTCAAGAGAGTGTGGATTTTTGTAAGACTATTTTGCAAGACTGTTTTCAAACATAACCTGGTTCTCATGAACTCTCTAGGTTTTTAACAGCCCAGGGAAGGAGGGACTCCAGAGTGAGTGAACTGGACAGTACTGGACATTCTGATCATGCCCTGTGGGGGCCATGTCCTCCATACCCAAGGTCCTTCTGGGAAAACCCAGGGATGCAGTCTCTACGGCTGTGTACGTGTTCCTGCTACAGGTGAGTGAGTGACCCATGCTGTCACCGCTGGGGTCAAGTGGTCAAAGCCATAACCTGGGACCAATGAGATAGGCGTGGGGCTGCATGTGAGGACCTGCATAATTCTCAGGTTGGTTTGGAAAGCGAACTCTGGGGTTTCTTGAATCTGGTTCAAACTGTGGATCTGGCACTTACTGCAACATTGGAAAAGGCCCCTAACCCCACCTTCGCCTTCTCCCCTGCAAGGCGGCCCCAGAACCCAGGGCTGTCCGGAGATCCCCTGGTACAGTGCATAGAAAGTACTTACCATCCCGGGTAGGCCAAGTAAACTCTGAAAAATGAAACCCATTATCATCAATTGAATGTCCAGAAATTTGGAATTGAAGCACAGAAAGCCTCATTGGGATGGCGTTTGGTGTGGAATGGAGATGTGAGGTGGGCTGCATGTTTGCGCTTCCGTGAATGATGTGCAAAGACAGGCAGTGGGTGTCCTAAGTGGGACCTGGAGAATGGACTTCGCACATGGGAAAGCAGGTGGGAAGTGTGATCCCCGGGAATAAAGTTCTGAAGACCCGTCAGCTGCACAGGCTTCTGAGAGCCACTGCTCCCTCGTTCTGCTTCATGGAACCCGAACTGCCTTCCTGACCTGGGTTTCTCTGAGGATGTCCCAGTTCCTCATATTACTACCCCTTTTAGCACATCAAGGGCTTTATGACTTCCAAGTAGGTAATCTCTAAGCCAATCCATTGTAAGTCACATGTGCTCATGAGGCTGAGAATAATTGTCGTCTGAAGCTACCGTCTGACATGTACTTCGGTCTAGACTCAAACTGCTTCCTGCCAAGTTTAGATTGACGTTAAATTGCCACTAAGAATTAACGTTTACCATTCCTGGTTCACTGAGGATGAATTAGGTCCTTTATCTTTTCAGCATATTACTGAACTCTTCTGAGTGTTAGTTACTTCCCCAAAAGGAGCTGGCCTAGGAGCCGGGCATATGGCAGCTCTCACATTTTGGAGCAAGCCAGCTCTCCTCCCTCTAGATTTCCCTGCACTCAGTGCCAGAAGGGAGGCTCTGGGGAGCACGGGGGTCTCCCCAGCTGGAGGTGGGGTCCGGGCACCTCTTGCAGGTGAGGGAGACTCATGTGGGTCCAGGGCCTGGGCCCTCCTCTAGGACAGGTCAGTGGGCAGCCCAGACCTGAGCCAAGGAGAGCAGGCCATTCGGGAAACAGCCCGTCCCTTTACAGGAGAGAGAGCAGGGAGGCCGGCGGCAAGCCAGCACCTGGGATCAGGTTCTTCTCCATGCAAGGGAAGAATGGGGCCGGCCGCAGAGGCGTGAGGGGCAGGTCAGATGCAGCGAGGGGCACAGGGATGGCACCCTGGCAGGTGTCTCAGGTGCGGGTTCCCTACTGCTACCGCTTATTGTGAATGAGGAAAAGAGAGACCAGGGCTTCCTTTCCTGCCTGTCTCCCTCCTTCCTTTCTTCCCTCCTTCCTTCCCTCTCTCCCTATTTTCTTTCCTCTTTCCCTCCTTTCTTTTCTTCCTTCCTCCCTCTCAATGCAGGGGCTGCTGTAACTGCCTTTGAGCTTCCACTGCAGTCTTCTGAGGTTGCTATTTTGTACCCACTTTCAAAACTGAGGAAACAGGGCTTACAGCGAGTCTCCTGTCCCACTGGCTGCATTTATCTCCCTCGTGGCAGAGCGGCAAGGTTGCTCTAAGACATGCAGCAAGGTCTGAGGCCAGCAAGTGTGGTGTGTTCATCCGTTCACACCGTGTTAGTGGGAGGAGGAGACAGGTACAGAGCTTGAGAGTCAGTGTTTTCAAATGTGCCAGCCTGAGGTCGGCGCACTCTTCCCCATGGACCCAGGAGAGCTCAGGTGCCGCGACCTCACCTAGCAAGTGTCAGGAGCCATGTGCTGTACAATAGGCAGACCCTGTGGCACCAGCTCACAGCAAGTGGCGTGCTGCAGTCAGCTTGTCCACGGTGGCCTGAAGGTGCTTAAAATACGGAATCCATTTATTTTATTGAAAAATAATTTAAAATCAATGGCAATATTACTGAATAAATCACAAGAACTGGCTATTGAAGAATGATTTAAAGGGAGTTTTCTAAATAGAGTCCCACCTTTGTCCTCCTGAATAAGTGTTAGAATTGGTATCCTGAGTTTGCAGAAATTGCCTGAACATCTCTTCTCTTTGACTCCTGTCAGCATAACTGCGTGATTGGTTTCCACTGTGAGATGCGTTAAAACAAAGCCTAAAATTTCTATAGAAATGCGTTATCTCTTGCCTGTTGGATTGGCACTCCATGTAGAGAAGATAAATGAACAAGCAAGAATCAAGCTTATTTGTCACTTAGCACTTTAAACATTGACATGCACGCCTTTCCTTCAAGGTGAGCTGTGGCATGCATTACCTTTTGTTTGGTTGGTTATGAGAAAAACCAAAACAGCTCTGCCCTGCTGAGCACCCACACAAAGGCCTCACTGTGTGGCCTGTGTATTTCCTTAAAATGTTTCCCTCTTTTCTATGTCACCTTGGGTTATAATTATGTTTATTAAAATGTAGCAAATATCTAAGTTTGCATTTTGTATTTCCCATTTTAATTAAATGGCTTAGGATTCATGTTTATTGCATTTTATACACGTATCAGCCTGTGAGATATTGTAAATCATAACTAAAATATTCTTTCCTACAGATAGCGTGAGAGCCACTGGCAGAGCTGATGGTTGGGCCGGGATGGAAATTCCAGTCTCTCTGGTACCACGTGGATGCTGTAGGGAGAGTAGGGGTCTGAGACCTGCCGGAGGACGAGGGACCCACATATGGACCAGCAGAAGGAGGTGCAGGTGAGACCACAGGGGCTAACTCAGCAGTGACTCCCTCGTTCTGGACCCCAGCCCCAGCCCTGGTGAGCAGAGAGGAGGTTAGTCTGGGAAAGCTGTCTAGCAAATGCAGAATCTATCAAACACAGATGCTGTTTCAACGGGCGGGACTCTTGGCAAAGAGGTAAATGTCTGTATTATTAGTAGGTACATAATTTACGGGCATCAGCCAGTGACTAAGCCAGGAGTCTCCTGGCCACCTAAAATGATGAGGTGTGCCCTCCAAAATCCTTATTAGGAGCAAAAGTGTGGGCAGCGATGGCCTGAAGATAACCAGGCTCACAGTTACTGAGCATGTATCTGTGCTGGGAAATGACCTTAACACTCCATAACCATTAACACATTTAACCTTCTCAGCAAACTTCATACAGGGACCTACCTGATCTCTAATTTACAGACAGAGAAACAGAGGCATGGAACAGATTAGCAAGTAGCTTGAGTTTGCAAAGCTGGCAAAGGGGCTTCGTAGACTTTGCCCTCAACAGACTGGCTCCAGGGCCTCCGTGGTCAATCCTCTCACAGGAGAAAGAACAAGAAACAGAATCCTTAGTACTTGGGACTTGGCCCAGCTGCCATTCTGAACCTTGGAATTAGCTGAGACCATTTTTTTTTTGTTTTGAGACGCAGTCTTACTCTGTCGCCCAGGCTGGAGTGCAGTGGGACGATCTTGGCTCACTGCAAGCTCCGCCCACCAGGTTCACACCATTCTCCTGCCTCAGCCTCCCGAGTAGCTGGGACTACAAGTGCCGGCCACCACGCCCGGCTAATTTTTCTGTATTTTTAGTACAGACGGGGTTTCACCGGGTTAGCCAGGATGGTCTCAATCTCCTGACCTCGTGATCCGCCCGCCTCGGCCTCTCAAAGTGCTGGGATTACAGGCGTGAGCCACAGCTGAGACCTTTGACAGTCACTTTTCCTCTTTGTTCTCCCTGCGGAGGTTGGGATGGAACTGCTGCCCTGTGAGGTTCCTCCAGGCATTTCAAACAGCAGCAGGGAGCCTGAGATGTTTCGGTGTCTCCAGAAAACCTTGCATTGTTGGAGAGAGAGTTTCTACACCCTTGCACCGCTGGGCCTGGTTTTCTTGCCCACAGTAACAGAGCCGATCTGAGGGTCGGGGAGCACCAGCATGCTGGTGTGCGGCTGAGTTTAGTTTAAGTTACATCTGAACCCAGTCACAGATATATATATATACTACTTGGTCAGCTTATAATTGTACGTGAATCGTAAAAAATATTCATCAGGCAACTTTTAACAGCATAAAATGGGTACATAGGTTTAAGATAGACACTTTTTTAAGTAGACTTTTTTCTCTACAACAGTTTTAGCTTCATGGAAAAACAGAGTGACAATACAGAGTCCTATATGCCTCCTTACCCCACAGAACCTACGTGCTCCAGTCACTCCAGAGATTACATATGCCCCAGTCACCCCACAGAAACACACGTACCCCAGTCACCCCACAGAAACACCTGCGCCCGAATCACTAACATTAGTCATTAATGTGATATATTGTTATAATCAATAAACCAATATTAATACATGATGCACTGAAGCCCATAGTTTACATTAGGGCTCCTTCTTCGTGTCGCGCGTTCTTTCAGTTTTGATAAATGCACTTTGTTGAGAATTCACCGTGACTGTGTCATATGGAGGACTTTCACTGCCCTGAAATCCTCTGTGCTCCCCAGTCCCCTCCCCAGTCCCTGGCAACCCTGGACCCTTCCACTGTCTCCATAGTGTTGCCTGCTCCAGAATGTGGCACAGTTGAAATCATATAGCCTGCAGCCTTCTCACACGGGCTTCTGTCACTTTGTACATTTTAGGCTCCTTCATGTTTTTTAATGTCATAATTGCTCATTTTTAGATCTCTGAATACTATTCCATTATCTGGATGAACCAGTTTATTTTTCCTCTCAACTGCTGAAAGATATCATAGGTGCTGCTGATTGTAGGCAACTGTGAATAAAGCTGCTATTAATAGCTGCATTCAAGGTTTCATGTAGAAATGTTTTCAGCTCATGTGAGTAGGTACAGAAGAGTGTGATTGCTGGACCACACGGTAAGAGCATGTGTAGTTCTGTAAGAAATGGCCAAACTGTGTTGCGAGGGGGCTGCACCACTTCAGAATATACCAGCAGCCGATGAGCGTGAATTTCCACCAGCAGCCGATGAGCGTGAATTTCCACCAGCAGTGGG
>NW_012118821.1:12924574-12961974 GCF_000951035.1 Colobus angolensis palliatus
TTTCCACCAGCGGTGGGAGGAGCGTGAATTTCCACCAGCGGTGGGAGGAGCGTGAATTTCCGCCAGCGGTGGGAGGAGCGTGAATTTCCACCAGCAGGGGAGGAGCGTGAATTTCCACCAGCAGTAGGAGGAGCGTGAATTTCCACCAGCGGTGGGCGAGCGCTCCTGCTGCTCCACATCCTCCCCAGCATCTGGTGTGGTCAGCGTCTGCATTTCAGCTTTTCTAATGGGCTTGCAGTGACATCTTTTTGTTGCTTCAATTGGCAATTCCCTGAAGATGTGGCATGGAGCATTTTTCTAAGCTGATTTGCCAACTGTGTATCTTCCTTGGTGAGGTGCCTGTTCAGGTCTTTTGTCCACTTTTAAATTGGGTTGTTTGTTTTCCTACTGTTGCATTTTTAGAGTGATTCATATATTTTTAATAATAGTCCTTTATCAGATAGAAGCTTTGCAAATATTTTACCTCAGTCTGTGACTTATCTTTTCATTCTCTGAACATTGCTTTTATAGAGAAGAACATTTAAGTTTAATGAAGTCCAGTTTATCAATTATTTATTTGACAGATCCTGTCTGTGGTGAAGTTATTGCTGAACCCAAGGTCGTCTAGTTTGTCTCCTATGTTATCTTATAGGAATTTTATAGTTGTGTATGTTCCATTTGAATTTCTTATCCCTGTGGAGTTAATTTTGGAGAAGGGCGTGAGGCCTATGCCTGGATTCATTGTTGGCATGTGGGCACTATTTGTTGGAAAGACTACTTTCTCCACTTTGTGGCCTTTGCTCCTTCGGCAATGGTCAGTTGACTCTATGCAGGTCTGTTTCTTTGCTCTTTATTCTGGCCCATTGATCTATTTTCCTAGTCTTTGGCCAATACTATGCCATCCGTATGACTGTGGTTTACGCTAAGCATTGAGGTCAGGTAGTGTCAGTCCTCCAACTGTGTTCTCCTTCAATATTAAGTTGGCTATTCTAAGTTTTTTGCCTCTCTGTACAGACGTTAAGATAAGGTTGTCAATATCCACAAAATAACTTGCTGTTATTTTGATTGGGGTTGCATTAAATCTACAGGCCAAGTTGGCAGGAACTGGCATCTTGACAACATTGAGCCTTAGTATTGAGCCTCCCTTCCTATAGTCACAGAATATCGCTTCACTTATTTAGTTATAGAAAACATTCAAGCTGTAATGTTTTGTAAGAAAGCAAATAAAACACAAAACAAAGCACTGTAATCCGAAATACACACACAGTCACACACTTGCACACGCGCATTTCCACACGTGCGTACATATGTACACACATGCACATACAGGCACAAGGAGAACGAGCTCAGCCCAGGTGACGTCTGCACAGTGGTGTGCACGTGATGGGTATCTTATATCTTCCTATGCTTTCTAAATATTATATAATACTCCCATGTGACTTTTGTCATCAGGACAAAGAAACTTTAACAAAATGATTTTGCTTTAGTGGTGTAAAAAAATATGACTGTGGATTGAACAGCAATGACCCAAACCTAGTCTCAGATTTCAGTGTGCTTCACAGAAGCCTGTTTCTGTCTTAATTTTTCCTCCTTTGAATTCTTCTGAAGTTAGAATTCTTTCGTCCTTAGCTTCCATTCACTTTCATGACCTAATCATATAACATCAAAGCGCTTGTCAATTTCCCCTGAACCTCGAGTCCTCTCTTCGTGGACCAGGCGCTCCACTGCCTGCCGTGCACTTGCTCCAGCTTCACTTGGAGTCACAGAGCGTGGTAAGATCACTTCTGATTTAACCCAGGCTGCTCATTTTTGTTGTGGTGGTTGTTATCTTCTGGTTTTTAGTGATTCCAATTAGATTTGATGCTTATTGACAGAGTCTGCTGTATTTTTCTTATGAGGAAGAATATATGAGAAGTGGATGCTTTTGATAACTTTGATGAAATTAATGCTTAAAAACAACATGGCTATTTGGTTAGAAATGGGTTCCATTGCTGCAGTCTCTCTGAGTTTTCCCTACGCTATCATTATTTTGCCTGCACTAGAGCTGGTAGTTAATTAATTATGAAACCATATGCATAATTAAATCCATATTGTCTAGTGGGTTTTAGCCATTGTCTCTTTGTTTTTTTCTGTCATGAGTTGGCTTAGTTGCTGAGAGATTCTATGAAACCCCACACAAGGCGGGCCAGTCTTCAGTGGATAGAAAAATGAGTAAAAACATGTTGCCTCCTGTTCTCTTCTGCATACCATGAATTTCCGCCTGAATTGCAATTACTATTTCAAGAATATAAACATCATATTTCCAAAAGCTAGATCTCCAAAGATACTCTGATGTTAAAATCAAATAGAGGCATATACATGTACATACACATATGTATCTGTGTGCATTTCTCTATATATGTATCAATACATGTTACATGTTCATCCTGCAGATGCTATCAACAGTAAAAACAAAATATCTCAATCCTAACATTAAAAATAGAGATTTTAAATGCACACATAAAATATTTATCTATTCTTTGAAACTGAGTACTTTTTGAAGAGACACGATAGAAGGAAAAAAGGTTCCATAACCTTTTAAAGAAAATTGCTTCCTTAAGGTGCCTAGAAGAATGACAGGTCTATACTTTTAAAAACAAAATTATGAAAATTGTCTCTATTTCTGAGACAGCCTAAAATTAAGATGACTTTGAAACCACTTCAAACAGTTTTCAGCATTCTTTTAGGAGAAAGCCCTAATTACTAAAGTAAAACAGCTTTATTGGATACTCTCATCTTAAAAGCATGCTGTTTAAAAATTAAACTTACACCCAGCTGAGGGTGTGTGGCTCTTGGTCTCAGGGGTCTTGAGGCCCCAGTTCTGTGAGGACTTCCAGGGGAGCGTTCGGAGCCTGGTGTGGGTGAGCCCTGCTGACCTGGATGGCTCCTGTGGTGGGACTGGGGTTCAGGGCTCCCCTTTCAGGTCAATGAGAACGATGCACTTTTCTCACCTCAGGGGCGTGGAGAGTTTCAACCCGTCCATGTGGCTTCCACAAAAGTCATTCCACAGGGCCTGGAGAGTTGTAACATTCTCCCAAGGGCTCCATGTGCAGTCAGGAGGCTGGGGGACTTGCTTTCAGGATTTGGAGGGGGCATCTGCCCTCCAGGAACTTTTCCGTTTGTTTTGGTAAAAAATAACAGTGAAGAAAGAAATTAGTAGAAACCAGCAGGTGCTAAGCTGTGTTTGAGGAACGTGTTCTGGTTAAATTTAGGTGTTTTTGTTTGTTTGTTTGTTTCTTTACCCATTTTCTAGGTGCCGCAAAGGAGAAATTCTAGTAGAATAAAATGAGTTATAGCAATTCTGTTGAACTATTGAGTTAATTAAGGACATTTGTGTTCGGGTCTGACAGGGCAAAGAAAATGCCAGGTGTGTGGGAGGATGAGGAAAAGCAGTGATTAACCCGGGGGGTGAATTACAGCTGATCCACCAGCATCTGGAAATGCCCCTCCGGCTTTTTTTTTTTTTTTCCAGTAAAATTGGTGCTATTTTGCCAATGAAAAGAAAACATGGTAGCTATTCTAACAGTAAATTTAATACCTGGAAATATTTTTTGATACTTTGGCGTTTCAATGCAAGGTCAAATTGTTGTTGTTACATGAAATCTTAGCATTTTTGAATAGAAAATAACAAAATTTAGAGTTGTTAATTTATGGTCACAGAAATTAAAGTATGGTTTTCTGTTCTTGCTCTGTAACTACTACAAGCAGTAACTAGACTGATTTACAAAGACATGTGACCTCAGTTCAGGGAGAGACCTGATTGCAAGACACACCTGAGGCCGGGGCCGGCCCATCTGCTCCGTCCTGAGAGTTTCCTGGCGGCCCTGGCTTCCCTGCAGCATCTGAAAGCGCTCAGGCCCCACCTGGAAGGATGCCGAGAGCAGTCCTTCCCGTTTTCAGGTGAATTTGTGCAGAGAAATAGTCTTGACCTAAGAACGTGGAGCTAAAAGACCTTTGGACAAAACAGTAAACTACTTCCTGCCTTGCAGGAATAAGCTGCACTCAGAGCTCTCTGCTGACAGCCTTTGAAAATCGGAGGGACTGTGGGAAGCTTCCGGCGGTTTTTGTTTTTGTTTTGCTTTGCTTTTCCATGGAAATTACATACAGCTCAGTATATGCCTATTAAAGATACCTTTGTCGCCCGGGCTGGAGTGCAGTGGCCGGATCTCAGCTCACTGCAAGCTCCGCCTCCCGGGTTTACGCCATTCTCCTGCCTCAGCCTCCCGAGTAGCTGGGACTACAGGCGCCCGCCACCTCGCCCGGCTAGTTTTTTGTATTTTTTAGTAGAGACGGGGTTTCACCGTGTTAGCCAGGATGGTCTCGATCTCCTGACCTCGTGATCCGCCCGTCTCGGCCTCCCAAAGTGCTGGGATTACAGGCTTGAGCCACCGCGCCCGGCAGAAAGATGAGCTCTTGATAATATCCCACAATTGTTAGAAAATACCAATTAGTGAATGACGTTCAGATGAGGAAGGAATTGTCTGAGGACACTTAAATAAAGTTTCAAAGCTTGAGGTGTCCTTGGCAGCGACCCAGATGAAAGCTCAGGCCCAGCGCTGTGAGCCCCTGTGTTTACCGTTTCCCAATAGTAGTGGATGTGCCCAGAATTCACTGCGGAGCGCGATCTCCAACCACAGGGAGCAGGAAAATAAAACAAAAAGAAATGCATGGAAGTAACTGGTTGGGGTTTACTCAGGGGAAGGGAACAAGCACAAAAGAGAAAAGCTAAAGCCATATTTCCAAAAATTCAAATAATATTTTAAAAAAGAATGCAATCTCACTGGCAGTAACAGATGATAAAAAGCTACTCTTTTTAACCAATAAAGTAGGCAAATATTGACTACATTATACAGTAATCACACAGAGACATCATTATCACACAGAGACATCATTGCACACCCTCAGCCATACTCAGCACATGCTACCTGTGAGGTGTTGGCTTGACTGGCCTAGATAAAGGAGACGGGAATTCTCAGGAGGTGTTTCTGTAGGTGTAGAAAGTGATGCAATATTTTTGGAAGGCATTGCGACAGTTTTTCTCTCAAACATATATATATTCCATATCTACAAAATAATCCTCAGTAATATCTATATTACAGATCTGTTCATCTCAATACTGTTGCTAAAATTAAAGGCAGTAAACGAAGGAAGGTTATATAAATTGCTATGTCATGCAGTTATTAAAAATCCCTCTTAAAAATGCTTATTGAAATTGATAGGTTAAAGCTATTATAAATAAAATTATACTATTACATAGACTGTAATTATATTTTTGAACTAAATATTCATGTATGTGTGTGCACGAATGAAATTACAGATATGCTAAACCAAACGAGAACAGTGATTACCGCTGGGTAATGAAATTGCAAGTGAGTTTTCTCTTCTTTTCACCTGTTTATCATAATGTTTTTAGATGAAAATATACGTGTTTTTGAGACAGGGCCTTACTCCGGGGCCAGGCTGGAATGCAGGCACGATCACAGCTCACTGTGGCCTCCAACTTCTGGGAGCAATCTTCCCACCTCAGCCTCCCCAGTAGCGGAACTCAAGCACACACCAGCACACCTGGCTAATTTTATTTGTATTTTTCATAGAGAAGGCATTTCGCCATGTTGCCCAGGCTGATCTTGAATTCCTGGGTTCAAGCTATCCTCCAGCTTCAGACTCTTAAAGTGTTGGGATTATAGGCATAAACCACTGTGCCTGTCCACTTTTTTAACATATGAAATAAAATCTGTATCATAGATGTATGTGCATGTGTATATAAGAGATGTCTGTGTGTATGTGAACATGTGGAGAATAATTTTACTTCATCCAGGTCTTCTCTTCTTGAAAGATAAATCAAAACGAGAGATTTTGCAGGAAGATGAATGGGACGTACTTTGGAAGAAGGTGCCTTGTTCTGGAGAGTATGCAATAATAATCCTCTTGCCCTCTCACTAGTCTTCAAAACTCAATTCCCCGAAGAACTGAGGCTTGGGCAGCATTTTGAGAAGGGGACGGAGCTGCTTGTTGAATGAGAGCTGCAAACACCAGGTGTGGCGACGGTGCGGCATCCATCCCTGAGGTTTCCTGCGCATAATTGCTTCGCCCTTCACACAAACCAGCCCAAGGTCCTCTTTCCGGGTCCCCTGAGCGTCTTCCAGGCACTCAGCCCAGCGGCTGTCATGGGTCCCTGTGCCTCTGCACTGCTGACTACAGGTTTACGACAGGAGTGACCAGCTGTTTCAAGGATGGGGCGATGACATTCAGGAAAGAAGAGACGCTCACCCATAGGCCAGTGCCTGGCAGGAGGTGCACTCCGCAGCAGGGTGGCTGTGTTACGGCTTCCCTCCCCAACTCTCCACTCCAGTGTCCTGGGGATCACTCACTCCACTAAACTCCACGTTTCTCATCTCCACAGTGGGAATCAAACAAAACACTTGTTCAAGTGTTTGGAACAGTTAGATACACAGGGCCCAAAGGCATTGCTCATGAATGCTGGTCTATGAGAACCCTTATCAGCAGTAGCTCCGTTTCTGTGGCTGGGACTCTTTGCCAGAGCTACAAAATGCTACACTGACAAACCACAGGGAAGCTGGGAAGTCAGGGAAATATGACAACCCCTTTAACCAGAGTATGAAATCTCAAGGAAGTCAGTGTGTTTTGTTTGCTTTTGTTTTTTGTTGTTGTTGGTTTTTTTTTTTTTTTTGAGACAGAGTCTTGTTCTGTTGCCCAGGCTAGAGTGCAGTGGCGTGATCTCGGTTCACTGTAGCCCCCGCCTCCTGGGGTCTAGTGATTCTCCTACCTCAGCCTCCCCAGTAGCTGAGGTTACAGGCACCCACCACTGTGCCCAGCTAACTTTTTGTATTTTTAGTAGAGACGGGGTTTTGCCATGTTGACCAGGCTGGTCTTGAACTCCTGACCTCAGGTGATTCTCCTGCCTTGGCCTCCCAAAGTGCTGGGATTATGGACATGAGCCACCGCACCTGACTGAGTGTTTTGTCTTTGAAGCTAAAGCAAGACAGTGACTGGATGTGGCCTTGGTTGAGTCTGTGGGTGCTCCTCGTCCAGGGACGCTGTTACTAACTGGTTCTTCCCACTGTGCGGCCTGGATACAGGGTCGCGGAACCCGAGAGGCCTAGAATTCAGTGTTCTGAAACAATTTCAAGTGAAAAAAAATCAGATGGTCTGATACAACCACAGTCAGGTTAATCATCGTGTGAGTTAATACTCCTTAATAAACTCCCCTTTATATACACATCTATCCTGTTAGTATTGTCCCTCTGGAGAACCCTGGCAAATACACGTTCTTTTCTGCATGGAAAGGAGGTAGAGACATGTGTGTTTGTGTGTGTATCATGCATAGCTCCAGGCATGTTGTCAGCCTCCAGGCTGGAGAGGTAAAAAGTGAGGAGTGTTCTTTTTTTTCAAGTCCAAGAAGCTGTCAGCCCTTCCACCCACTGCGGGTGTCGGCACCGCTAATGTCCCCGGTACAGGACTTGTTTAGGCGGGAGCTGCTTGTTTTCCTGAAACTTGCCCATTCCCTTCGGGTTAAAAAGCCATCTTTGTGGAGTGATTGGCCGCAGTGGGTCCCACTCACAGGCCGCGCGTTTCTCTTATGAATGAAACTCCCAGAAGGCAAAGTTCAGCCTTCAGAGGGTGGGTGACCCTCAGGCATGACAGTGGCAAATGCCTTAGGAAACACTCATGTGCCCTGGATTGTGAGATTCTGCACCACCAAATGTGTCAGCTCGGTTTGGCAAATTAACAAGTGAATCTCATTCACGAGCACTCGGGGGCCCGGCCTGTGTGGGTGGCAGTTGGGAGATGGCATGAAATGCCAAGTACTTGCCCAAGATTCATGCGTTTGCCTATTTCAGAGAGAAAGCAGGCACAGGCCACTTTTAATCCTAGACTGCCAAGGTAAAAGTGACTGTCAGTATTGTGTGCATTTGCTGTAGGGTCCAGAGAGGGGCAGGGGGAAGAATGGCGTGCCTGATGTCACAAGGACAATTACTGGCAATGTGGAAATAGAGCCCCTTCCAAACCATGAACCAAGGACTGATTTCAAGTTGCTTTCTGGGAATTGTGTTGGCGTCTTACAGACACTGGCTCCACTTTTCAGAATAACTGTGTACAAAATGCTTTATACAAATAAGAAAATCAAGCTAATAAGAATTGCAAGACCTCCCTAGCTTATGTACAATTATAAATAGTAGAGACAAGGTACTCTTTCTGCCTGGCATATTTCTCTTGTGTTTTGAGAAATTCAGAACACTCGGGTGCGTTAAAAAGTGACCTAATTCAAAGCAATCGTTGCTTCCCCCTCTTTCTACAAGGTGTAAAAGCAGGAGAAAGTGTCGTCATTGTTTCTTGCCAGTTGTTGGAAGGTATGGAAGAGGACACTATGGAAAACGGGATGAGCCTGTTTGTTGACGTAGAATATTCAGGGGTGTTTGTAAAGGAAGTTTGGGTCGAGGATGGACTTCCGGCTTCTTCCTCTGTGAAGGGGAAACCTCACCTCATGTGTGAAGCCTTATGTGAATTCCCAAGAGGGATGGATCTCAGCTTCAGCTGCTTCATTCACCACTCTTTATATAAGAATGGAGGTGCTGCTTCTTTAATGACTTTATGAATGTAAATTTTAAATACCTTTCTGCAAAACATCCACCTGTAAAAAAACTGTTCTTTGGTTACTTAAGTTGAGAAACTGCCACCCAGGGATATCACAGCATAGGCAGCCGCCACAGAGAAGCAGCCACGATCCACACAGAGGACTTGTGAGGAAGAAGGTGCGGGAGGCGGTATTTCCTTCCTACAAAGAGGCCAACACTCGAAATGTTCTAACAGCAGATAAAAGCGCAGTTTTATGAATTAAAAAAATGAAGCTGTTGCAGACAGAATAACCAAGTACAAACATAGTAATTCAAGGAGAGACAGCCAGGTGGAAACAGGTGAGGGGTGAGGCCAGGTGCAATCAGGTGATAGGTGAGGGCAGGTAGAATCAGATGAGGAGTGAGTCTGAGTGGAATTAAGTAGAAACAGGTGAGGGGTGAGGCCAAGTGGAATCAGGTGAGTGGTGAGGTTAGGCAGAAACAGGTGAAATCAGGTGAGGGGCAAGGCCAGGTGGAATCAGGTGAGGGATGTCAGGAAACTTGGACTAGAGCCAGCGCAGCTCAGAGAAGAACTTTTTAAAAGAAAAGAACACTCCTTAATAGTAAAAAACATGAAAGACAATAAAAATAGGGGTTCAGAAAACATGGTAAAAGCTGAAAATATTGAACAATGATGCAAGCAAGCAAATAAATCAGTCAAGTGATTAAAGAACACAATTGGGAAACTGAGGCACTCACTTCTTGCACGGAATTGTAGCTTACATGAGACTAGCTCTTCTGCTAAGAACAACTATGAAACCCAAATATAAAATTAATTAATTAATTAATTAATTAATTAAAAAGTCTGTTAGAAATGCTTTAGCAAAGCACCCCGTCAGCCAAGATATGGGTCGGGGGAGAGGCGGGTGGGGTCTGGAGAGAAGGCCCTGGGAGACTGAGACGGGTGGATCACGAGGTCAGGAGATCGAGACCATCCTGGCTAACACGGTGACACCCCGTCTCTACTAAAAAATACAAAAAATTAGCCGGGCGAGGTGGTGGCGCCTGTAGTCCCAGCTACTTGGGAGGCTGAGGCAGGAGAATGGCGTGAACCCGGGAGGTGGACCTTGAAGTGAGCTGAGATCCGGCTACTGCACTTCAGCCTGGGCCACAGAGCCAGACTCTGTCTCAAAAAAAAAAAAAAAAGAAAGAAACAGGTTTGGCTGGCACACACCTTCCTCCTGGCTCTTCCTTCCTGTGGTAAAGGGAGCTGAGCCAGAGGACCGTGTTCCTGGACAGGGCGGGGCCATATGTGTGCCCTTCATGCTTTTCTGAATCTTCACTCTCCTGGCTTAAATGGTCCCCATGTCCTTGTCTGGCTCACAAAACGTCCAGTTTTGTGTTCATGAAATAGTCAGTACTTCTGGAAGCTTCTGTGTGTCTCCAGGACTTCTGGAAGCTGTTTCTCCGTCGAGCTTACAGACCTGTGTCTTCACCTGAACTAATTTACTCGCCATTCCTGTGATTTCTGCTCACCAGCTTTCCTGAGCTGACTACGGAGGACTTTCCCTTTCTCAGCATCTCGATCAGCTCAGGCTGGCACGACAAAATACCACAGACAGGGCTGATTAACTCCTGTTGATTTTCTCACAGTTCTGGAGGCTGAAGGTCCAAGATGCAGGTGCTGAGAAGTTGATGAAGACACCCAGCTTTCCTAAGAATCAATCAATCAATCAATCAACCGCCTGGCCCTGCGGTTAATGAGCAGCAGCTGAAGGTGCCCTTCATTCCCTGAGGGCCGGCGTCCGCACTGCACTTCCCTGGAGACCCACGCACATCCCCGGAGCCAGCAAGGACCAGAGAGGCCCGGGGAAGCAGGAACCCCTGAGAACTGACAGAGACGACCCGAGGCAGAGGATGCCCAGCCACCGCCCTCTAACCACGCGGTTCTTAGGTAAGAACAACAACCTGTGCTTTTGCCATCTGAATTACTTCTTTAGGGGAGGCTGGGAGGAGAACCACTTGGCAGACCAGGCTTCCTTGGCTGCTGCCAGGTGAGTACTGCAGCCAGCTTCATCACTCTGGCAGAGTGTGGTTGCTGTGAGAAGACCTAAGGGCTTGATTCATGTTTTGTTTGTTAAATATATACCGCCGGTGGCTTTTCACATTTAAATTTGTAGCTTGCTATGACAGTGTATTTAACTGTGATTGACTCAAGTCATGTGTGGTGCAGATCTAACAAGCCTTCTTCCTGCCCCGTTCTCCCCTCCCCTCTCCTCCCGCCTGCTCCTCCTCCTTCTTTAGCATAGTCTTTTTTTGAGACTTAGCTTTAAAACAAGCCGCGTTTAACAAGAGATACATATTCTAAAGGTGAGAACACTCAGGAGATGAATTGGAATGTTTCTTTTAGACAAATGAGACAGCTTGGCACATGCTATATCCTGGAAATACTTCACATTATTATAAATATTTTAAAATTGAGGCTCAGAAGTTTCCCATAAATTAGTGTTGGAATAATTTCACTACATGGGGTCATTCTTGAGAGTTTCCTCCTTTTCCATCTTATTCATGCCTTGGAAAGAAGGACATAGCCCACCAGTTAGAGGGAGAGAGGCGTGAGAAGTCCCATTCAGACAACTGCCTGAAATACCAAAAACTCATCAAATAGACTTTTTTCTCTAAAACATCATATTAGTGGAAAAAACAGTTATTTCAAAGGAAGCATGTAATAGAGCTTTCTATTGCAAAACGATGTCTGCCAGCGAGAGTATTTGAGGACTAGGGAAGGTCACAGTGACGCCCACAAACACACATACATAAATGAAGTTTTAAAATGAAGGCTTGTCGTGAAATAGATGCCTGATTGACTCAATTTGTTTTTACATTGAATACAAATTTTAATTTTTTATGTCCAGATTAACCACATCATCATTCTTTTAGTAACACTGCCATTACTAAAACACTGGGGATAAAACACTAGGGATAAAATATAAATTAAATTCCTTTCTGAGATAAACAGGTATGTAAACAACTAATCTAGTATAAAATTAAAACTTTACTTCAAATTAAAAATTTACTAAAACCTAAAAATTACAATAGAGGGAACTTAGTAAATGAATGGTTTAATTTATTGGGCACGGATTGTGCCATGGCTTGGAAGAAAGATATTGATAGTATTTCGAAAAGATAAGCTTAAACGTGAGTAGGAGGTTGCCAGCAAGCCGCAGGAGAGAAGCATAGGCGTCCATGGATATCACTCCGGGGCTCTACTGTTCCTGCAGAAAATTCTAAAACTGAAGCAGGAGGCAGGTACAAGGGTCCAGTTTTCCTTTAGGGCAGTTTGGCCTTACTAAATGGACAAGGAAGGGGTGTTTTGAGGAATGCGTTTAAATGGGCAGATTCTGAAAGCCCCTCTGCTTCAGAAGCCTTGGCAGGGTGTGGGGATCAGCTCCCCCGGAGGTGGGGGAGTGGCGGGGCTCCTCGTCCGGGGCTGTGCTGGAGGCCTGAGGACGCTGGTCACAGTCACACAGGCCCGGCGAGGACTCCCTGGCCCAGGGTCTCAGACCTGGCAGGCTCCAGGTGCGGACACAGTCGGGGGCACAGACAACTTGGCCCTTGTCCTCAGGCACTGACGGTGAACACAGACTCCACCCGGGCGTTCATTACTCAGGGGAGCACGCGTGGCCGTGGAGCTGCCATGAGCGGGCCTGGGAAGAGAGTGGAGGGCAGTTAGACCCCGAGGGACAGTGCTGCAGAGGAACTCATAACATCATGAAACACTGTAACATTACGCTTCGTGATGTGAAATACGATGCTAATTTCTGAAATATGAAGTAGTCTGGCAAAAAGGAAGGCATTCCAGGTAGAGAAAAGATGACACATTCTCAAAAGCCGAAGACTAAAAGAGACGCTGTGTTCTAAGAACTGGCAGTTTTTTGAAGTTACAGCCTTGAGGAGTAAGAAGTAATTCTGGTGATAAATTTTAGAAAATGTGAGGAATAAATTCACGAGCACCCACAATTGCTGATTATGAGGACTGATTTTCTTCCTAGCTGGCTAATAGCTCTTTTAGTGTGTGGGTCTTCTCTGCGTCTGTGTTCCCACCAAGCATAAAAGTTTGAATTGACATTACGCATAAAAGTCAAGAAAAATCATTAATGATCTTTGAGTCAGTAGTCGCATATGTAAAATTTTAATGAAAGCAAATAATTCATAAGAATGTAAAAAACCTTGCAGATGAAAAATTCCATTGAAATATTACTGGTACACCCATCAAATGGATATTCAGTCATTAAAATGTAGAGCTATCCAGTTTGTAAAGCGTGATGGAAAATGCATATGATGCAGTCTTTACTGAAATGCACACTCCACTGCGTTGTGCTGTAAATGAACACATCAGGCACTGCGAGAATACAACTTGGAAAGGGATTTTCAGATCATCTCCATAATTCTTTTCCTCTTGAGGAATATCACAGGTGAAAATGTCCCTGCATCCTGTGTACATGAAAACAAACAAGCAAACAAACAACTTGATGTTTTCATGCAGAAAGCACTTATTCCCAAATTTATTGTCACAGGACCCACCTCTTAGTTATTCTAAAAAATATTACACATGTAAAAATATTGTTAATGATGTGTTCATTTTAAATTAAATGATTGAAAATAAATACAACAAGTATGCATTAAAGCAGATAAAATATATGCATGGCTTGTGGATTATTGCACACAGTTATAATCAGATTGGGGAAGTTCAGTTCTTTGACATTACCTATGGTCATAGGCAACTTTCTAAACTTGGTAAGATTTTGCAAGTCAGTGAAACTGGTGTTCTTGTTCAGAGAACGCTTGTTTAGTTTTCTAATTTAAAGCAATACTACTTTGGGGGATAGAGACCGTATGTCATGAAGACAAACAGATGAGAATCTCACCTTTCAAACAGAAATACTCTATAGCATGATGTCTCGTGACCATTCACATGACCCCTCTGAGTTCCCTGCCCCATAAAGAAGGCACATGTGGTGGAGCTCAAGGGTGGACAAGGTTTCTGTGAACTGTGTGCATTAACTTGTGTTGTGTGACTCATGCCTGACTCTGAGCCCAGCACACTGTTCTCAAGGTGACCACGCTCATTAATATGACGTTAGCTTTCAATAAAGAGACTTTAAAATAATTGAATAGTCATTATCTAAATTAATCATTTTATGCATTTATGTTTGAAATAAATTAATGTTTTCAACTAATCAGCACAAATATTAGAATATGCAATTTTACCATATTTGCACTTTTCTGGATTTATTTGACAATGAATTATATTTAAGATTTAGTCATATTTACTTTAAAAATATACACTAGAAAAAAGTTGTCAAGTACACTAAGGCAGAGAACTTTAAGATCATTTAACTCTTATGAAAATGACACAAGTTACCGGGATATTGAAACTTAATAATCACGATAAAAGCCAAGATGCTCACTTCCACCTTTGTACATATTTAGTGCTGTTTGATACATATAATGTATAGTAATCAAATCAGAGTAATTAGCATATCTGTCTTCCCAAACATTTCTCAATTTTCAGTGTTGCAAACATTTAAAATCTTCCATCTGACTATTTGAAACACTCTATTATTGTTAACTATAGTCATCATTTAGAGCTGTGGAACACTAGAACTTATTCTATCTAATCTGTAATGTTGTATCCTTTAACACACCTCTCGCTATCCTTCTTTCCCCCTGCCTTTCCCAGCCTCTAGTATCCTCTGTTCTGCTTTCTTCTTTATGAAATCAACGTTTTTAGCTTCCATGTATGAGTGAGAACATGTGGTGCTTAACTTTTTGTTCCTGGTTTATTTCACTTAACATAATGTCTTGCAATTCCATCTATGTTTCCACAAATGACAGGGTTTCACTCTTTTTATGGCTAAATAGTACTCCATTATGTATATATAGTATACTCTTTTATTCATCCATCTGTTGTTGGACAGCAGTTGAGTCCATACCTTGACTATTGTGAATAGCACTGTAGCAAACATGGGGGTACCGATATCTCCCCAATATAGTTATTTCCTTTCTTTTGGATGAAAGCCCAGTAGTGCGATTGAGGATTATATGCTAATTCTACTGGGAGTTCTTTGAGGAAGCTCCATGCTGTTTTCCGTACAGGCTGTACTAGTTTATATTCCCATCAACAGTACTAGAATTCTCGTTTCTCTGCATACTTACCAGCATTTGTTATTATTTTTTGTCTTTTAGAATATAGTCAGCCCAACTGGGGTGATATCTCATTGTGGTTTTGATTTGCATTTCTCTGAAAATTAATGATGTTGAGCATTAAAAAATATATGTGTTGGCGATATGGATGTCTTCTTCTGAGAATTGTCTGTTCAGATAATTTTCCCGTTGTTTAGTCTGATTGTTTGGTGGTGTTGCTGTTTGAGTTCTCTGTATATTCCAAATGCTAATCCCCTGCGGGATGAGCAGTTTTCAATTATTTTCTCCCATTGTGTCAGTTGCCTTTTTACTCTGCTGTTTCTTTGCTATGGAGAAACATCTTAGTATGATATAATTATATTTGCTTATATTTGCTATTGTTGTCTGTACTTTTGAGGTCTTATTCATAAAATTTTTTTTCAGATCAGTGTCCTAAAGCATTGGACTAATCTTTCTTCTTGTGGTTTTATAGTCTCAACTCTTATATTTAGGTCTTTGATCTATTTTAAGTCGATTTTTATATAAGGTGAGAAGTGGGAGTCCAGAATCAGTTTTTCTGCATAGGGATATCCCGTTTTCCCAGCACCATTTATTGAAGAGACTGTCCTTTCCCTGATGAGTGCTCTTGGCAACTTTCTGAAAAGTCAGTTGGCTCTAGATACGTGGATTAACTTCTCAGTTCTCTATTCTGTTCCACTGATCAGTGCATATGTTTTTGTACCACAACTGTGATGTTTTGGTTACCACGACTTTTTAATATATTTTGAAGTTTGGTAGTTTGATGCCTCCAGTTTTTTTTTTTTTCTTTTGGTAATTCAGGGGTTTTTGTAGTTCCATAAAAATTTTAGGTTTTCTTTTTCTATTTCTGTGAAAAATGTCCTTGGTATTTTGATACTGATTGCATTGAATTTGTAAATTACTTTGGTCATTTTAACAATATTTCTCCAGTTCATGAGCAGAAAATGTTTCATTTGTGTGTGTCCTCTTCAACTTTTTTTATCAGTATTTTGCAATTTTTCTTATAGAGGTATTTCACTTCCTTGGTTAAGTTCATTTCTACATTTTTTTTTGTAGCTGTTAGAAATGTGATTGCCACTGTTACTTGTCTCTCAGCTAGTTCATTGTTCATTTATAGAAATGCTACTGATTTTTGTATATTGATTTTGTGTTCTGCAACTTTACTGGATTTATCAGTTCCAAGAGTTTTTATCATTATTATTATTATTATTTGAGATGGAGTCTTGTTCTGTCATCCAGGCTGGAGTGCAATGGTGCAATCTCAGCTCACTGCAACCTCCTGGGTTCAAGCGATTCTCCTGTCTCAGCCTCCCAAGCAGCTGGGATTACAGGCACAGCTAATTTTTGTATTTTTAGTAGAGACAGGGTTTTACCATGTTGACCAGGCTGGTCACGAACTCCTGACCTCAAGCGATCCCCCCACCTCAGCCTACCAAAGTGCTGGGATTAAAGGTGTGAGCCACCGTGCCCAGCCCTAAGAGTTTTTTTGTAGCGTCTTTAGGGTTTTCTATATATAAGTCATGTCATCTGCAAACAGGAACAATTTGACTTCCTCCTTTCCAATTTTGATAGCCTTTATTTATTTTTCTTGCCCAGTTGCTCTGACTAGGACTTCCAGTACTATGTTTAATAACAGGGCTTTTCCATGTTGACCAGTTGGGTCTCGAACTCCTGACCTCCAGTGATCTGCCCACCTTGGCTTCCCAAAGTGCTGGGATTATAGGCATGAGCCACCACACCTGGCCTATACATCATTTATTAAGAGAGTTTATCATGAAGGGATGCTGAGTTTTATCAAGTGTTTTTTCTATATATATGGAGATCATATGGTTTTTGTCCTTCATTCTATTGATGTGATATATGACACTTATTGATTTGCATATGTTGAACCATCAGTTTGTATATGTTGAACCATCCTTGCATTCTTGAGGTAAATCCACTTAATCGTGGTGCATTATCTTTTGATGTGTTGTTGGATTTGGTTTACTAATATTGTGTTAAAACAAATACACAGAAATTAAGCATCGTGCTCTTGAATGACCAATGGATAAAGGGAGAAATTAAGAATGAAATTATAAAATCCATGAAATAAATTAAAATAAAAACACACATACTAAAACTTACAGGGCACAGAAAAGCAGTATGAAGAGACAAGTTTATAGTAATAAATGCCTGCATCAAAAAACTAGAAAGATTTCAAATGAACACCTAACACTGCCTCTCAAGGAGCTAGAATAGTACAAACAAACCAAACACAAAATTAATAGAAGGAAAAAAAATAAAGATCAGAAGAGAAATAAACAAAATTGAAACTAAAAATGCAAAATATTAACTAAATAAAATATTGGGTTTTGAAAAGATAAATAAAATTGAGAAACCATTAGTGAGACTAAGAAAAGAAGAGAAGATCTGAATAAATCAGAAATGAAAGAGGAGATATTACAGTGGATAACACAGAAATACAAAGGATCATCAGCGACTACTCTGAATAACTATGCACTCACAAATTCTAAAATCTAGAGCAAATGGATAAATACCTGGGCTCACACAACCTAACAAGATTGATCCAAGAAGAAATAGAAAACCTGAAGAGACCAATAACAAAGAAGGCACTCTTCAACAGCGCATCATGTGAGACAGTAAAGTGGGTGCTGATCATTTGCAGAGGGTGGGATGAAGGCAGAGCACTCATAAAATCAGTTGTGATTTTATGGCGAGATTCTAAGGCGAGAGCTTAGAGTCACATAGAGTAACACAAATAATTCACAAAGACTGCAAGATATTGAATAAGCTCTACCACACATTTTCTATCTATAAATTAAAACACATGCACACGTACACAAATGATACTCTATATTTTAAAGATATACAGCTAGCCCTCTGTATCCATGGGTTCTGCATCTGCTGTTTCATCTAACTGCATATTGAAAATATTTGAAACAAAACAACACAACAATAAATATGAATAGAAATAGAAAACAGTGTAACAACTATTTACATCAAATTTAAATTGCATTAGGTATTAATAGTAATCTAAGTATGATTTAAAGTATATAGGAGAATGTGCAGAGGTTATATGCAAATAATACGACATTTTGTATAAGGGACTTGAGCATCCTCAAATTTTGGTCTTTGCAGGGCCCTGGAACAAACGCTTTGTGGATGCCAAGGGATAACTGTGCATGTATTAATAGCATATCATTTAAATTCTTTAAACTGCATGCCTCTATGGATGCTGGGAAAATGTGAGGAATGGAAGGTAAAGAGGTGATTAAAATAACGATATATTAAAATCGGTGAAAGTGTCTTCTGTGGGTAAAGCTTTCAGCATGTCATGAAATGAGGGCTATCAGTAACTCATTAATAAATTAAGAGACACCAAAGATCTGGTCCAAGCCAGAAAATTGGGAAGACTAATGTTCTGCAAGCATCATTACATTTACAAGCTATATGGATGATTAGATTATCTAGCCAGGGTTGAGACATATGGAAACAACGTATATAAAGCTTAAAGTGGGCCAAACACAGTGGCCATGTTTGCAATCGCAGAACTTTGGGAGGCCTGCCCAAGAAGATCACTTGAGCCCAGAGGTTTTAGACCAGCCTGGGCAATATAGCAAGACCCCATGTCTACAAGAAAAGTGGTCCAGCATGGTGGTGCTCACCTGTTGTCCCAGCTACTCTGGAGGCTGAACTGAGAGGATTGCTTGTGCCCAGGAGGTCAAGGCTACAGTGAGCTGTGATCGCACCACTGCTCTCGAGCCTGGGTAACAGAGCAAAATCCTGTCTCAAAAAAAAAGAAAAAAAAAAAAAAAACCATATAAATACCAGAATTGGGGGGGAAAAAACAAAGAAACACAAGCTAATTTTTCAAGCTGTCTTCCAAAATAAGGCATTTTCTTAAGGAAAATGTGGAGAAAAAGTATATGTGCGGCCCTAAGTATGAGAGAGGAAATGTCATTACAACACAAAATTAAGTATTTCTAAGAAAATGTTACCTACGTCCTTAAAAAGATAAATTTAAGTTTCATTTAACATGAACTAGTAAAGGAAATATAATCAAATAAATCTTAATTTGTAAGAGAAAAATTGAACAATCAACTACAGAGAGTTTAAATAAAAAAAAAAAAATACCGAGAGATAACTATGGGAATTTTGGCCAAACTTTATAAGGAAAACTAACTGCTGTACTAGTATTTTTGTCAGCTCAAGCATGGATGAGAATCTTCCCAATGCCTGTTAACGTGTTCATGGATCCCTACCACCAAAATGTAGCACTAAAGCAATTCTAAGAAGAAAACCATGGATTCATCTCAACTGTGGTTGCCACAAAAGTACAAAATCCAATTGCTAATAACACATACAAATAATATATCATGAATAAGTCATATTTATGTAGGATTGCAAGAATATTTTAACAAGTGATTTAGGAAATAGCTACCCAAGTCCTTAATCTACTACATAAGAGTTCGGTTTCAGCTAACGTGGTGTGCGTGTACTTGCTTGGGTTTCAGAAGTGCTGACAACTTTGTGTTCTCAAATGTTTACACTTAGTGATTGCAAACATCTCAAAATGGAATCGGGAACAAGGGCCAGGGGTTGCCAGTTCGGGCAGATGAAAATACAGGGCACCCAGTTCAACTTGAGTTTCTGATAAACAGTGAATTCCCTTTTCATATAGGAAATCCCAGACATTGCACAGGATATGCTTATACCAAAAATTCTTCATTATTTATCAGATATTCAATTCGAGCCTTGTATTTATCTGGCAACCCAACAGAATGTCCACCATACGAGTGAGTATAAGAAATCAGGTAAACAGTCCATGGATTTTGAAGGCCTCATCTGATTCTTGAAGAATCCTGGGGGCCCTGACTTTAGAAATTTTGCAGTCTTGGGTGGGCCTTTTGCACAGACCTCCCACACAAAGGCCAGAGTCAGGGTGGCAGGACAGAGCCAGCCCTTAGGAGCAAACCTGGCAGAGAGGCTGGGAAACCAGCCCCAATGCTGTTCCCTCTGGGAAAAGTCGAAGTTTTCAGTGGAGCAGAAAATGGTTGCCCAAGAACACCTTTAGACCATGGCAGTGCCACCAGTGGAAGGAAAGGGCCTCAGCCCCTGGAGAGGGATGAACACTGTGTGCATCCCAGGAAAGAAAGGACACTCTCCAGGGCCCAGGATCCCACACTGCTCTGCTTCTAGGTCTCTGACCACTCGGGAAAGCTGGTCACTCCCCTACCAGGAACCTCAGGCAATAGCAGTGCTTGTTCCCATGGGGAGGAGGAGCAAGGCACTCACCCCAGGCACCCAGCCACACTCCTGACAGGTTGACCAAGCCTGCACAGTAACAGCCGGACCAAAGAGGCACATGCCTGTTTCCAGATGCCAGTCCAATGATCATGTTAGTGGTGCATACACACCTCCTCTTTCCTATTGTGGTAAAAAATGATTCACAGTTACAATCTTAGCTGTTTTAAGTGTGCAGTTCAGTAGTGTTAAATATATTCATATTGTTGTAAACATAAATCTCTAGAATGTAGTTTTTTCTTGCAAAACTGAAACTTTGTACCCTTTAAACAGTAACTCCCCACCCCCTGCTCCCCGGTAACCTCTACTCTGCTTTTTGTCGCCTGTTCTCGAGATTTCCTATAAGTGGAACCACACAACATTCGTCCTGTTGTGAATGGCTTGTTTCACTTAGTAGATGCCCTCCAGGTTCATTCATGTGCAGTGGCCAGAGTCAGAACTCCCTTCCTTTGTAAGGCTAGATATGATCTGCTTGCAGACACAGCACATTTTTATCCACTCACCAATTCCTAGACACTTGGTGGCTTCTGCTGTTGGCTGCTGTGAATCAAACTGCTGTGCACGTGTTGTACAAATATCTCGGGGTTGCTGCTTTCGATTCTCTTGGATGCGCCCCCTGAGGTGAATTGCTGGGTCATATGGAAGCCGCACTTCTATATTTTTAGGAAACTCCACATTATTTTCCATCACAAAGTGGGGGTTCTGCCAGGTGCTGAGTATTTCTCTTCCAACTGCGTCTTCGTGAACTGCAGGAGAAAAACAAGCAAGAGATGGACTCAGGGACCTGCTTGACCCACTTTCTGTTTCAGATAATTTCTGCTTATCCTGAAGAACTGTCATGTTTATCTTTATTGAAAGAACTGCTGTTAATAAATTCTGTCATATTTTTGCTTTATAAAATATCTTTATTTTACATTTAATTTTGAGAGATATTATTACTCTACGGAGAAATCTGGATTGGCAGTACTTTTTTTTTTTCTTGCAGCACTTGAAAGATCTCATTCCATTGTCGTCTTCTTGCATTGTTTCTCATGAGAAGTCAGCAGTTAATCTTATCTTTTCTTGGCTCTATAGCTTTTTTTTAGTATTTAGTTTTCAGAAATGTATCCATACATTTATCTGATGCATTGCAGAATCATTTTATTTGTGCTTATACTGCTAAGGGATTGTTGGACTTACTTTTCAATTTGTCAATTTGTATTTTAATGTTTTTCACCAAATTTGGGGAATTCTGACCATTATTTTTCAAAGTTTATCCTCCTTCAGTTCTACTGGTCTTTATTTTTGGTACTTGGTATTACAGTCACAGCACCTGTGATTGTTTATTTTTCTCTCTTTATTCTCTCTGTGTCCTCATTTTAAAAAGCCTTATATTAACTTCCTCTCTGCCTGGTTGAAATATAAAGATCTCCTGGCACTTTGAGACCCCAGAAATCTATATTCACTTTCCATTTCCCAGGAGGGTCTCTGCTAGTGAAGTGGCACCATTGTCTGGGGTAATATCTGAGGTTCCTTGTCCCATGGCCACAGAAAACTAGGATGCGGACACACCAGAGTGAGGTTAAGAGAGGAAGTTTAATATACAAAGAAGGAGAAAAGCTCTCTCTGCTGCAGAGAGAGGGGTCCTGGAGAAAATGGGTTTCCAGTTCCAGGTGAAATGCAGGATGTTTTACAGATAAGCTTGAGGAGGCAGGGCCTGATTTACATAGGGCACAAAAGATTGGTCGGACCAGGTGTGCCATTCGCACGGCATGCGAAGAAGCAGGCCACCTGACCCTGATCTTTTATTATGCAGACAGGTTCTCTCCCTGGGTGGTACCATGTTGCCTGCTTTTTAACTGTACACGTGATGACGAAGAAAAGGGAAGAGGGAACCTTCATGTTGAACTTACCTGGCTTCCAGGTAGCCCTTTTCTATTGGCACAGCTGCTAACATTCCCCCATACAGCTTCCAGCTGCTTTATCAATGTCTGCAGCTCGATTTTACAGGCTGTTCTTTGTTAGAAAAGAAATGATTTGGAGGCTGCTTTTTATTAAAAGGGAAGCCTTGCCAAGGACTCCTTTACCCTCATTATCTACCCGAAGAATTTCTTTTTAGCTCCTGTATCACCGGGTTATACAAAGTCTTACCTTTGGCATGTTCAGCTTAGCATTCAGCCAAACATTCAAAAAATCAATTCAGATTCTCACTCCCTCTCCAGAGCCACCTCCTCCAGGGAACCTTGCCCCACAAACTCAAGACACCCCAGGATCGTTTGGTTTGTGAGTTTTAAGTTTGTTACAATTGACTAACCCCTGAAGTTTATACTCAAATAGCCAATTTTCTTACCCATATTTCTACTTGAATAGCTACTACATATCCCAATCAAAATACCTTTGATGCAGAAACACTGGGCGCACACGGCCAGTTGCTGAGTATGTCTCCTACCATCAGCTCTTCATGACCTGTGGGGAAAGACACACATGAGCGGGGCTCTGGGGCCCCGGGTGAGGCAGACCCGGGCTGCACTCCACCGCCTGACCTCAGCAGGCCCCTGCCCTGCCTGGCGGGCACAGTGGCATTCCAGAATTCCCTCAGTTGGTGCCAGTTCAGGACCAGGGTGTGGGAATTCCTGAGATGGCTAATTATTTCTTTTTCCCAAAGCCCTGTTAAAGGTTATATGCCCATTTGGGGAAGGCTGAGAGGCAGACTAACAATACAAATCTTTAGCAGCACAGGAGAGTCCTTCCTCAAGGAGACTCTGCTCTTAAAATTCTCATTTGCAATGTTCCCATCTCAGTTTTCCCATCTAGAGACTGAGAGATTCTAGCAAGATCCAGATCCTCTCTCTCTTTGGAACAAAGCTAAACTCTGTATTCTCATCTCCATTTTATCTGGATGGGTCCATGAGTTGATGTCTGGCCTATAAACGTAGGTACAAGCTTCAGGCCGACACATGACCCATCCTGCCCAGTCACGGTACTCTTGGTCTCCCTCCTCAGCCTCACTGAGGAGCTTCCCCCCAACACTGAGGAGTGATACACACTGAGGAGCTTCCTCCCCACACACTACAGGGCTTCACACACGCACGGAGGAGCTTCCTTACCAACACTGGGGAGCTTCCCACCCACACTGAGGGGCTTCACCCCAACATTGAGGAGCTTCACCCCCACATGGAGGAGCTTCACACACACAATGAGGAGCTTCCCCCCACACTGAGGAGCTTCCCACACACACAGAGGAGCTTCCTGCCCACATTGAGGAGCTTCACCTCCACATGGCGGAGCTTCATGTACCCACTGAGAAGCTTCTCACACATACTGAGGAGCTTCCCACCCACACTGAGGAGCTACCCTGCCACACTGAGGAACTTCACACACACTGAGGTGCTTCCCACACACACTGAGGCGATTCACCCCCACACTGAGGAGCTTCCCTCACACACTGAGGATCTTCCCACAAACACTGGGGAACTTCACACACACACAATGAGGAGCTTCACATCCAGCACTGAGGAGATTTCCCCCCACACTGAGGAGCTTCACACACACAAGGAGGCGATTCACACACACACATTGAGGAGCGTCCCACACACACTGAGAAGCTTCCTGCCCACACTGAGGAGTTTCCCCACCACACTGAGGAGCTTCCCCCTCCACACTGAGAAGTTTCAGAGAAACACTGAGGAGCTTCCCACCCACACTGAGGAGCTTCAACAGACACTGAGGAGCTTCCCGTTGACACTGAGGAGCTTCACCCCCACCCTAAGGAGCTCCCCCCCAACCCTGAAGAGCTTCACACACACACTGAGGAGCTTCCCCTCACACTGAGGAGCTTTCCTGCCCACAGTGAGGAGCTTCACACACACGGAGGAGCTTCCTTCCATACTGAGGAGTTTCACACACACACAACCCACCAGGCACGATCACTGTGCTCTGCATCCCCCTCCTCGGCCTCACTGAGGACTCTCCACAGCTGTCCGGAATCTGTTTTGTGAAATGATTCCAGATACCTGAGCGACAGTCAGGTGAGACACTTGGCTAGAATCTTTCACACTTTGCTTTATGTGAGTTATGGTTACAATTTCCTTATTTTAAGCAACTGGGATTCAGTGGCTTGTGTATTACCATAGCCTTGCGGCTGCATCCTGACTAATAAGCTCATGAATCCCCCTTTCCTGTCACTCAGTCGGAAGTGCCGGCACCACGGTGACACCTCTCTCATGCCTCCACCTCAAGTCTCTCAGTGATTCGAGGTCCTAACCTCATTTCATATATGGATGCTTGCCCTTCTCCACGTCTGCACGTCTAGCACTCATGTCCCAGCAGGGTCGCTCCGTCTAGGCTGTGCCTGGGCTGCATCTGAGATACTGCAGGAACCTCCTGCGTGGACTTTCTCTTTCCTCCTTGCCCCTGTGCCATGTTTTCCCCCAGATTAGTCCTTTGAAAGCATAAGTGAGAACATAAGCCCCCACTTAGTTCCAGCCCTTCAGTGGCTCCTCGTCTTCTCGGGATGGAAGCAGAACACTCCACAGGGTCTGCAGCCCAGCAGTCCTGCCCCCACACTCCCCACCTGCCCTCTGTCTCTGGCCCCATCTGGGGGGTCTCTGTTCCTGGTCCCACACCAGCTCCAAGCCTTTGCACATGCCTTGCCTCTGCCCGAAACACTCTTCTTCCAGGCAGGTGAGTGCCCGATTTCCTCGTCTCCTTCAAGACGTCCCCAGGTCACTTGTCACCCTCTCAATGGGACCATCCCTGACACCTCTTCACAGTCTCAGCCCTGAACTGCCCAGGCCTCTGCATTTCCTCTCCCGGCTTTAGGTCTGTGCAGAGCATGTTCTTCTGGTGCCTGCTCAGACGACACAGTGTCTGGCTCTGTCTCACTCCTCCCACTCACCGTTTAGGACCCATCAGGACAGAGTTTTGTTCCTTCTGTCTATGATTCATTTGTGGCATCTAGAGAGTCTGCTTTTCTTAATTTAGTTGTTTTATGTTCTGAAAAAGCATTCTTTTTTTATATGTTTTTGAAAACTTAGTATTTAGAACCAGAAAAAGGCATGCATTCGAATCTTGCTTAAACTTAGTCAATCATTATATTGTATATCATATGCTACTCAATTTCTGTTGAATGAATAATAGTGTATTAATATTACTATATCTTATATACCTTAAAAACTTTTAAGTATTAAATAGGATAATGTCTATGAAAATGTGTAACACAAAGTCAACATAAAATAAGTGCTAGTTTCCTCAGTTGTTTTTGTTAGAAATTAATTTTTCATTTATCCACAATCATTTTCCAGTTCCTGATACAGACCTAAATACTACAGATATTTTCTTTAATAAGGTATATCCAGGTAGATGGTCAATATAGAAAAGAAAAAATTTGAGACTGTTAATTTTAACATCTTGTTGAAATTTATATTAGTAAAACAAAATGTTTTCATGATTAGAGCTCATGCAAGATTCTCTGCCACTGTAGTCAAAAGCATACTGTGGACAGCAGAGCCAAAAGTCAGCAGCAGAGCCAGCCCACACATTCTTGCCACTTGTGGAGGGAAATGTATACAAAATACGAGTTTAGGGGTTTAACTTTAAACAAACACGACTGTGAAAGAAGCAAAATTGAAGGGTTTATTTTTAGATTTTGGCATTAAAAACTTGTCATTTCCAGCTAGATTACAGATCGCATTGTTGACTCAGGTTGGCATAGGTCAGTGATGACTGTGGAAGTTATTAGGGGAAGTCAGCTGTGCATGCAGACATCCTGATGAGAAGCCAGACCCCTGAGAAATCGCCGTGGGGCCTGCGACCAGGTCATGCCTGGAGAGAATCTTGGATTAATGATCTGTCACTTTCTGTAAACATACATCTGAAACCCCACGAACCCACAAGTACTGCATCAGAATTATGTTAAGCAAGGAATGCATGTAATGTTTGTGGATATGATATCTAAAAATAGTAAGAAGCCAGTTCAAAAAACACCCACCACCCTACTCTCCCCCTCAGTGTTCTGACCTCATTGAAAGAATATTTTCCCTATTAGATTCCTGTCACTTCACATAAGACCGGAAAATTCACAGGGATGGAACATAAGCTGAAAACACTGAATTTCCTGGGTCTGTGTAGCCAGGCTCTCCTGCCTGAGGGGCGGCCAGAAGCCTAAGGGGGACTCTTAGGGGCGCTTTTCTGGGTGGGCTCAGCGTCTCAGTGCCTCAGTCTTCCGTCTGGGGTCTGAGGGCTCACAGGAGGCCGAGCTCATCTGCTCACTGATACACGGCGGCTTCAGAGCATGGGTAGTGTGGCACCGGATCCCAGATTCCTCCGGAAAACAGCCAGAATTGGGATGATTTTCTGCAGGGAGACACACAAAGCCATGTACTAAGAGGGAGAGCCAGTCACACTTGGGAGCCCAGGACAGTGCTGAATGGAAGGTGAACGGGGCCACAGCGTTACCATCCCTGCACGTCCTGAGCCTGAGCATGTTCTGAGCACGTTCTGAGCCTGAGCACATTCCAAGCCTGTTCTGAGTCCGGCGAGGGTTCCTGGACATGGAGGGTGAGCAGGCCACATCTCGAGCTGACAGAGGCTGGCACCCCCTCGCCTCCTGTGCTGCCCTCTTGACCCCAGGGTGGGGCTGAGGATCTCCTCTCTGACCCTCACACCTCACCCTGGCCCAGGGAGAGGAACTGAGGAAGAGGAGGCACTCTTCAGACACAACTGCAGGTAAACTCTCTCCCGGAACAGCCCCGGCCACTGTGTCGGGCACCATGGGGACCACCAGCTTGGCAAATTGATCAGACAGTTTCACAGCAGACAGCACTAAAAATCCACCAAATAGGGGCTTTGAGCCAGTGAGGGCAAGACTTTCACTGAATCCAGCGATGCACAGACCTGCTTCAGGGGCCTTGCGTTCTGTGTTTAATAAACAGCCATGGGAGCTCCCAGCCGCAATCTGCAGAGACGAAGGCAGACACAGCCTGCAGGCTCCTGCTCTGAGAGGCCAGGGAGATCCCAGCAGTGTCTCCAAGCATGGCAGAGTGGGCACAGGAAAAATCCCCTCCCAGGGCACCACGTCCTGGTCCCATGGACCGGGCCAGTTTCTCTGGAGGGTGAATGACAAACCTGTTATTCCACAAAGGCTCAGACTGAGTTTATTAAGGAAAGGAATGGAGAAACCTCACAGAAGACAGAGCCTGTTAAAATCCAGTAAGAATCATTTTTATAACTTTTCAGATTATTATTGAAAGGTATCAAGAAAATATCAAAGCAAATATGTGGTCCCCTAAGAAAATATGCTTAGTTTCTCAAGTGTCCACAGACCTCATTTGAAAAGTAAGTTTCCACGCTCTGAATGTCTCGCATCACAAAAACCCTCCCAGCTCCAACGACTACATTTGCTCAAAGGAATCTTCCAAAAGCACGTGTGTGCCCAGTGGGCAGGTGGACCCCACGCTATGCCAGGCACAGGCTGGCAGTGGAGGCCAGGATCTGCCTTCCTTTACGATGTACTGAGCAGAGATCAGCTGGTGACCAAGATTTCAGTTGTCTTTGAGAGATCTTAATTTCCCTTCATTCTGGAAAGACATTTTTGTTGGGCAGATGTGCAGGTTGGCAGGTTTTGTTTTTTCCTGAGGGTATTTCAAAGATGCTGCTGCACCGTACTTGGCTCCCATAATGCCCAGGGACCCTATAGTTCTTGTTTCTGGGGGTGCAATGTGCCCCCCTCCACTGACTGCTGTTACGATTTTCTCTTTATAACTGGACTCAGGCAATTTTATTTATTATGATCTAACTGTGTATACCTTTTTTTCCTTGAGCTTGGGTTTCATTAACCCATATGCATTTGTGGGTTTTCTTTTTAATCCTATTTGGAAATCTTTGCTGCTTACTTTTTGCATGTTTTCATCCCTGCCCCTCCACTTCCCCCCTGGAGGACTCATCTCACACCTAACAGGAGCCTGTGCTTCTCTCAGAGCTCACCAGGGCCCCGTTCACTGCCTTTCATTTTTCTTTTTTTTTTCAGTATTTTTCTCTTTCTGTTTTCTTTAGACTGGTTTAGTTTGCCACATCTTTGAATTTACTAAACTTTTCTTCTGCAGTATCTAATCTTGTATTCATCACATACAGGAGATTTTTAACCTCAGACATTTCAGTTTTCATGTCGACAAGTTTGATTTGGGTTTCGAAAAATATAGTCTATGCCCCTTCCTAATACATCCATGCTTTTCCCAACTTCCTGAACAAACGTAACAGTTTTCGCAGCTGCTTTTATTGTCCTGATCTAGTCCTTCTGCCGCGTGTGGCGTTTCTGCACCTGTTGCTGTTCACTGATGTCACTGTCATTTTACGTTGTGTTTTTCTGTGTCTTTGAAGCATTGCTGAAAACTTTTTGTTAGACGCCAAATTGTAAATTTCACTTTGGTTGTGTCTTGAATTATGTTTTAATTCCTATATGTTTCAGCTTTTTACTGAGACACAGATACGCGGACACACTTTGTGTTCCTGATGCTGAATTACGTGTTCTATAAAGAGGGAGCGGAGTCACTTCCTCTGCCCCCGTTTTGAAGCAATGCTGCTTTCATGACTTGAGTCAATTCCCGTGAATCCCAAAGGCTTTCTCCCCATGCGGGTGGTGACATTAGAGACTGTTTTCAACACGTGACCTGCAAATACTGTCCCCCTTACCAAATTTGGAGGACATGTTCCCTAACCAGGCACATATATGATGGTTAAACCCCACATTTAGCCTCAGGAGGCCCTCAGCAGCCCCCACTCTCTCCTCCACGCAGTTCCCTCTCGGGGACCCCCAGGAGACCCCACTCTCTCCTCCACGCAGTTCCCTCTCGGGGACCCCCAGGAGACCCCACTCTCTCCTCCGTGCAGTTCCCTCTCGGGGACCCCCAGCAGCCCCTAGGCTGTGTCCTGTGCAGACCTCCTGCCTGGGCTCCATGTCCTGTCACTCTAGGCATCTGCTCTCTGCAGCACCAGCTCCCTTCCTGTTCCTGACCTAGAATCTCCCCCCAGCCCCCGACCCCCATGGTACAAACCTGGGAAATTTGTTATTCACTTGTACCTTCACTTCCCTCAGGCACCTCTCTTCTTCACTTCCTGATATCCAATATTGAAATTCTTTCTTTCTTTCTTTTTCTGTCTGGTGGTGGTTCTATGCTTCCAAGAAGGGTATGTGTTTGATCTCTTGCCCCATCTCATTGTGCAGCAGAAAATACTAATTATTCATGGATGTCTGGAGAGAACAGAAAAGGGACAGAGGCTCCCAGCAGGGAAAATATAACACTGGAAATATGCAGGGTAAGTGGGGCTAGATGGATCAATCCAGATCGAGAACTGGGGAAATCTGGGGACCGAGGGTGGAGTCTCAGGTCAGTGATGTGTGAGTTCCACACACCTAGGACCCACCTCAGCAAAATTCCAGCCGAATCCTTGGGCACTGGGGCCTGTGTGGCCTCCCTGTTGACCGTGCGGCAGGCACGTGGTCCCAGGGCTGTGGGCAGGATCAGGCGCAGTCCTGCCGGCCCACTGGAGACAACACAAGAAGCCTGTGCCTGGCCTCTCCTGAACTTTGTGCCCTGTACCCTCCCCTGTGCTGATCTTAATCTGTAGCTTTTCACTGCGATAACCACAGCCCTGACTGTGAGAGCTGCTGAGTCCTGGGACCCTAACTCTCTTCACATCCTTGAAATGAGAATGCATTTCATAATAAACATGAGTTCTCCAGGGCATCATCCTGGGGTTGTCCTGGGGACGCTGATATACAGATTGGCATGCAATTCTTTCAGTTTAACATTATTCGATAAGTCAACATTGCTTAACTGATTGAAATGATTTTTAAAATATATTTTAAATTAATATCAGATTTTTTAAACTGCACAGTACATTTTTACTTAACTAAAGATTTTTAAAATTACCAGAATGAACAAAATGATCTGAAAATACAGAAATAAGAACTGCCTAATACCAAAGCTAGAGTACTACACTACAAAGATAGAGAACAAAACATAACATACACTTAGGCTGCGGGTGCTGCGGTCTTCAGGCCACTGAAGGAGTCGGCCTGAGTTCGGGAAGTTCTGCCCCACACAGGCCCCCGAGGAAAAGGCGCAGTCTCTAAGGGAATGGCAGTGAGTCCGCAAATCATTGTAGGAGACACGTGCCTTAGCAGTGTGGCACCGTCCATTCATAAACAAGTCACATCCCTGTGCACAGTCAGCATGCTCGCAAGTCTTCAGGGAAGGAGGCTGCCATAGTTTTCATCTGGATTTGTTCTTAGTCACCTGAGGCAAATCACATCTGATCTGTTTCTGTTGTTTGTTGCTAGTGTGAAGATACAGGATCAAGACTCTAGCAGCAATGCTGTATTCACAGGCTAACTCTCATCCGCTAGAGGAGTTTGTATGGGATTAGCATTATTTCTCCTTTAAATTTCGAATTATTTACCCCTAAATGATTTGGTCTAGGAAACTTTGTGTGTGTGTGTGTTACCCTACATTATTCGGTAGATATTGTACTCTACGATTTTTTATTTCTTATTGTTATAGTTTCTATCAGTTGTGTTTTCAGTGAGTTTAACCATTTCATCTAACCTTCCACGTTCACTGTCGTAGAGTAACCCCGGTATCCTCTTGCTACCTTTTCATCCACATGCAGCCTGTGGTGACGTCTCCCATCTCACAGTTTATTTCACTGTGTATGTGTTTGAGTGTGCATTGTGTGTATGTATTTGTATGAGTGTGAATTGTATGTGTTTGTATGTGTGCATTGTGTATATATGTATTTGTATGAGTGAGCATTGTGTGTGCACGTATATATGTGTGTATTGTGTGTATATATTTTTATGAGTGTGCATTGTGTGTGTATGTATTTGTGTGAGTGCATTGCGTGTGCATGTATTTGTGTGAGTGTGCATTGTGAATGTATTTTTATGAGTGTGCATTGTGTGTGCATGTATATATTTGTATGTGTATGCATTGTGTATTTGAGTATGCAGTGTGTGCGCATGTATGTATTTATATAACTGTGTATTGTGTGTGTATGTATTTGTATGAGTGTGTATTGTGTGTGAATGTATTTGTATGAGTTTGCATAGTGTGTGCATATATTTGTGCATTCTGTGTGTATTTGTATAAGTGTGCATAGTGTATGTGCATGTTTGTATTTGTATCAGTGTGCATTGTGTGTGCATGTACGTATTGTGTCAGTGTGCATTGTGTGTGTATGTATTTGTATAAGTGTGCATTGTGTGTATGTGTTTGTATGAGTGTGCATTGTGTGTGTATTTGTATGAGTGTGCATTGTGTGTATGTATTTGTATGATGTGCACTCTTGTGTATATGTATTTCTATGAGTGTGCATTGTGCGTGTGCATGTATTTGTATGAGTGTGCACTGTGTGTATTTGCATGAGTGTACATTGTGTGTATGTATTTTTATGAGTGTGCATTGTGTGTATGTATTTGAGCTTTTATTCTGTGTGTGCATGCATTTGTATGAGTGTGCATTGTGTGTGTTTTTGTATGAGTGTGCATTGTGTGTATGTATTTGGAGGAGTGTGCATTGTGTGTGCATGTATTTGTATGAGCGTACATTGTGCATGTATGTATTTGTATGAGTGTGCATTGTGTGTATTTTTGTATGAGAATGCATTGTGTGTGTGTATTTGTATGAGTGTGCATGCATATGTCTTTGTGTGTGTGTAGGTGTATATATGCAGAAGTGTACATGTGCACGAGTGTGAGTGTGCATGAGTTTCTGTGGATGTGCCTATGCATTAGTGAGTGTGTGTGCACATGTGTTGCATGTGTGCACTGGCCATCACTCTGGAGGGTCTAGTTTCAATACCACCTGCTTATTTAACACTGGTCAGGATGGAGACTCTTTAACGGAAAATGCAGGTGGTGAAGACAAGTTTGTTCTTTCAGCAAGTTCAGCCCTGAGCTGACCCTGTCCTACTTCTGCATGCTGCACTCCGCTGTTGGTGCCTGGACTGGACAGTGAGCAAAGCAGACCATAAACAGTGGCTTAGGAAACACGGCAAAGCGAGAAGACCGTGAATCCCACGGAAAAGACAGGGTGGGGCAAGGGAGCCAGGGAGCATCCGTGGACGCGTCAGTTGCTATTTCAAACAGGTCTGTCCTAGCAGGACTCAGGGGAAGGTGGGGTTTGAGTGGTTTTGGAAGTGGTGGCACATTCCGCCATGGAGACGCCTGGGAGAAGGGTATGCCAGAGAGAGACAGCAGCTTGTGTGAAGCCTGCAGACAACGCCTTAGGAATCCGGCCAGAGTTAGGAATGGCCAGGGCAGCAGCATGGCCAGGAGTGGGGAGAAGACAGGCTGACTTCTGGGATCAGCGGGACATGGGGCACAAGAGCGTGATGTGATGACAAGGCAGCCATGGACTCTGACGCCAGTTCAAAGGCAGAAACGTGTATCGAGTTTAAATTAAGAACGCCCACATAAATAGCAACTCTTCCCATGAAAAATGTTATTTGCAATGGACCTTTGCAGATGGATAGAATTTTCGGCGATCGACTGAGACTTTCAGAAGGTTAGGAAACAGCGCGAGGAGACGGCGAACTGGGTAAATTTACATGTTTCTATTTCTAAGGTTCTCTTCTCGATATTTAAGGTTGAAGAAGAATAAACACAAACGCTAGGTCCGGGACAATTGAGTTCAGATTGTGACCACGCAAGTCCTCAGCTGTCTGACCTCCGCCAAAGCCACAGACCCAGGCACATTCCCCCACCTGTCCCAGCAGTGGCACTTTTTCTGTGATGCTCCAGGATCTATCCTAGGCTCACACGTGGCGTGTCGCTGACCCGTCTCTTCTGTCTCCGTGGCCCTGGGTCCTCTCTGCATCACCTTGTTTTTCCTGCCCTCAAGAGTGTCAGACAGAACAGGCCTTTCTTATGCAGGTCTCCTCAGAGCCAGAGCCAGGAGCACGTGCAGTTGGGGAGGCCATGGCAGGAGTGTGTGGTGCCCTCTGGGTGCATCTGTAGGATGCCCAGGCCACGGAGAAGCTGGGAAACCCAGTCTGGGTTGGGGCCTGCCAGGGGCCCCCACTTGAAGTCTGTTTCTCCTCTGAACCTGACGGCATTTGTGGGAGGGCTCTTCCCCAGGACTCTGCCAATACCCAGTTTCTCATCTGACCTCCACCTCCAGCCCAGACACACTGAGGACATCTCAGCCTAGGTCCCGTTGTTCTGTGCAGCCCCCAGAAGCTGGGAGCATGAACTTCTCCAGAAAAAGGCCCTTTGCAGGTAGAATTCAGTGGGGGATTTTGAGATGACTGTGTCCTGGATTATCCGAGTGTGCCCTAAATCCAATGACAGGCGCCACGACATCAGGGTGGTCTGACTCGGAGACACACAGAGCGGAGAAGTCCACACGGAGACAGAGGCAGAGGAGGGAGCGATGCAAGCCCAGGGACACCGGGGCCACAGACGCTGGAGGAGGCAGGAAAGGTCCTCCCCGTGGCCTCCAGAGGCAGCGCGGCCTGAGACACCTTGACCTCTAGGACTACGAGAGACACACTTCTGCTGTTGGGAGCCTCCCAATGTGAGGTCCTTCCTTACGGCGGCCGCAGGTGGCTCCCTCAGCCCCTGCACTCTGCGGCCATTTCTGTCTCCTTCGGAACGCTCCTGACATTCTGTCTGCAATGCACATTCCAGCGCTGTCTTCCTCCTCTCATGCCGGGGACCTGGCATTTGTGTCAAAATTGCCCTGCTCCTTCCATAGAGCTGGAGGTGGTAGCTGAGCTCCAGCACCCCTGGGCTCCCTATGGCTCAGCTGTGATTGTCTCCAGGCTGAGAGAGAGAGAGAGAGAAGAGGAAGAGGAGGAAGAGGAAGAGGAAGAAGAAGAAGAAGAGAAGGAGGAGGAGGAGGAGAGAAGTGAGGAGAGAGTGTCTATGAACACTTGCACATACACAGACACACACAGAGAAACACATGCATTTTATATACCACCTATGTTATTTATATAAACGGGAGTTCATTCTAACTCCAGTTTCAATCCCAAGCCTTCCTTCTGGCCTTCCCCCGTTCCCTATGTGTGAACTCCACTTCCAATCCGAGAAGCCGGCCCCTGTTATTCTCAGCATATCTGCTATGGGTGCTGGCCTCCTGTGTTTCCAGAACCCCAAATATGCCTGCCACCACCTGGGCCCCCTCGGCCCCTGGCCCAGGACAGCCTGTGCTGGAAGAGGAAGGCGAGGAGGTGTTTCTGCAGGGCAGGGCCTTAGCTGTCAGTCACCAGACCCTGTCCCAAGGTTCTAGGAAGAGGTGACTTCTGAGAGTCACCCCTTTCCCTTCTAGGTGAAAATGTGGTGTTAGAAGCATGGGGTCGGTGCTACCTGAGATTAATTTATGCCACGGAAGTGACAACCTGCACTAGGCTGTGATTTGAGAAGAGGAATTCAGCAGAATCCCGACTTCAGAGCTGGGACAAAGAACTGCACTGAGACTGCAGATTCCAGCGACTCATCGGAGCCTGGAGATGACTCTGCACTTTCCCAAGACTGTGGGAAGGTGGTTAGAGCCTTCGTCATCCAGCTGACAAATGTGGGTGTTATAACACGGAACTGGCAACAGAGATATTTTATTCAATGCGGGTGAAACTGTTTTCAAAGATGAGACAGAACGTACTTGAGAAGTGAGGGATTTCTGTTTGTTGTGTGTAATTGTGGTGTCCTAGAAGGCCCGCAGGAGCGCTGGGGAGACTGAATTCTCTGGTGCTTACCGTGTTGTGATCAGAAGGCTCCTCAGAGGGAACCCTGTGCATTTCTCGGGACGGAGTCACTTGCACCAGCGCCTGGAAAATGGTGTCGTCCCGCGGGGCAGACTGGCTGGCTCTGAGAACGTCTCAGTCTCTCTGGGATATTGGTTCTCTCAGAGTATGCCCAGGGGGAGGCAGGAGCTGGGGCCCTGGACCTAACACACACTGAGGCCACTCACTCCCGGGGCCTCAGGGGCGACACAGCAGCCCGGCCGGCTCCCGGGCGTCCACACCCCTCTGCTGGAATTTCACAGCCGGCCCCCTCTGTCCCCACACCCAAAGTGAACGTTTTTCTCTGTGCAGGGCGGATATTCACAGCATGCATCCTGACCTCATTCCGAGTACAGTTCATCTTTATTCATATATTTCAAAAATGTGCTCCATAATGAATCATCTAGAGAACGTTAGAAGAGGACACATGGGATCTCATCACATGGACATTTTAGTTGTTAAAGATTTTAGCAAATGTGTTTCAAGTTCTATTCTTTAGAATGATGTCTAGTCTGGGATTTCCTTACTTTGTTCAGAGCAAAGGTGTGCAATTTTGCAAAGATATGTCCCCCGCTTTAAAGATGCTCAGTTTACTAGGGGGAGGGTGGGACTCAGGGTTTGAAGGATGCATGTTCTCCTGGCATGCCCATCGTGGTGGGAATTTCCTTCAGACACGGAACACTCACCTCTACGCGGCCCTATCGCTATTGGCCTCTGTATGGAATGGTGCTTACAGCACCTGGTCTGACATTTGAGGTACCGTGTCCTCTGTGCAGGCCACGGTGACAACCTGAGTTCTGTACAGGGGGCAGAGGAGAGGCCAGCAGGCCCTGGACACAGCCTGCAGGGAGGGCGTCTGAGGTCATCGCACAGAGCACCCCAGGAATGAGACCCTGAACCTTGCCCATTGAGAATCTCACACTGCCTGGACATCGGAGTGGACATCTGTGTTGGTTCCTCTTTGCTGCAACTCGAGTTCCTTGGCCTGAAGGGGCCGCGTCACACTCAGTCTCAGGTTAGGGACACGGTGCTGTTCTGGGTTCTCATCCATCACTGATGGCACTACTGTACACGTGTGGGCACAGACTTTTCTGTACTTGATTCGCTTCCCCTCTGGGATACAGACCCAGGAGTGGGATCGATGATTCCAATGGTAACATTTATCATACCACAAACCGGGAGATGTGTGTGATTTCTCTTCCCATTCGAAGTATTCCTTTTTGTACCTAAGCATTCTTAACACTGCAGTGTTTTTCCCAAAGAAAACCCTAGAATTGTCCCAGCTTCAGGTCCCACGGAGCCTAGATTTGCCCCTGGAGAGCTCCAGGTCACCCCTTGACGTAGGGAGAGCACACTCCCTTGCCATGGCCTCTCTGGCCAGAAGCCAAGACAGAGAGGCAAGTGTGAGCCTCGTCCAGTTGCAAGGGTGCCGGGGCATGCAGCCCACTCACAGCCAGTTATACAGGGAAGAGGCCCTGTGCAAATTAAAGAGCCTCTTCTTCAAAGCTATCACAGATTTTACAATCATAATAGCATTACAGCAACTGCAATAATTAAGACAAGTGTGTGTCCCTCTGAGCACAGATGCTGTGTGACTGTAGGGGATCACACATCCAGGCAGTTGGCCCCAAACCAACCACGAGTTCACAGAAAGGAGATGAAAATCTCACAGGAACAAGTTAGAATTTTTTAAACATCCCATCAACTCATAATGCAAACCTCACTCAAAAAATAGAACTTTAAATCTTGAAAAACATTGTGAATTGCTTGTCAAAATGAACGTAGCTGTCAGCACGTGTGAGGGTATGGAGCTGACTCCACTGGGCACAGTTTTGGTGTTGCTGTTGTGAAATGTCTGCTGATGGGGTGAAGAAAACTCAGTGGCTGCTGCTTCACTGTCACCAGAAATTGCTTGACAGCAGTCAGGTGTGGCCTGGAGAGAACTCTCCTCTCTCCCAAGGTTTTCTCCTTGGGAAATTCCTAAAAGGACTGGAAGAGATGAGATCTTCCCTTCAAATCATGACGTGCTCTGTGACCAAAATCTTTAACATGATTTCCATTGAACAGCAGATCCATTAAACAGGAGGAATTATGGAGGAAAATGGAGTCGGAGAGTAGCCCCCACCCTCTGCGGTGCCTTCGTGTCATATTCAGGGCAGTGCCTCTGCATTGAAACACCTACAGTTCTTACTCAATCCAACACAGTCGTGTCTCCAGTTTTCCAACTCATTTCTGGAAGAATGCTTATGCTTATTTTTTCTTGTCTTTTCTTTTCTTTTTCTTTTTGATACAGAATCTTGCTCAGTCACTGAAGCTGGAGTGCAGTGGCACGATCTTGGCTGACTGCAACCTCTGCCACCCGGGTTCAAGTGATTCTCCTGCCTCAGCCTCCCAAGTAGCTGGGACTGCAGGTGCCTGCCACCATGCCCAGCTAGTTTTCATATTTTATGTGGAGACAGGGTTTCGGCCGGGCACGGTGGCTCAAGCCTGTAATCCCAGCACTTTGGGAGGCCGAGA
>NW_012118821.1:12962331-12978399 GCF_000951035.1 Colobus angolensis palliatus
CAGGCTGGTCTCAAATTCCTGACCTTAGGTGATCCACTGTTTCGGCCTCCCAAAGTGCTGGGATTACAGGCGTGAGCCACGGTGCCCAGCCGGAAAGATGCTTATTTACAAAATCTCCAAGAAAATAATGCCTGTCTTTGGAGTGCAGTTTTAGTCAGAGGCTTGCAAATCAGCTCCTAACAATGTCAGTCAAACTTCAGAGCTATGCACTAGAGTATTCCGTGAGTTTGTCACAAGGAATAACGAAACATGTTTTTCAGGGTGAAAATTACAGTGCAGCTTAAAGACATGAGGTTTTCATAGCTTTGCCTTATGTGGTCAAATCAAAACTTCCTGTGAAACCTTTTCAGATGGAAATATATGCAGTGTATAAACCAGAACTCATCAGTAAATCATCAATACACATTGGCTGACTAGATGGAGACTGTCCTGATCACATCTTCATTTGTATATGTGATTTTCAGGTATTTGGAACTAGTACCCACACCACACGAACATGTGCATATGTGACACATATGTCTACATGTATGTAAATTTATAGACGTACCTATTACATGCATGTGTGTACACATGGACATTTTACATAATAGTATATATAAGTATATACATGCATCTATCTATAAGCCTTATACATATGCAAATACACACCATCGTATATAATGTGCATGTGTGTGTCGAGTATATATAACAACAATATATCCACCAATAGATATGCCAATATATAGCCAATATATAGCCAGATGAAATATACTGAACAAATCTATATTTTACAAAGCTTTTGAGTGCATGTAAAAAAGTGTAAGGAACTGATTTGTGCTCATCCAGGGCCTGATGGCAGCACATGGGTGCCAGCGTTGACAAGGAGACATTTTTTATTTTTATTTTTATTTTTATTTATTTGTTTTTTTGAGATGGTGTCTTGCACTGTCGCCCAGGCTGGAGTGCAGTGGCACGATCTCGGCTCGCTGCAACCTCCGCCTCCCAGGTTCACACAATTCTCCTGCCTCAGCCTCCCGAGTAGCTGCAATTACAGGCGCCCGCCTCCACGCCCAGCTAATTTTTTGTATTTTTTAGTAGAGACAGGGTTTCACTATGTTGGCCAGGCTGGTCTCAAACTTCTGATCTCATGATCCACCCACCTTGGCCTCCCAAAGTGCTGGGATTACAGGCTTGAGCCACCGCGCCCAGTGGCATTTTTTAGAATTGGCCATCACAGTTATTTTGATTATTTTGAGAGGCCATAGTATTAACTGTTTAAACTATTACCACATTATCTTCTTATTACTGTTAAGAAAGGTCCCTTCACTATTGTGTATGTTCTTCTTGATACCTCACCATAGTGTGCATATGTGTGCAAGTGTGTATGTGTGTGCCTGCATGTGTGCTGTGATGTGTATTCATGTGTACATGCATGTGAGTGCATGTGTGTCTGTGTATATGTGCCTGTATTCATGTGTACATTCATGTGAGTGCATGTGTGTCTGTGTGTGTGTAAGGGGGTGGTTGGGAGGCTGACATCCTAAGGGACACCTCATTCCAAAGTTGTTATCCTGTAAATGTTCTTACTTCATATTACATTTTTTGCCATTTTAAGTTGTTTTCCTGTTTATTATCCAAGAATTGGTCATTATAGGCAAAAGAATGGCCTGAGAGTATAAGTTTGAGGAAAATAGATAGATAGATAGATAGATAGATAGATAGATAGATAGATAGATAGATAGATAGATGATAGGTAGATAGATACACAATTTGAAAGTTTTTCAACTTTCTACGCCTTTCAGATTACTAATTAATCCTGTGGGAAATGATCTTTGGCTCAATATTTAAAAAATTTCTATCAATTCAACTATGTTTTACAATTGCCGCTGCACAGTTTTACTTTTTACTTAGGATGGGGAAACAGGTTTTAGATTGCGCTTTTGTGCAGCTTTCTTCTAATCATTTTTCGTTAATTATATGGGGAGAGCTAATGTTCTAGATTTGTCATTTGTATAAATGGTGGTTTCTTGTACGTGTTATTTTTGTTGTTTTTTAGAAATGCCACTGTTTCAGAGTTGAGAGTTTCATCCGCTAACTTTTTCTTTGGGAGAACTTGACTAGAATAAATTGCTCTGCCCTTTTGCTGTCAGCCTGGCAGCTTCACCTGTGATTTGGAAGGAACGCTCCTTACGCTTTCATAAAATGGCCAGTTTGGGGTCTGCAGGTATCTTTGTAAGTAATTGCTGGTTCCATGAGAGCTGACACCTTCCTTCACTATTGCTCTTAATATTCTCCAGAGCAAACTCTTTTATTTGGAAAGAAATCTCAACACCTACATTCCTCAAAGAATTACTAATTAATCTGGGACATGAAAGAAGAGAAGAGGAGAGGATGCTTCCAGCATGTGAGATGAGTATTTTCCATGAGCTTTGTTTTCATCTGTGCTGTTAGAAGGTTATAATACAAGTATTGCTACTTGACAGCCAGATGGATTTCATAAGATAAAAGTTATTATATGGCATAACCCTACCCTAAAACATACAATGAATAGAGTTCTTACGATCGTTAATATACTACAAGTCTGCACAATGCACAGGGCTTGACCTACGTATTTTATGTAATTAGTTTAGAAGTAAATCTCAAGCCCCAAGTAATTCCTAAAAATAATAGCTTAAACAGAAATCTTCATACACTTTATAAATCTTTCACAAAACGGAGTGAGAGCTAATCCTGGGCTGTGTGTGTGCCTGGGGTCCTGGCTGTGGCCCTGGAAGCACACACACCCTTTCCTCTCTGCCCCACTCGCTCATGCCAGCGGGGCACGAGGCTGGTCACTCAGTTACCCCTCAGGTCAGGGAATGGCCCCGAAAGTCAGTTCATCTTGAGGACGGGTGTTTGTCACGGAGAGGCCTGGCGTGTGTTATCGCATCTTTACCTTCCCTCCCACCGATGGAAGCAGAACGAGATTTTTAACAGTCTTCACTTGAGAGCACGAAGGGGCTCCTGGAAGGAAAACCCAAGGAAGCGTGTCCCCTGCCCAGAGTTTTCAACTCTCAGGCTCGTCCTCACCAAGCCCCAGCAACGTGCCGATTAGCCGCTGTGTCTCCTGTCCAGGGGTCCAGCTGTGACTTCTCATTCCGGCCACTCTGACTGTTTCTCTCTCTAGTGAAGGGGGTCCTGTGACCTCAATTCTGTGATGATCTAAAACACAGTCCTCAGCTTCCAGCTTTCAGTCTTTCTGTGGTGAGCATGGAAGCAGTGACTTTGAAGCTTTTTATCCGTTGGAGATAAAACTGGAAGAGACTTGCCGGGAAGAGATTTCATTTTTAGATTAAGATGAACAAATGTATGAACAACGTAATACAGGTAGAAATTCAACGTAACTCATCCAGAATCACAGTACTCAGTGCTGGTTGGAGTGACTTGACCTCAGCTCCCCAGCTGCCCTAACTCAACCTGTCTTCCCCAGAGTGCTGCAGATGCCCCATGGATTCTAGGGAGAAGCAGCCGTCAAAGGGAAAACGCAGTTCCGGCGTCGAAGAGGGTTAGTGATCCTTACACTTGGGCCCGAGAGGAAGCAAGTCATCTTCCTGGAATCCATCTCACAAAACACAGCGTGGGAGCATGGCCATAAAAGATGCCCACACGCTTAGCATGCCACTTTGCACTCACCTGGTGATCGTCACCAAGGCCATGTTCAGTGGCCGTGATGCATCCGGGGGTGGGGGCTTTGTACAGAGTGAGTTTATTCACCTAAGAATGCAAGTCTTGATGCTGTTGTCGAGTACAGAAGGCTGTGCCACAGCCAGGCTTGCTGAACGCCAGGTAGGCTCTGCATGCCTCTCGTGGCCTGGCAGGAAAGAGAAGGAGAAGGTCTTAGGGTGACGTGTTCGCAGAATCTGAAAGGAGAATGGGGTCTCTCCTGCGGGTAGCCAGGGAAGCTGATAAAAGACACAGAATCTTCATGGCTGTCCACGATCCGTCAGGCCTGCCCGGAGTTTATTGATTCTCCCAAAGGCTGTTTTGAAACCCAGGGAGCAAAGAGCATGTGACTGTGATCTATACGTAAGAGAAAGGTCATGGGACATGTCTCAGCTTCTGTTTCAGAAGCGATGACATGAAAGGAATCCTAACGAAAGGAGCGGCAGCAACACGTGGGCTGGAAACCTGGGGTCATTTTCTTTTGAAAATTGAAAAGTCATTTTCACACCAATCCATCTGCGGCACGTGTCCAGTGTGATGTCAGGAGGAAAGCAGTTCCTCATGTCTTTGTGGACGGGTCCTCCATGAGTCAGCCTGTTTCTTCCAGTGACTCGGACTCACTGTGCTCGGCCTGTGCAGCGAGCCCTGATCGGCGCCCACGGCTTCCTGCGAGCCACACGCCTCGTCCAGGCTCAGAGCCAGCAGTTCCGTCCTCGCCCACACTCAGGAGACCAGGTTGGTTGTCGCACTGCCAAAGTGACATCAGCTAGTGTCTGGGCGGCCGATGCACCTCCCGGTTCTGCTTCTCGCGTCTGTCTCCCTCTCCCTCCTCACCCTCCCTTTGTTACAATCCTGTGCCCAGGCGGTTACTCTTGCAGTAGCTGAGTGGTGGATGATGGTAATCGCTCAAAGATGACGTATTTTCCATTTCACAAATTTCTGGTTTTGTCTTCGTTATTCACGTTTTTATTCTTTCATGCTGATTTTAAATATGAGGGAGTTGAAGGCCTAGTCCAATCATTTCCATGCATTTAATCAAATAATGTGCTACAGACATGTGTTATTTACATTAAAATTAAAATTACGAATGCTTTTAGTTTGGTTCCTCAGTCATGCCAGCCAGACGTCAGCCACTCAAAAGCCGCATGTGGTGAGTGGCCACCATGTTACTTAATGTAGGAAGGATTGTTTCCTTCAGTGTACAGGTGCTACTGGACACTTGTAAACTATACTATTTAAAACCATATTCTTTAAAATTGTGTTGCCTGCATCCAACAAATTTTCATATGTGTCCATAGATGTCCATTTCATCATCATATTTTCAAGTATTAGATTGGCGACACATGTTTTGCCAAATGGCAAAAACCTTAATTACTTTTGCATCAACTTAATATTATATATTTTAAGTCATGATTATTTCTTTAACCTATACGCTGTTTTAAAACAGCTGTAATGGGATATAATTCACTGACATAAAATTCCCTTGATCAGTGTTGTTTTAGTGTATTCAGAGTTGTGCGATTACCACCACAATCTAGTTTTAGAAGATTCTCATCACTCAAAAAAGAAACCCTTAACTCATTAGCCATCATTTTCCATTTCCACCTGTCTGTGCCCCAGCCCCAGGCAACAACTAATCCACCTTCTGTCCCTACGGATTTGTCTATTGCAGACATTTCCCAGGAACCGAACCACGCGACATGTGGCTTTTATGACTGACATCTCCCATACGGCACAGCAGCTTCAGGCTTCATTCACATTGCAGCGTGGGCCAGAGTCCATTCCTGTTTACTGTCCCGTGTGGCTCTGCCACGCCTGTCTGTCCTTTCACCAGACACTGGATTTCCGCTTTTTGGCTATTGTCAATAATATGCAAGTTTTGCGTGAATAGATGTTCTGGCTCCTCCTGGGTTATAAGCTAGTTGAAGAATCGCTGGACACAAGATAAACATCTTGAGGAACAGTTATGGAAAGTGGCTGCACCCTTACGCCCACCAGCGTGGCCTGAGCCCACGCAAGTCCACATCTCCTCCCAGCACTGCTGACCAGCTTTTAAGTCTTGGCCTTCCTGATTGGTGTCAACTGGCATCCCATCACTTTTATTTTATTTTATTTTATTGTTATTATTTTGGTTATGTTTAATGGACAGATACAGTTGTATATATTTATCTTGTACAAGACATTGTTTGAAATGTATACATTATGGAATGATTAAATCAAGCTAAGTAACATTTAACTTTTTGCAGTCCAATGTATAAACATTTTACTTTACAGTAACAAAGGATTGTATGTCGCATAAAAATAAAACTTTCCCAAACATAGATTTAAAATACACACACCAGTGATTAAGTATTTTCCATTTTTTTTTCAGTTTTTGAATTTTCTGGAATTGGTTGGTCCTGAGCAGCCAGGTGGAGATCTAGCTGCACGCACACACTCATATACACCCTCACACACACTCACATACACACACACACACACACATTTAACTGACAGAAACAGCTGCCAAGTGTCCCAGGGTTGTTTTGTGGACAAATCTGTTATTTTCCAACTTACTTGAAATGCCAGCGTCATCATCTAATTAATGTTTATTTGCAGTTTGTTTTACCTCTTGACTCTCGCGTGTCTCTTCTGGCAGAACAACATCAACATAAAACCATCTCAGCTACTGCACTTTAAACTTGTTATAATTTGTGATGGTCCCACTCCTTTCAGAATTTCTTTGGAACTGTGAGCTTAGGACCATCCTTTCAGCACCGCGGTTTTGCTCAGTACTAGTTTCCAACACTTTATCGTGACACACTTTTCAGGAAACAGCCCGACCTCAGTTCTAAGTGGTAGGGATGGTGGTGGGAAGGAGTGAAAGGCTGTATCAGTGAACATCCCAGCGTTATCAGTTACTCTATGGCAGGTGCTGAATTATCTCAGAATGGAGTCCTGTATTTGTTCCTTATTTGCCTGGGCCTATTTGTCTTGCTTGAGACTGGTTGAGTAAAGAAATCTAAATCAGAATTAGCCAATTTGAAGAGTATTAAATCAAGTAGTTGTATAATTATAAAGTAACTATGAGTCCAGTCATTCCTTACAGTGTGGTGATTAAAACGTAAAACGGAAATATGGTAATAAAATGTCCAAACCATAATGAAATCAAGCTGATTTAAAATTAGCCTTTCTGGTTTTTATAAAAGGCTTGAAATTTTGACAGTGACTAGGTGTTGCTATGGTGACAATTTTCTAAAGGGAAAGTCTCCAAAATACAGACCTGTATTCTTGGGGGTGGAGGGACAGACGGCCCTTTGGGGTGGGAGCTACAGTTAGAACGTTGGCGCGTAATGGCTTTGAAGAAACGTGTCATCCATGAACGTGGATCAGCTGCATCACCCTCTTCCTGCCTACGTGTCCCACATCACATGGGAAGATGCCAGTGGACCCCCCCACACCCACCTACATGCCCCACGTTAAATGGGAAGATGCCGGGACCCCCATACTCACCACCTACCTGACCCCCATCACATATAGAAGATGCCATCACCCCCACACTCACCACCTATGTGACCCCATCACATATGGAGGCTGCAGGGCATGTTCCACATCACATGGGAAGATGCCCACATGCCCACACCCACTACCTACATGTCCTGTATCACATGGGAAGATGCTGGGCACCCCGACATCCGCCACTTACTTGTCCCCCATCACACACAGAAGATGCCATCACCCCCACACCCATCACCCACGTGTCCCCATCACATACGGAAGATGCCGGGACCCCCACACCCACCACCTATGTGACCCCATCACATACGGAAGGTGCTGTCACTCCCATGCCCACCACCCACGTGTCCCCATCACATATGGAAGACGCCAGGACCCCCACACCCACCACCTATGTGATCCCATCACATACAGAGGATATGGGGCATGTCCCACACTATCCACCTACCAGTCCCCCATCACATACGGAAGACACTGTCACTCCCATGCCCACCACCCACATGTCCCCATCACATATGGAAGATGCCGTCGTCCCCACACCCAGGCACTTGCGTCTGGGCTCCCACTCATCCAAGTGTGACTGCCAATCAAGTGGATGTACAGAAAGTGCAAACCTGATTTAAATAAACTGAGCCCTACAATATAAACATGTCTTTAAAAGAGTTTGTAAGGAAGCCGTCGGTTAGGAAGATGCGGTGAAGCTCATGAGCACAACAAAACATGCTAAAAGAGCAAATTCTCCCAGGTCTTGCTTTTCCGAGTATTTGGCACCTATATTTGCAGATCAAAAACAATGATAGACTCATCAGATCTGACAAGATGTCAGCCAAGAAACTGGCAGTTTTCAAGATGACTAGTCAATTCAAATTCAAAATTGATGCTTATTATTTTAACCACAAAGTTCATCTCACGTGAATATTGTACTTAGCAATCTTTTCTTATGACATTATGATCCCAATTATTAAGATGTTTAAAAGATTTTTAAAAAGTAGTTTTAGAGGGTGCAAGTGCCGTTTTGTTACACAGCTGTGTTGCTTAGTGGTGAAGTCCAGGCTTTCAGTGTGGCCATCATCCAAATTGTGTACATTGCACCCATGAAGCAATTTCTCATCCCTCTCCCCCTACCAGCCTCCCGAGTCTCCAGCGTGGATTATTCCACACTCTATGTCCATGAGTACGTATTATTTAGCTTTCACTTGTATGTGAGAACATGCAGTATTTGACTTTCTGTTTCTTAGTTGTTTTACTTAAAATAATGGCCTTCTGTTCCATCCATGTTGCTATAAAAGGCATGATTTTATTTTTTTATGGTCTAGTAACATTCCACTGTGTGCACATGCCACATTTTCTTTAACCATTCATCTGCTGATGGACACTTGGGTTGATTCCATATCTTTGCTATTATGAGTAGTGCTGTGATAAACACATGTGTGAGGTATCTTTTTAAGACCTTCTTTGATAATTTATTTTGCCTTAGGGAGATACCCAGTAGTGGGATTGCTGGATCAAATGGTAGATCTATTTGCAGGTCTTTGAGAAACCTCTATACTGTTTTCCATAGAGGGTATATTAATTTATATTCCCACCAACAGTGTATAAACATTCCCTTTTCTTTACATCCTAACAAACATCTATTATGTTCTGACTTTATTATCATTAAGCCATTCAGACCAGTGAAAGATAGCATCTCATTGTGGTTTTATATTGTGTTTCTCTGATGATGATGATTAGTGATGTTGAGCATTTTTTCATATACATATTAATTGCTTGTATGTCTTCTTTTGCAAAATATCTGTTTATGTCTTTTGCCCATTTTTCAATGGGATTATTTAGATTTTGCTGTAGTTGTTGTGAAATTGTTTGAGTTGCTTGTAGATTCTGGGTATTAATCTTTTGTTGAATGCATAGTCTGCAAATATCTTCTCCCATTCTACAGGCTGTCCTTTTGCTCTGTTGTTTATATCTTTTGCTGTGAAAAACTTTTTAGTTTAATTAAATCACATTTGTCTAGGTTTTTTTTTGTTGCATTTTTCTTGAGGTCTTAGTCATAAATTCTTTGCCTAGGCCAATGTCCAGAAGAGTTTCCTAGGTTTTCCTCTAGGATATGTGTAATTTCTGGTCTTATGTGTAAGTCTTTAATCAGTCTTGACTTAATTTTTCTATACAGTGAGAGCTATGAGTCCAGTTTCATTCTTCTGCATGTGGCTATCCAATTTTCCCAACAACAGTTATTTAGTCCTTTCCACAAAGTATGTTTTTGTCAACTTTGTCAAAGATCAGTGGGCTGTAGGTATATGGCTTTATTTCTTGGTTCTCTATTCTTCTCTATTGATCTATGTGTTTAGTTTTATACTAGTACCATGCTCTTTTGCTTACTGTCACCTTGTAGTATAATTTGAAGTCAGGTAATGTGATGTTTACACCTTTGTTCTCTTGCTTTAAGATTGCTTTGGCTCTTCTGAATCTTTTTTGTTTCCATACGGATTTTAGGACTGTTTTATCTAATTCAGGAAAAAGATAATGATGGTGTTTCAACAGGAATTTCAATTAATTGGTAGATTAATTGTGGAAGTATGGTCATTTTAGCAACATTGACTCTTCCAATCCATGAGGATGGAATGTTTTTTCATTTGCTTCCTCTACAATTTCTCTCATCAGTGATTTCCAAATTTCCTTATAGAAATGTTTCATCTGCTTGGTGAGATGTATCTCTAGGTATTTTGTAGCTGTTGTAAATCAGATTTCCTTCTTAATTTGCTTCTCAGCTTGATCATTGCTATTTTATTTTTTTGAGATATAGTCTCACTCTGTCACCCAGGCTGGAGTGCAGTGGTGTGATCTCGTAATCTCCACTCTGCTCCTGCTTTGTGTACATGGATTTTGTATCCTGAGACTTTATTGAATGTGTTTGTCAAATCTAGGAGTCTTTTGGAGTTGTTAAGGTTTTCTAGTTATAAAATCATATCATCCACAAACAGGAATGATTTGACTTCTCCTTTTCCAATCTGGATTCCTTTTACTTCTTTCTCTTGCCTGATTGCTCTGCTGAGAACATGAAGTACTATGTTGAATAGGAGTGGTGAGAGTGGGCATCATTGTCTTGTTCTAGTTCTTAGGGGGAGCACTTTCAAATTCTTCCCATTCAATATGATGTTGGCTGTGGGTTTTCATATATGGCTTTTATTATTTTGAGGCACCTTCCTTCTATGCCTAGTCTGTTGAGGCTTTTTATTATGAGGGAATACTGAATTTTATCAAATGCTTTTTCTACATCTGTTGAAATTATCATATAATTTTTGTTTTTAATTCTGTTTATGTGGTGAATCACATAAACAGAATTACTGATTTCTGTATGTTGAACCATCCTTTCATTCCTGGAATAAAACCCACTTGATCACGGTGTATTATCTTTCTGATAATATTCTCTCCCTTCTCCTTGCCAATATTTTTATACTTACGCTGAATCCACCGTGCTAGGACATTAGAACATGATCCAGTAATGACTGCCCTCCATGCTGCAGAAACGTCATTGAGTTTTAGTTATCAAGATGAATGTGTATTTAATGTTCCTATTAATCCTTGTGTTAGGTTCCATAATTTGGCTTTCTAAAGCTTAGTCTTTTCCGGGTTTCTCAGGAACCTCTCAGGAGAGAAATGTATACCGAGGTTTGCGTGTTCACAGCCGCTCGTGGTCTTTCTATTTGAATTCACTTTAATAGATAATGATATATTTGAATTACATTTTCTTTCTTAGAGATTTGAAATATGGTGCTTCATCATCTTCTGATAAATAGTCTTCTGACAGTCTGGTCTTCATTTCTCTATAACTTAGTCTTTTTGCCTGAATGCTTATCTTTTTTTTCTTTTTCTTTTTTTTAACCCAGTAGCTTTAGCTTTGGAAGTGGCTTTGATGTTGGTCCTTTCGGATCGATCTTTCCAGATCCATATTCCCATAATATGTAGCTTCCAGATGTTTATTTTACAATTATGGATAATTTGCTTAGATTTTTCTTCTGATTGTATTTCATTTAAAAACTGTTAATCTTCATAGACTTTTATTTTATCTGTCTTCCGTATCTATTATTTTTTCTCAAATCATTTACATTTATTTTTATGTATTTTGTTTGATTTTAAATTTCTGTTATACAATGATCTTCTCTGCCTAAAATCTTTCTTGAAAGTGATGTACCCATTACAAATACTTTAACATTCATCTTTACCATAGAGACAACAGTTCATCAATTTTATGGACAATTTTGCTACAAGGGAACTATAGGTTGTTTTTCTTTTCTTTCCAACCATTAAGATACCCCAATGTGTAACTTCTCCGTTAACACATCCACATCTCCCGCTGCCCCTCAGACACTTGATTCCATTCCACAGCTTTGCGTCTTGCTGATTTGTAAACACGATCAGGAAAGTGGCTGTTAAGGAACTCACGGTTTTGTTCGTGGTCCAAAATAAAATCAAGGAATAAATTTAGAATAAGGAAGGCAGTTACAAAGTACAACGTTGTGAAAGCATTTATTTTAGTGAAGTGAGCAGCGAATCTCATGATTATGCAGATTCCAACTCTTTGACATTTGCACAGTATTGATAACAGGGCGGGGGCATAGAATGAGAGAAAACAATTGAACTCTCCCAGAAAACGTGGCTGTGTCTACGCTGCTTTGTCATGAATGCCTTGTCGCTCCAATCATACAAACAGCCCAAGCCTCGCCCTCCAAGTGCTCAAAGTGGACATGGCGATGGCCAATGTCTCTGAGTTCTGAGGGCCTTGTTTCCTGCCCTTGCTTACAAAAGGATTAAGAATTGGATCAAGCCAACTCTTCCTCAGTTTTCCACTCTAAAAAAAAATCTTATTCAAGTTGTTGTGAGGATTTAGCTGTTTCATGAAAAGTGCTTAGCCCATTAATTAACATATAGCCATGGCTCAATAACATACTCCAAAGCTATCACCCTGTACCCATACTCATGCAGGCACACAGGCATACACACATGAACATGCATACACACATGTGCACACACATGGAAACACTCACAAAGACATATAGACACACATGCATGCAAGTATGCGCACACAAATGTAAACAATGAACTAACATGCACAGACATGCACATACACACATACACACATGAACACAGGCACATGGACACACATACATGCACACACAAACACAAACAGATGCACACACACGAATGCACACACGTATACAAATGTGCACACATGTCACAAGCATGTGTGTGCACACATGTCCACAGAAACACGAATACACACATATTCACACATACATGTGCACATGCTCAAACACTGGCACACATGCACGAACATCACACATACATAAACATCACACACACATGCTCATGCACAGACACACACACGTGCACATGTCTGCATGCACACATAACATACCTGCACACACATATTCAGGCGCACATAAGCACACACATGAACACACGGGCACACACACAAAGTTATAGAGAACCCTAAGTTGGAGACTTAAGACCGTCTGTGAAAGGTTTGAGAGTAAAACTGGAGTCTGGAACCACATCAGCTGGATGCAGTGGTGGCTCTGGGGTCCCTTAGAAAGCTGCCTTTGTTTCAGACACAGCTCTCACTTCACACCACGGGAACAGATTCAAGAAGTTGCATGTCTTACTTCAAATCATATGTCTGCTTAGCATGTGAAAGGGAGGGAGGTATGATTCAAAAAAGGTTTATAACAGTTCCTAAATGATATCTATGTGTTCAAAAAAAGGCAGTAAAAGTAATGCAATAAAAACTCCTTTCTTTACCCCAATTCTTTCACTATTAACATCATTAACAATATAAATGCTAGGTAGAAGCACCGTGCTTTATTTTGCCCATCTGTAATGCTATATTGCTCACATATATACATCCATGTTTAATTTTATGTGTCAGTTTGGCTAGGTTAAGAGATATTCAGGTAGCAGGTAAGACATTATTTCTGGGCTTGTCTGTGAGGATGTTTTGAAAGAGATCAGCATTTTAATCAGGAGACTGAGTGAAGCGTATCTGCCCTCACCCACGGAGGTGGGCCTCATCCAACCGATAAAGACCCCAAATGGAACAAAGAGGTGGAGGAAGGGTGTGTCTGCTTTCTGTTTGAGCTGGGAGTCCTCACCTTCCCCCTTTCCCTTGGCTCTCAGGCCTTCAGATTAAGATGAGTGTGCACCAGCAGCTCTCCTGGATCCCCAGCTTGCAGAGGGCAGACTGTGGAGCTCCTCTGCCTTGGTAATTGTGCAAGCCAATCAGATAATTCTCCTATTCACCTGCCTATGTATCTATGCATTTATCATCTGTGTATATTTCTATCTCTATATCTCCTATGGATTCTGTTTCTCTGGAAAGCCCTGACTTATATAATACACATAAATTAAAACTTACGTTAATTTTTCTCACAGAATAAGTGATGTGCCTATACTTTAAAATCCAAGCTTGGGACAAATTTCACAGGAATACATGTTGACACTACATAAATGCTAAGTGTCCTTAATTAGCTTCCTAGAAGGCATTTTTCTCTAGATTTCTTTCCTCCCAGGATGTGGTGGAGGGGTCCTTCTTGCTTCCTCTGCACGTGCCTCCTCATGTACTAATACAGGCTCACTCTGCACATCCCTCCTCATCTCCTGATCCAGGTCTCCTCTGAACATCCCTCCTCATTAACTGATCCAGGTTCCCTCTCCACATCCTTCCTCATTGACTGATCCAGGTTCCCTCTGCACATCCCTCCTCATTGACTGATCCAGGTTCCCTCTGCCCATCTTTTCTCATTGACTGATCCAGGTCCCCTCTTCATGTCCCTCCTTATTGACTAATCAGGGTTCCTCGGTGCCTGGCCTCAGGCTTCCTTTCTCCTCTCTTTCTCCTTCTGTGAAACCTTACCTGGAATCTTACTCTGTTCTATGGCTGTAAAAACTCCATATAAACTGAAGACTGAGAATGCATCCAAAGCTGAATCCCAGATGCCATTTTCAGAGCCTGGAATTCACTATATTTAGCACAACACATGTTCTTATCCATCTCCATCTACTCCAAGTGTGACCAGCTGGGGGCACAGAATGAGAATCCACACTCGCAGCTGCCTTGCATGAACTGTGAGCTCACGAACACTTGCTGGAGAGGGAGTGCTAACCGGACCCCTTCAGTGAGGGCTGCCTGGCTGACATGAGGTCCAAGGCTTCCTTGAGAAGTTGGGAGTTGGGACTCCTTGTCATCGCCTTCCCAATAAAGGTCAAGCCAGAGTGGGAAGAGCAATAAGGGTAGCCTGGGGAGAGAAAGGCGTTACATGAAGGTGCACAGTCCTGAGGCTGAGTGCCTGGGGAAGTTCAGATGTACAGCAGCCTCCCTGTGAGGCCAGTCCTGCTGACCCACAGCCCCTCTGCTCCTGTGCGGGGCCCGCAGCCAATCCCCCGCAGCCAACCCCGGCGCCCCGAGAGTCACCCCGTTCGCCCTCGCGGGAGCCTCGGTGAAGGGGGCCGGGACGAGGTCGGGGACAGAGTCGGGGACACGGCGCCGCCTGGCCTGGGAGGCGGGTGCGGCTGTAACCGGGTCGGAACCCCTGCGGGGCGGATGCGCAGCGCTCCCCTCCCCGCCCCGTGTTCCTCCCCGCACCCCGAGACCCGTGCGTCCTGGGTTTCCGCCTCTGACGCGCATCTCACCCCCGGCCTCCCGCCGTCGGCCCAGGAGCGCGGAGGGGTCGGGGAAGGGCGCAGCGCGGAGCCCAGGCCGGTCCACAAAAGCCCAGACCAGCCAGGTCTTGGCCCCGGAGCTCTGGGTCCGGTGCAGCCGGCAAGAGGACGCCCTGCCCGGGTTGGGGGGCGGCAGCCTCGTGAACCCCGCTCGCCTGCGCTGGAGTCCCCATTTTGGGGGAGTCCCCATTTTGGGGGGTCCCTGCTCCTCCCACGTGGAGCGCGCTTTGCAGCAAGCCTGGAGCCCCCGCGCTGTGTGTGTGGGTTCGGGGCCTCAGCCCAGGCCGGGGGTTCTTGTCGCCCCCCGCCCCACGGGAGCTGCGTCGTGCATCGGCTCTGAGGCGCATCCTCATACTGGGGGGCAACACTGTTTTCCAGACGCAGCTCTGAAGACTCAGCGGTTGTTCAGTCACCTGCCAATCATCAGTCAGCCAGAGAGACGGGGTGGGTGATTCCCCAGGGCTGCTCCTGCCCAGCCCAGCCCACCGCACTGGCTCTGCCGCGGGATGCGCGTTGTGTCCCCAGCGGGTTCACACGGTGCGGTGCGTACGTTTTTGTTCGCTTTGGGGAAGATTTCCTCATCCGTTTTGTTTTTGAGGAGGAGAAAAAGTGAGATCTATGGGAAGCTATGTGTGGAAAAATGTTGAACGTGTTTGCTACAAGCCTTGATAAATGCCTTCTAAGTAATGAGCTTCGAGAGAGACAAAGTTCTCCTCCCGTCTCGAAGGCTCAGGAAGGCATCAGCCTCTCCCAGGCACGGATCGAGGCAGAACAGAGAGGACAGGTGAGAACAGGAGGGGTGACGACCACGAGCTCTCCAGAAGCTTTTTCTTCAGCGCCCAGCAACGCCAGGAAATGGTAAAAGCTCAGCCTCCTGCAAGGATAGGACGTAGGTGTGTGAGATTCTGTGTCCGGCACACACGCTGGGGCGCATAAAGGCACAGGCCCCGCGGGGACTGCAGGGCGCATGCTGCGCAGGGAGGATGTGCTCTCAGGAAGTGGAAGCAAGCGCTGTCCCTTAGTCACCTGTGCCTCAGTGAAATCCCGGATCCCAGCTCGGCCCACTCTGTGCTGGGGACAGGCCGGGAGCGGGGCGGAGACAGCAGGAACTCCTGTCTGTGCAGACGGAATCAAATGCACACCGGCTCTGCGAGCCCCAGCACACCTTGGTAAGCCTAG
>NW_012118821.1:12978824-12990599 GCF_000951035.1 Colobus angolensis palliatus
GTTTCACCGTGTTAGCCAGGATGATCTCGATCTCCTGACCTCGTGATCCGCCTGCCTCGGCCTCCCAAAGTGTTGGGATTACAGGCTTGAGCCACTGCGCCCGGCCGGAAAATGCATCTTATTTGCACCTAATTTCTTTACTCCAGTTAAAAAAAAGAAACCCAGGCTCTGAAATCTTTGAAGCTGAGGCCCTGAGTCACAGCTTCAATGGGATAAAAATTCCCTGAGAGAAGATGTTGAAGAGTTTTGTTTTGTTTCTGTTTTGTTTGTTTGGTAGCTAATGCACAACCCAGCATTTTACATCAGTTCACATCAACATGGTCACCAAGTATTTTCTCTAAGACCCTGGCTCATACGTATTAAAGTTTTTTTATGTATTTAATATATTATTATTATAAAATTCAAGCCAGACATGGTGGAATGAACCTGTGGTCCCAGCTATTTGGGAAGCTGAGGTGGGGAGATTGTTTGAGCCTGGGGAGGTCAAGGCTGCAGTAAGCCATCATCGCACCACTGCACTCCAGCCTGGGTGACACAGTGAGACTGTCGTTTATAAAAGAGAAAAAATAAAACCATTGGCAGAATGATCTGGGAACTCAGGCTCTGACACTGGCAGTTTTCACTGGACACAGTGCTCCCATTTCTCATGCAAGTGCCTTTTCCAGGGCTTGTGCTCAGGAATTATTAGCTGAATTGCAGAAAGGAAGGAGGGATGAGTGAATTCAGAGATGCAGAGAGCCAAGCACCATTTGTCGACACCCCTGATGTTGAATTGTGCAGGCCCTGGATTCAGAGGAGGGGTGAAGGTATGGAAATGGTCATGAAGGAGATACTTACCCAAGGTGCCTGCTCACATCTCTACTGATGCATTATCACATTTCTTTGTGTCACTTTTGTTTAACCATCCTTAATTTTGGAGAAACTCTGATGTGCCCTGGTGCCAACTATGTTCACTTTAAGACTAATAGAAATATTTTACTGGGCATGGTATTAGTTAATAGCTCAGAATATAAATTAGGTCCATGATGTTACTGAGTTTCCTTCCAAGAATATGTATCTCCCTAGAGTCCCTTGCATAATCACTATCTACACAATGTGTCAGACACTACCTAGTAATTTAATCTGCATTTAATTTGCCCATGATTAGGCACTTTCCCCTGCAAACAATGTGTGTGTAGAAAAGTTATTAACTTTTTATGTGATATCTGTGTTCAGTGTTGAAATTTCTTCTACCTCTTAATTATCTTGCCTCAGAAAGCTGATGGTTATAATGGCAATGGAATACCAAGTATCCCCACTGCTGATTCTCATTCTCCTTCTAGTCATTTTAAATAAGCCCTTTTTGCCCACATGCTTTCTGATTAACAAGGAAATTAATGAAAGGAAGCAATAAGAAGAAAATTGATATGATCAGTAATTGCTCTGCTGGCCAGCGATGTCCACATTAGATTGCTCTGTGGAAAGCAGTTCTCATTAGCATAATGGGGGTCCAAAAGAGTAGAGTGATCCTTTCCCACCATGCTCTCTCACTCTCTCTTATGCATATATAACATTTTCAATGCAAATAACTGAATGCTGAATCATCTAACTAGTCCTAGTTTACTGAAGTTCTTGCTGAGTTTTCTTTCTGATCATGAAAGGGTCTTGAATGGTGTCTAATTATTTCTCTGCATTTATTGGAGCAATCATATGGGTTTTGTCTTTTATGCTATTAATATGGTACATCACTGTATTAGTCTGTTCCTATGATGCAACGAATAAATACCCCACACTGAGTAATTTATAAAGGAAAGAGGTTTAATTGACTCACAGTTCTGCATGGCTTGGGAGGCCCCAGGAGACTTACAATCATGGCTGAAGGGGAAGAAAACATGACCTTCTTCACATGGCGGCAGGAGAGAGAAGTGCAGTTCAAAGTGGGGAAAAGCCCTTTATAAAACCATCAGATCTCATGAGAACTCACTCACTATCATGAGAACAGCATGGGGGAACCATTCCCATAATCTAATCACCTCCCACAAGATCCCTCCCCCAATATGTGGGGATTACAATTCAAGATGAGATTTGTGTGGAGACACGGAGCCAGACCATATCAATGACATGATTGACTTTCTGATATTCAATCAACTCACATACTTGACATAAATACCACCCAGTCATGGTGCTTTATTTTGTTTGATAGTATTTTTTTGAAGTTTTATACACCTATATTTCTTAGAGATGTTTGTCTGTAGCTTTCTTTGCTTCTGATAACATTATCCAGTTTTAATATTAGAATAATACTGCCCTTGGCCGGGTGCAGTGGCTCATGCCTGTAATCCCAGCACTTTGGGAGGCGGAGGTGGGTGGATCACAAGTTCAGGAGATCAAGACCATCCTGGCTAACACGGTGAAACCCCGTCTCTACTAAAAATACAAAAAAATTAGCCTGCTGTGGTGGTTGGCACCTGTAGTCCCAGCTACTCGGGAGGCTGAGGCAGGAGAATGGCACGAACCTGGGAGGTGGAGCTTCCAGTGAGCTGAGATCGCGCCACTGCACTCCAGCCTCGGCAACAGAGCGAGACTCCGTCTCAAAAAAAAAAAAAAAAAGAAAAAGAAAAGAATAATACTGCCCTCATACAGTGAACTGGGAAGTGTTTTTTCATTTTCTTTTTTGGAAAATTTTATAAACTATTGGTAATAATTCCTTAAATGTTTGCTAGAATTTATCAGTGAGGTCATGTTGCACTTTGTTTTTCTTTGTAAGGAGTTTTTAAAGTTTTGATTCAATCTCATCAGTTTCAGTAAGTCTATTCAGATTTCTATTTATTTGTGAGTTTGTTTCAGTACTTTTTTGCTTTTCTAGAAATGTGTCTATTTAATCTAAGTTACCCAACTTGGCATTTGATCATTTTTAGTATTCACTTATTTCCCTTCTATTTCTGTAAGGTTGAGAGTGATATCTCTTCTTTAACCCTTCATTTTCATAATTGGAATCTTCCCTCTGTTTTTCTTAGTCAGTGTTATGGGATGAAATGTGTCCTCCAAAATTCATAGATTGATGCCCCAACCCCCATGGTGACTGTATTTGGAGACAGGCCCTTTAAAGAGGTTACTAAAGTTCAATGAGATCAGAAGTGTGAGGCCCTAATCCAACAGGACTGGTGTCCTTGTAAGAAGAGGCAGTCCCCATCAACAGAGGAAAGGCTGTGTGAGGGCACAGTGAGAATGTGGCCATTTACAAGCCAAGGAGAAAGATGTCAGGAGAAGCCAAATGTGTAGATACCTTGATATTGGGTGTTTAGGCTCCAGCACTGTGACAGAAGGAATTTCTGTTGATTAAGCTGCCCAGCATGTGGTGTTTTGTTCTGGCAGTCCTAGCAGACTAAATCAACTTTTGTGTTGATTTTTCAAAGAACTGACTTTTGGTTTTGTAGATTTTGTTACTATTGATTTTCTATTGTCTATTTCATTTATTTCTGCTATAATTATTATTTCCTTCTTCCTGCTTGCTTAAGGCTTAGTTTATTACTTTTCCTTAAGATTTTTTTTTAAAACTAGAAGCTTAATCAGTTTGAGATTTCTTATTTGTTGGTTTGTTTGTTTGTTTATTTATTTATTTATTTATTTATTTATTTATTTATTTATTTTGAGACAGAGTCTCACTCTTGTCATCCAGGCTGGAGTGCAACGGTGTGATCTCGGCTCACTGCAACATCCACCTCCCAGGTTCAAGTGATTCTCCTTTCTCAGCCTCCCAAGTAGCTGGGATTACAGGCATCTGCCACCATGCCTGTCTAACTTTTGTATTATCAGTAGAGATGGAGTTTTGCCATGTTGGCCAGGCTGGTCTAATACTCCTGACCTCAGGTAGTCTACCTGCATCGGCCTCCCAAAGTGCTGGGATTACAGGAATGAGGCACCGTGCCCAGCCTAATTTTCTCTCTTTTTTTAATGTGGATATTTTCAACTATCAATTTTATATTTCAAGTTTACTGCTCTGGTATTCCATAGTTTTGGTACTTTTTGTTTTTGTATTTATTCATGTTATTTTCTAATTTCTGTTATAATTTCTTCTTTTTGACCCATTGGTTATTTAAGAGTGTGTTGTTTTGTTCCCACATATTTGTAAATTTGTAAATTTTCTTTCTATAATTGATTTATAATTTCATTCTACTGTGGTCAAAGGACAGCCTTTATCTGATGTGGATCCTGCTAAATTTGCTGATTCATGTAAATTGTCCTAGCATATGGCCAACCCCTGGGAAGGGTCTCTGTCTTCATGAGAAGGATGAGTATTCTGCTACGGTCGGGCGAGTGTCCTTCAGATGTCGGTTAGATATAATTGGTCCATAGTGTTATTCAAGACTTTCCTCTCTTTGTTGTTCTGTTCTTTATTGATAGTGAATTTTGACATCTCCAACTATTTTTGAATTGTCTGTTTCTCTCTTCAATTTTGTTAGTTTTTGTTTTATTTGTTTGGGGGCTTTTTGTTTTCATTTCACATATTCCCCTTCACTTTTGAAAGACAGTTACACTGAATACAAGATTTTTGGTTGACATTATTTTTTCTTTCAGTGCAATGAATTCTTCAATTCAATGCCTCTCATCTGTATTGTTTCTGATGAGAATTTATCTGTAACTGTATTTATATTCCCTTGTACATAATGTGTTGCTTTTCTCTTGCAGCTTTCAAGGTTCTTTCTTTGTCTCTTGTTTGTTTGTTTTGACCGGTATGTCTGAGTGTTAATATCCTTGTGTTTATACTACATGGAGTTCATTGGACTTCTTGGATGTGTTTGTTATTTTTTAAAACTATGTTGTAAAGCATTCAGTTATTATTTCTTTAAATATTTTAGCCCCTTTCTATGTCTCTTCTTGTTTTGGGACTGCTATGTGCATAGTTGGTACACTTTATAGTGTCCCACAGTTCTCTAAAGTTTTATTCATTTTTTCTTATTATTATTCCAAATAAATAATTTCTTCTAATTTATCTTCGCCTTTGCTCATCATGCTGTTCAAATATGGTTCAACAGCTCAAAAAATGCTGTTAAGCCCCTCTTATGAATTCTTCATTTGGGTTAAGAAAATTTTCAACTCCACTATTTTAATTTTGTTCTTTTAGTAGTTTATGTAATTTTATTGATGTTCTGTATTTGATGATGCATTGGCACTGTCCTTTAAATTATTTTTAAAAACCACTTTATAGAGGTATTAGTGGCATGTTAAAAGCTGTACACACACACACACACGCACACACACACATATATATATAATGTATAAAATGGAATTAATTTGGGAATAAGTATATACCTGTGAAATCATCACCCGAATTGAGGTCATAATTATTTTCATAACCTCCTGGTTTTCTCCAAACCCCTATCTTCTTGTTTTCCTTCTTATTCTTGTTCTTCTTTTTCTCTTTTGAGACAGGGTCTTGCTGTGTCATCCAGGCCAGAGTGCAGTGGTGCAATCTCAGCTCACTGCAACCTCCGCCTCTCTAGGTTCAAGCGATTCTCCTGTCTCAGTCTCCTGAGTAGCTGGGATTACAGGCACATGCCGCCATGCCTGGCTAATTTTTTGTATTTTAGTAATGATGGGTTTTCACCGTGTTGCCTAAGCTGGTCTCAAACTCCTGAGCTCAGGCAATCCACCCGCCTTGGGCTCCCAAAGTGCTGGGATTACAGGCATGAGCCACCACACCTAGCCTTTTTCTTCTTATTGTTGTAATAACCCTTAATATAAGATCTACTCTACAGCAAATTTTAAGTATACAATATAATATTGTTAACCATATACGCTGCGCTGTTGTAGCTCTCCAGAAATTATTTATCTTGCATAAAAGAATCTTTGTACTTTTGGCTATCACATCTCCACTGCTCTTTTACCTCAGCCCCTGGAAACCACCATTCAGGTGAGGCCTGAACACCCGGCCTGTGAACATTGATTCGGTCCTGACAACTCCACCTGGGGAGGGGGAGATTCCACAAGGGATTTCCTAGTGGGCCAATTGTGAGAGGTATGTAGGGTTTTGAAAAATCTTTGTAGCTATTGTATTTAGAAATAAAATGGGAGGCAGTTTGGCCTGACGCATTTTCCAGCTTGACTTACCTTTGCTGAGTGATTTTGGGGTCCCGAAATGTATGTTCCATCCGTCATGAAGGGCCCCAGCCTATCCCATGTCGGTGGGGGGTGGGGCCTGACCTGGAGCTACAGCTGGCAACAGGAGTGGCTTCAGCCCCTGACCACCCTAACATCTTGCACTGTCTGGGGGCTCCCCGGGCTCAGGAACGCCCACCTCTGTGGCCGGGAGCCGGGCTCAGCCACATCCCTGCAACTTCTCCAGGTGCCACCATGCAGCTATGCCAAGGCCTGACGGTGGCTCCATATTTCCTGCCAATGGCCGTGCTATTAACTTGTGAGTAAATGTGCGTCATTCATACGTGTCTAAAACTTGATGGGGAGATGCTAGTCACATAAATTCTATTATTTGGAAGAAATATTTTATAAAGACGGCCTATTCACATTTAAAGCTTCCTCAGAGAAATCAATGATCAGAATTCTACAGTTGAACAATTAAAGCTGAAGACTAATATTGGAATGATGGATTTGTACTGAGACATAAAACCAACAGATTCAAATACCCAAAAAGAATACACTTAAGAACTATTTTACAGTTGATAGATCCATATATTTTGCAAATTGAATGGCTGTAGAAATTTTTAGGCAAATATAAATGGCAAAGTTGAAGAAGTTCATTTCTAGGGAAAGTCAGGAACTTTCTGAGGAAACTGCTTTTAAACACCTTCCAAGCCTATGATTCTATAATGTGAAAATAATGGCTGTTGATGGAAAATCCGAGCCTTTAATGACAGGCAATTTTATGTTTGTGCTGCCTTTTGCGAAGGTGGTCCTTTTCTCTTTCAGTTCTTTAGATTTCTTTATGTTCTTACAGAGTAAGCAGAATTGCATACCAAATCCAATAACAGATACAATTTTTTTAATGCCTTCAAATTAGGTTTTATAGCAGATTGAGGAAAAAATAATTTCTCTTTAAAACTGAACAGACATAGAAAAAAGAAAATTAAGCCTCTTGTTTCCCTGCCTGAAAGCGTGGGTCAAATTCTTCTGTTTATTTGTCCAAGCACCCCACAGAGTTCAGTTAATGGACATTTTAAGTATACACTTGTGAAGTAGGGCGTAATGTTTGTGAGGAGCAGGCTTTACATCCTCAGTGGTTCCTCCCGCTGTGGACGGTGAAGAGCCCCCTGCACACCTCAGTGGACCTGAGTCAACGCAAAGACCCGCCCTCGCTTCCTTTCTCCAGGAAAGAGAAAACCACTGCTTTGTGAAAGACAACAGAGATGGTCAATGGCCTGTCATTAAATCCACGATTTTCCCATGGACAGCCATTATTTTCACATTATGTCATCACAGGCTTGGAAGGGACTGAAGAAGTCTCCTCAGAAGGTCCCTGACTGTCCACAGAAACGAACTTCAATTTAACAAGCCTCTGACCCTTCTATTGTCCTTATAAAAAGGTATTTACATGCAAATTTAACAATCCAATCACATCCTTTTCTTACAGACAAAGAAAGCTCACACTGGCCATTGCTGTTTCCCTCTCCTTTACGAATCACTTCACCCTCTGACCAGATCCCCTCACAGTCACTTTCTAGAACTCATTCTGGTGCCAGCTATCTTTATGGACAGAAAACTGTATTTAAAAATCAAATCAAGTGTGTTCTATTTTCCATCCAAATAAATCTGGAGCACTTTCTGTTTCTCTGGATGCTCTTAAAACTACCTTTTAGCTATGCCATAGCACACAAATTCAAAATGCCCTCAAATGTTTAATCATCTTTTATTGTCCTTTTTTTGTTATTAAGTTCATGAATCCCTACAAATGTAAAATAAAAAGGCAATGGATATAGTTGAAGGAGGATTTGGGTTCTTTATGAGGAATGAAGGTTCTGAGTTATCTGACATCTCCCTTTGACACTCTGCCTGAGTACATTCCTATGTGCAATAAATATAGACGAACCCTCAGGAAACTTTGCCAGACTCTCCCATCCTGAATACGTATTCCCAAAGAGAGGAAACCTCATTCCCTCTCAGGCTTTCACCCAGGCTTGGCCCACAAACCTTACAGATGGTCGTAAAAAACACACACACATGCACACACATATACAGACATACACACATGTACAACTCCCTTGCACACACGCACACACAGGTACATACACATACGCACAGATATATGCACACATGCATACGCAGATATACACACGTACACACAGGTATATACACACGCACACACAGGTATACACACACGCACACAGGTATATACAAACATGCCCACACAGGTATATACGCACACGCACACACAGGTATATACACACACACACACAGGTATATAAACACACCCCCGCACAGGTATATACACATGTGCACACAGGTATATACACACACCCCCACACAGGAATATACACACATGTACACACAGGTATATACACACATGCACACACAGGTATACACACACACAGGTATGTACACACAGGTGTACACATACACGCACACACAGGTATATACACACATGCACACACAGGTATACACACACACAGGTATGTACACACAGGTATATACATACACGCACACACAGGTATATACACACATGCACACACAGGTATACACACACACAGGTATGTACACACATGCACATACAGGTATATACATACACGCACACACAGGTAGGTATATATACACATGCACACACATACAGACATACACAAGTACTCCCGCACACATGTACACAGATACACACATGCACTACACCCCTGCACACACAGGTATATACACACAGGTACAGACAGGCACAAGTGTTCCCCCCACATAGGTACACATATACACATATGCACTACACCCTTGCACACATGCACACACAGGCATATACACAACGCACACACATGTACACACATGCATACACAGGTACAGACATGCATAAACACTCCCACACACATACACACAGGCATGCACATAAACATGTGTACTACACCCCACACACATGCACACACATGTACAGACATGCACACAAGCACACACAGGTATATACACACAGGCACAAGCACTCCCACACACATGTACGCACATGCACACACATACATACACACACTACACCCCTGCACACATGCACACATAGATATATACACCTGGGGAGGGGCTGGGGGACAGACTGTCCAGCAGGGGTGTGTGGGCTCCCGGAGTGAGCCCTGGAATTGGACCCAGGCGGTCTGAGCTCACACTTTGAGTTGACCCCGCAGGACCGAGAGCAGCCAGGACCCTGCCTTCTCTGGCCCTAAAGACAAAAGTGTTTCTACCATGAGATCATTGTGAGATACAAATAAAATGGTGAGTGTTCCTTAACTCTCATAGAGCATTTTGGTTCCTAAGAACAAGAGCTAGCCGTCGCCGGCGGTCACTGTGCTGCTTGTGGGGTCTCGCTTTTCACCCCAGGATCCTCAGGAGATGGGTACGATGTCTCCCCACTTACGGGACAGAAAACTGAGGCATGCGGAAGGAACGTCACTGCTCAAAGGTCTATGATTAACAAAGTGGCAAATCACTCCTTAAATCCACGTGGATGTGCATTCCCAATGCCCATGTTCTTATTCTTAGCATAACCTAAAAAATGAGAGCTTATAATAAAGCACATACAATTTTAAACTTAGATGGCAGCTGAGCGTCTTTGGAAAACATACAAGTAATTACTGGAAGCAGATCACATAAACATAGAAATTATGGTGTTAAAATTCTCCAGAGAATCCCCTTGACACCAAGGCTGGCACCTGTCCTGTTGAGGCTCTTGGCTCTTGGAACACATCAATGCTTATATTTTTGTTACGACTCTCACTTTATGGTTACAGATGTACACGAAAGAATAGTTTTCGTTCCTTGAGACAATGAGATTAGCCTTGTTATTCTAACATTATATCCCCATTATGATGCCATTCTAAACTAGATCTGGAAATTGTTTCTTCATTATTTACAGAGACAAATTTCCCCAACTATTTGAAACTGTAACCGAAACTTCTCAGCGCCTTCAACAATTTCTATCTCGGTACTTGGTGAGGACGGGGAGGTTAAGACACCTTTTCTGTTCCTACTCATTTACTCAAAAGCCAATATTCACAATTTCTTTACCGGATCACGGGCAGCTCTTAGCCAACATAACAGGGAACAGACAGAAGGTGAACTGAACTCATGAAATCTGAAAGCTCATCAGAAAAGACTCATTGGGCAAATAAGTACGTAAAACAAAAAAAATACTGCAAACCTCAGCTCAACACGATGAAAGGCAGGAGAGTCACCCCGGGAGCTGCTACCCACAAGGAAGCGTCTCCTTCTCCGTCAACTCCCAACCGTCCTGCATCAGCCACAATCATACTTATAAACTCACACGACCTGAGATCTGCCGCTAAATGGTTCGTCAGCATCAAATAGTTATTCTTGAGGGATCCATTCAAAGTCCTGGGCCTCCCTGACACCCACACCCCAGGCCGGTTCTCATCAGAGGTAGAACCACACCCAGGTGAGGCCTGAACACCCGGCCCATGATACGTTGCACCTTCCAGGCCAGCAAAATCCCACCCAAGGTGCAAATGCCCTTCCTTCCTCTGTGAACCATTCTGAACTCCAGATTGAGCCACGTGTCTCCTCCCTATGGGCTCTTATTTAAGCATGCATTGTTGTTTATTATACTGTTTTTGGGATTTTACAGAATTTAAAAAGAAAACAAAACATGGACTTTAAGTAGAACCGATGCGGATGAAACAACTTTAACACCAATCACGCAAGTGACTGTGAATCGAGCCTCTGGCGTTTCAGGGCTCACAGATGTTTCAACCTGAATAAATTCAGACCTGGCCACACCCTCCACCACACCTGTGCCCAGGCCAGAGCGCACATCCCAGTGATCCGGTCCCTCTGCTGTAATCTAAAATAGCCCATAGCTCCCTTTTACTTTGTTTTAAAGCATTCTCATCCACTCCAGCAGAAAACCTTTCCAACTCTTCTTTCCAGATGCTTCACAAATACATCCTTACTGGTCCATTGCCCCAATCCAAGCTTGGGAGACCCATTTCCTCCCTGGTCTGCCACACTCTCTTTCTCTCTGTCCTCCCTATTTCCACGATTGGCAGCCCCTGCAACCCAAAGCAACAGCAATTATTTTCAAGCATAGACCAATTCATGATTCATCCACGCAATCTCCAGACAAAGTTCCATTTTCCTGTTATCTGTGGCTGGTTTGTGGTCAAGCCTGACTCCTGCCTCCACTTCCCTATCTCAGCCCCTCCCTGGCCTCACTGCCTCCTCCAGTGCCCACGTGCTCTGAGCTTGTCCATGCTTCCAGCTCATTGTTCACCTGTGTTTTGGCGTGTCTGTGGCTTCTCAGCTTTTCTCAGTTAAACATGCGGCTTTGCAGAGACCTGACTGCCCTATCCAAAAGGACCCACGTTCTCACCCACTCCAGCTCTCCTTCTGCATAAGATTTATTCCAATTTTAAACAACTTTATCTTCATTGTTAGTTTCTGTTTTGATCTATCTCTTCTGACAGCCTGCATACTCAATGAGAATTCAGTGTTTACTTTTGTAAACAGAGTTCCTGGCCCAGAACAGGCTAACAGATATTCATTAAATGAAAACAAGAGTCAGGCCTCATTCACTAAGCTAAAAGGAAATGTATAAAACAAACCAGAATAAAGTGGAAGGAATCACTCTATCCAATTTCAAAATTT
>NW_012118821.1:12990679-13007689 GCF_000951035.1 Colobus angolensis palliatus
AAAAGAAAAGAAAACGGAGAGAAAGAAAATCAACCTAAACCCCATACCTAATATATCAATTCTAAATGGATCAAGACTTAAATTTAAACCTGAAAACCATACAGCCTTTTAAAAACAACACAGGAGAGAATCTCTGCGATGTGGGTCCTGGCAGAGTCCTTAGACTTGACACCAGAAGCAAGATTCCTAAGACAAGAAATTGATGAACTGCATCACCTCAAAATTAAACATTTTGCTCTGTAAAAGCCCGTATGAAGAGAATTAAAAGACAGGATACAGACTGGGAGAAAATATACTTGCAAAGAACAAAAAAAGGAGCAGAACTTTGACACAGAAAGAATTCTCACAACTCAGCAGTTTAGAAAAATTCAATCAGAAACTGGGAAAAAAGCATCAACAGACATTTCACTGAGGAGGATACACAGATGCCAAGGGGGGTGTGGGAAGATGCCCCAATCCTCAGCCTTTAGGAGAACGGATCAAACGCGCAACAAGCTGTGGCCACACACCTATCAGAGTGGCTAAAATTAAAAACATAAGATAGTGACAACATAGAATGCTGGTGAGGATGCAGAGACACTGGAGAACTCAGACCAGGTTGAGGGAGGCGAAGTTGCGGAACCAAGCTGGAAAGCACACAGTAATGACACAGCCCAGCTAGTGCATCTGGGAGCATTTGTCCTGAAGAAATGAAGACTCAAGTTTCCAAAAAAGCCTGTAGAATCCCTGGGAAAATGTCCTCACGGGCGGAAAATGTCCAATGTGTTTACCTTTGTGTCATCAATACGGAGACCGATGCCTTGAGGTGGCGTCTGTGTAAATGCTGGCTACATGAGAGGCTCATTTGCAAGTAACAAGGAACATGGGTGAAAGCCCTGAGGACCTGGAGGTGCCGAGTGCTTCTGGTTTAATTCTCACAGCACCCTGGAAAGCTACTTACAGTCAAGTTTATGATAAAAATGAGGTCATTTGGGGTAAAATAAAGCACCTTGCCTAATGCGACATAGTGACCATCTGCTCTGGAGTGAGCGGCTGGTCAGTGCAGCACTGACGCACCATCTCTTCCCAGCCCAGCACTCAGCCTCCGCACCAGGAGGTCCTCAGAAATGAGGAAGGCAAACAGAAAGCAAGTGGTTCACTGGAAGGAAAGTAAGTTATAAACAAGGGCAAACAAAGTGCTGAGACATGCGTAATTCCGGCACAAGGCTTAGGGTAAGGCATGATGTTTCCCCACTGGGTTCGAAGAAACAGCACTCCCTGGCTCCTCACTGACATCCTTCATTCTGATAATGTAGAGTCCCTTCCCTGTGCTGCCAACTGCTCAATTTAGGAAGATCTCTTCCTTGACTTAGGAAGCTGTCAGTGCACACAAAGCAATCTTGTCTACTCCTGTGAATATGCCCAAAAGAACAGTGTGAGAAATAATGGGATCCTGATTATATGCTTTTTGGTAGATGGTGACACATAAATACAAAATCAGTTCCCATTTGCACCTGCCTGTAGAATATATCCCTTCACTGGGATCTGTTCTTCAGCAGTACCTAGTTATTTAAGTAGGAATATACCACTACATATTGTTGATAATTTCTTATTGTTAAAACTTAAATAGATTTTTTCTTAATATAATAGTAATACCTGTGTTGTGGAAAAAGTATAAGCACTGAGAAGCAAAAGAAATATGGCAGTTATCTTACGATCTTCAGAAACATACCTTGTGTACATTTTGGTATAAGTTTGTCCAGGAATTTCTCTCTTTTTTGAGACGGAGTCTCACTCTGTCTCCCAGGCTGGAGTGCAGTGGCACAATCTCAGCTCACTGCAAGCTCCGCCTCCCAGCCTCATGCCATTCTCCTGCCTAAGCCTCCCGAGTAGCTGGGACTACAGGCACCCACCACCACGCCCGGCTAATTTTTTGCATTTTTAGTAGAGATGGGGTTTCACCGTGTTAGCCAGGATGGTCTCGATCTCCTGACCTCGTGATCCTCCTGTCTCGGCCTCCCGAAGTTCTGGGATTACAGGCGTGAGCCACTGCACCTGGCCTGTCCAGAAATTTCAAATGCTGCACAGGGTCATTTGGGCTGACTGAGCTGTAGTTGAGATGACTTTGGTGCATACAACACCTCTAAGCACCTTCTCCCAGGCTCCACTTGTAGCAGGACGAGCTGCAGACAAAACTCCTCAGACACCGGATTAAAGAAGGAAAAGGGTTTTATTCCGCTGGGAGCATCAGCAGACTCGTGTCTTAAGAGCCGAGCTCCCCGAAAAAGAAATACTTGGCCTTTCTTAAAGGCTTGCAACTTTAAGGGGTTCACGTGAAAGGGTTGTGATAAATCGAGCAAGCGTGGGAAACGTGACTGGAGCCTACATGACATGGGGCTAACAGAACAGAAAGTTTTATAGTGCTTTTTTCATACAGTGTCTGGGATTCACAGATAACACAAGTAGTTTAGGTCAGGGGTTGATGTTATTATTATTACTTGTTTTAACTCTTAGGGCCGGTGGTGGTACCAAGGTTGTCTGGCCATTTATCTTACTTTTGTTTCTTTCTAACTTTTTGCTTCCTCTCCTTTGTCTTGTGAACTAGGCAAGGTGGGGGGAGGAGAGCCGCAGGAGCGGTGGTGGTCTCTTTCCTCACACTTACATTTGTCAATATTCACAGGCACCTTCCTTGTCCATGAGGAGGAGAAATGAGTGTGTATATGTGTGCACAAGCACAATGTGGAAGAGGTTTATGTCTAAAGCTTTGAAGAAAAGTGGATGATTTGGTGTTTTTTATGAAAGTTCAAGTTTGAGAGTCTGCAGTTAAAGAAAGAGCTAGAAACCTAGGTGAGTTTACCAGAAAAGCCCTGCACAAAATGCAATAGAAGAAAGCTCACAGAACCATTAAAGAAAGGCTTTAAGAGACAAGCAGAGAGATCTCAAAGGAGATGATACAGTAGAACATGCCAGGAATTGACCCCTCCACAAAAACACAACAAACAGCAGCGCCCCAACATACAGGAAGCATTTGGCAGAATTGCAAGAGGAAACAGAGAGTTCTGTCAAAGCAGTTGAAGACTCCAGTACCTCACTTTCAATTATAAATAAGACATTTAGGCAGAAGATTAATAAGGAAATAGGGGAGCTAAACAACAGTATAAACCAAATAGATCCAGCAAACACTGACAGAGCACTCCACCACCACCAGCAACTTATATATTCTTCTCAAGGGCACATGAGACATTCTCCAGGAAAGACCATATCAGAAAATACTCTGGGACTAACAAAAATGAAAACATGACATACGAAAGCTTAGGTGATGTAGCCAAAGCAGCACTCAGAGGAAAATTTATAGCTGTCCATACCTGCACCATAAAAGAGGACTTCAAATTCATAATCTACCTTTACACTGTGAAGAACTAAAAAACTAAGAGAAAACTAAATGCAAAGCTAGCATATAGAAGAAAATAATGTTTAGAGCATAAATGAAATAATAACAGAACAAAAATAATAGAATCAATGAAAACATAAGTTTATTATTTGAAAAGATCAACGAAATTGGCAATCCTTAGCAGGATTATGGCAAATAAAAGAACAACTACAACTTAGAAAACAAAAGTGGGGGTATTTCTGCTGACTTTTCACAAATAAGAAAGATTACAGGAGAAAACTGTAAAGAATTACATGCAAACAAATTAGATAATATTGGTAGAATGGGAAATTCATAGAAGCACATAAATTACAAACACTGACTCAATAAGAAGCACATCTGAAGAGCCTTATAATAAATAAAGTGATCGAATCAACAATAAAAACCTCCTACAAAATAAAAGTCTCAGACCAGCTGCCTTCACTGGTGAATTCCACCAAACACTCAGAAGAGAGTTAACACCGATCCTACTCAAACTCTTCCAAAGAGTTGAGGAGAAGAGAACACCTCCTAAGACACTCCACACGCCCAGCAGTGAACAGTCTCTTCAACAGATACTGCTGGAACACTCAGATATCCACATGCAGAAGAATGACAGCAGACCCCTATCTCGTACCTTCTACCAAAACAACTCAAAATGGATCAAAGACATGAAATAAGAGATAAAAAACATAAAAGGCTTAGAAAAAAAAACAGAGATATTGGATAATATCTTACTGTCTTAGACATGATGCCCAAAGCACAAGCAACAAAAACAAACAATCAAATATACATTTATCAAAACTAAAACCTTTTTGGTTTTTGCATCAAAGGACACCATTAGTAAAGTGAAAAGACAACCCACAGAATGGGAGAAAATGTTTGCAGATTATGTATTTGAAGAGGGTCTAGTGTTCAAAATATATAAAAACACTCCTGCAACTAAAAAATAAAAAGGCAAACAACCCAATTAACAAATGGGCCAAGGACTTGAACAGACTTTTCTCTGAAGAAGATATACAAACAGCCAACAAAAACATGAAAATATGTTCAATGTTATGGTCATTAAGGAAATGCCAATCAAAACCACAATGAGATACCATTTTACAACCACCAGGGTGGCAATAATAGTAATCATAATTATAATAATAAAAGTGAGGCCAGCCACAGTAACTTACGGCCCAACTGCAGTGGCTCATACCTGTAATCCCAGCATTTTGGGAGGCTTAGGCAGGCAGATCACTTGAGGTCAGATACAACACTAGCCTGGTCAACATGGCAAAACTCTGTCTCTACTAAAAATACAAAAAAGTAAAAAGAAAAAAACTAGCTGGGCACGGTGCACTGAGATCACACCACTGCACTCCAACCTGGATGACAGAGTGAGACTCCACCTTAAAAAACTAATAAATAAGGCCAGGTGCAGTGGCTCATGTCTGTAATCCCAGCACTTTGGGAGGCCAAGGTGGGTGGATCACGAGGTCAGGAGATCAAGACCATCCTGGCTAACATGCTAAAACCCTGTCTCTACTAAAAATACAAAACAATTACCCAGGCCTGGTGGTGGGCGCCTGTAGTCCCAGCTACTCGGGAGGCTGAGGCAGGAGAATGGCATGAACCTGGGAGGCAGAGCTTGTGGCGAGCCGAGATTGCACCACTGCACTCCAGCCTGGGTGACATCTCAATAATAATAATAATAATAATAATAAATAAAATAATAAGAATAATAAAGTGTTGACGATAAATAGAAGCCCTCATATCTCACTGGTTGGAATGAAAAGTGACTCAGAGACTGGTAAATAGTGAGGTGGTTCCTCAAAAAGTTAAACACAGAATTCCCGAGTGACACAGCAATCCCACTTCTAGGTATATATCTAAGAGAAATGAAAACATATCTGCACAGAAAAATGTATCCAAATTATAGCCACGTTATTTATAATATCCAAACAGTAAAAGAACCCACACATTCGTTAGTGGATGCATGAATGAATAATTAAGATACATATGTACAAAGGAATATTGTTCAGTTATAAAAAGATTTAAATAGTATACCTGCCACAGAGTAAATGAACATCAGAAACATGGCAAATGAAAGAGATCAGACACATACCATTTGACGCTTTGCATATCTGCGGAGATGGAAAGCAGATTAGTGCCGAGTCTGGAGGAGGCGAATGGAGTCACGGGTCCAGGGTGTGCTGGGGTGATGAAAAATCGTGAACCTCGAGAGAGATGGTGGCTGTAGGACACTGTGAATGTACTAGATGCCACCACAGTGGACACTGTAAAGTGGATAATTTTGTCTTCTATGAATTCAATTTCAATTAAAAAAGAAAAAGAAGTGGCAAATGGTGAAAATAATTTTCTGTGAGAAAAAGACATTGATGAATGTCACAAAGGCTCTGGCCTTTTCAAAAATAAGAATTGTAGAATGGATGAGTGCTTTCAGTTATGTAAATGTATACATGATTTAAAAGTAAACATTGCAAGATTAACCATCTAAAACAGAGAGACGAGGACGGAGACGCAGGACACAGGTTTGGGGAGAAGACCCTTCTTCCCGCGTGGTGGACTGAGCAAGGCTCTGATGTGTGGGCACCGGAAGCTCCCGTGGCGGCTTCTCGGCCTCCGTATTCTCTTGTAGAGCAGCAGCATCTGTGAATTTTCACAAAGTGGAGCTCCGGAAAGAGACCAGGCAAATGGGAACTGGGGAGGAAAAACCGAAAGGCGGAGACGCTCAGTGATCTCTGGGGCAGGTGGGCAGTGGCCTCATCTGACACCTGCCCCCAGGGATGCACCCACCGGACGTGGGGAGCTCGGCGTCGGTAAGCTCTGGCTGTCAGATCGGTGGCCACCAGAACTGCAAACACTTGTTCATTAGGGATAAAAGTGTCCCAAGTGGGACTTTCTCAGGTGAGAGAAATGCACTGTGTCTTGGTGGGAATGTGGGTTCCTCGGTGGCCACATTGCCAAAGTCACTGAGTCACGCACAGAAGCACTGAGCATCTCACTGTGTGTAAATTCTGTCTCCACAACGGAACAAGGGCTGAACACCAGTCACCTGCTTTGTGCAGGGGAGTGAGCTAGCAATTCTGAAGCCATCTTGCTTAACACGTGGGAAGTATCTTGAGGAGAGTGGTCTGTCTATGATTGCCGGGGAGGGCATGGACATGCATGGACTGCATTACATAGGAGAAGTTTCAGCCTCCTAAGCACGTATCATCTGGCTCTGCCCGCTGAGAGGGCCCAGGAGCAACGAGCTCACCCAGGGTCCAGAGCTTGGTTTCCAAATCTCATTCTCCACTGACGAGAACCAGCGTCCCTGGAGAAAGAGCTGAGCCCGAGACCAAGGCCGGGGAGCCTCAATGCCTTAGAGAGTGAGGAAGTCTTCTGAGAACACCGGTGCATGTTCAGAGACACTTAAGCAGCTCAAAGAGGCTCCCACCAGCCAGAGCTGGGAGCGTTTTACAGCCAAACTGAGTGACCGTAGTAAAGTATTGTGATAATTAACATGATAAAAATCCATGAGTTTAGCCTGGTGTGGTAGCACCGCAGAGGCCAGAGGATCCCCTGAGCCCAGGAGTTTGAGGTCAGCCTGGGCACCCAGCCAGACCTGTCGCTGCAAAAAGGAAAAACTAAAAAGACTCTATAAGTCTATACTGATATGATTGAAACAAATAAATAAATGGTGTTAATGAGTGACTGATTAAATAAATGAAAAGGAAAAGTTTTCACTCACAGCAGAATGATAGCAAATAAATATAGAAGGAATGGGTGGTGAGCTTAGAAAATCGTGAATGAAGAGAAACAGGACAAAAAGTGTCTTCCCACGAGTTACTTACTTATTAGTTACAAAAGGAAATGTTCTAACTTTGGTGGAGAAAACTGGCCAACAGCCCCTTGACCACGTGATCAAAGTCAGCCTCAGCATGGAGGCAGGAGGGCCTCGTCTGCACGGGGTATTAACAGGAAGCCTGGAGAGGCCACTGGGGCTTCGGCGGTGCTGCTGCTGCACAGACTACACCTGGATGGGACGTCGAGGAGGCATCAGACAAACCCAGACTGAGGGACTAGAAGAAATCACTGGGCTGAACTCGGAGGGTGTCAAGGTAAGAGAGATAAAGACCTCCCGAGGAGCTGCTCCGCGTGAGAGAGGACGGCAGGTGCGACCACAGGGCAGATGGCAGGTGCGACCGCACGGCGGACGGCAGGTGTGACCACAGGGCAGATGGCAGGTGCGACCACACGGCGGACGGCAGGTGTGACCACACGTGCAGCAGGTCGTGCCCCAGGTCTTGTTCCAGGACTCTGAAAAGAGAAGCTGTCAAGGATATTGTTGTGTATTAATAAATTGTGCACTAGGTAATATAGTACTTAATTTAGTATACAGATAGTGGATTAGATCATAGTATTGCATTACAGTTATATTTCCCAATAGTGATAGCTGTGCTTAGGCTGTCAGGAAATACACAATGAAGTATGTAAAAATTAAAGAACCACTATGCCCACAACTTAGTCTCAAATGGATCAGAAAAAGATAGACAGACAGATGATAGATAGATGATTAGGTTGATAGATCATTAGATAGATGATAGCTAGATGGTAAGATAGATGATTAGATAGGTAGATAGATAGATAGACAGATAGATGATAGATGATCAATAGATGATAGATAAATAGATGATTAGATAGATGATTAGATAGATGATAGATAGATAAATAGATATTAGATAGATGATAGAAAGATAGATAGATAGATGATGACAGATAGACAGATAATGTGATGGGGCAAAATGTACCAATTGGTGTGTCTGGGTAACACATTGTCAACAGTTTTAAAAATTATTCTTACAACATTTCCGTAAGTTTGATATATTGAAATTTCAAAAATACAAATAATTGCATCCTCCAAAAATGGCGACAATAAATGAAGGAATGAATAAGTCGAACTTGATTAAAAGCTTACTTTTATTTATGAAAAGACATACGAGAGTGAGAAAGCAAGGCGATGTCTGTGCGCATGTGTGTTATGAAAGAGATGTCCACGTAGCTCATAAATACATAAGCAGCTTTGCACCATCCATGGGCATAGAAAGTGGTGATATCTACAACAGAGAAATATGTACACACACACACACACACACACACACAGAGTTGTGAGTTAGCAATTCCACTACTCCCAGTATAAATGACTGCTATGCCCACCAAAATACAGACACAAAAATGTTTATAGTAATTTTATTGATAAGAGCTAAAAAACTAGAAAGAATCTAAATGTTCAGCTGTAGTTAAATGGATAAATATGTTGCACAGTGGAATACCATGTTGCAACAGAAAATATAATGAACTACGTTGCAAAAATATGAATCTCACAGCTAGAATGTTCCTTGACAGAAGCCAGAAGCAAGATAATACACATGATAACAAAGATACATATTCATATGAAATTCAAAATAGAAGTGAAATGAATCTTCAGAACAGGTTGTGGTGATGTTTGCTCCCAGGGCTGCTGGCCAGGAGGGAGCAGGGATCAGCCTTTGTGGTATGTGTGTTCAATGCCTATACCCGGGTAGTGTGCACACAGTTGTACACATGGGGAAAGTCCACTGAGCTTCATGTTTGGGATTTGTGGTCATTGCTTTGTGTAGATCATACTTCAATATATGGAAAACTAAAAATAAAAAATAAGACATCCTTCATGTATTGCCATAGAATGGTGACATATACAACAATTAGGGCACAAGAACTATATTTCATTAAGTTTTTGTATTTCTCCCATCATAATACATAATGATTTCAAAGTATTCCATTTTATGCATATGCCATAACACTTTTGATAATTGCCTGTTCTTGAATATTTAGGTTATTTCTAATATTTCATTCCAATATTTTTCTCTAAATAAACACTTGATCAATTGTCACCTCTGTTACAAAATCTCACCATGCATGCTTTTTTCTTTTTCTTTTTCTTTTTTTTTTTTTTTTGAGGCAAGATCTCACTCTGTCAGCCAGGCTGGAGTGCAGCGGTGTGATCACAACTCACTGCAGCCTTGACCTCCTGGGTTCAAGCAATCCTCCCACCTCAGCCTCCTGAGAAGCTGGGACGAGAGGTGCATGCCACCATGCCTGCCTAATTTTTTCTTAGTTTTCGTAAAACAGGGTCTCGTTATGTTGCTTAGTTGGCATGCTTATTCTTTTGGTAGAGTGCCTGGTTGTTAAATTGCTGGGTACATGGTGGGAACCATGCTGAAGCTTTTCTAATGCATTCAAAATGTCTTCTATCAAAATCATGTGCTAATTTACGTTCCAGCATGACAGCCCCTGAAGCATTCTGATTATGGAGACACTGTTCCTCTTTCCCCAGCACAAGCTCTTTTCATCTTCCACTTTCCAGTTTCCAGTATCACATGTGGGTCACTTACTTGGCCCACCCACATTGGTATTAATAATGGAATTATGTCCCCCACGTTTCCTAATGGGCTCATATTTAATGTCCAACCATGCGGATGACGTTCACCAGCTGACATCCAGGGGGTTGATGTTGACGCCTCTTCTTTCTCTTCCTCCTCCTCCTCCTCTTCCTTGTCTTGCCCCTTCGTATTGTTATGGAAAAATAATATTCAAGGCAGTATGACCTTGTGACATAACCAATATAATAAATGAGGCTGAAGAATCCAATCTAATCTATAGATGACCAATCAATGCACACATGCTTTTCAAGCAAACATCTATAACTCTTTTCAAGGAGAAAAGCTTTTTTTGGCAAAAGACCTTTGGCAAAAATTTAATGAAGTTCATATTCACTTCATTTTCCTGAAGAAATAAAGGTAACTTACATAAAGACGCAAGCATTCCCACCATATATCCCTGAGTCTACTGCTGGTAATGAATCAGTATTCTGGCAAGTCTCCAAACTTCGAAACCAAAGAATAGACCAAGATTTAGGGTTGCAAATAAGTTTTTCCACTGCATTTTGAAAAAAAGAAATCACACTTGCAAGGATTGCCTAGAAGGCCTTTGTGACAGAGCCACTGTTTAATCCCCAGCCTCATCTCGATCACCAGCGCCTGCTGCCCCTCTGCCACCCAACGCACCCACCCCAGCAGCTGCTTCAGCATCCTGGCATGTGTCTTCTTGGGATGGTCTGCCCCTTCCACCCTCTATCCCACACCTGTCACCTCTTCGTCTGTAGAAGGAGTTATTTCAGGCCCCACCTAGAACAATGTTCTGCAGGAACCCCTTCCACCCCCAAGGCCTCCCCTCCACCTCCCCTCATCCCCAGGGCTCGCTGACCTCTGTGTAGCTGTCCCATCCCTGTGACTGTGGCTGTTCTGTGGGGGTCCAGTCACGAAGTCGGCCTCCCTGGCCCCGCACACTATGGCCCTTCAGAGAGCCTCCCACAGAGGAGATCTGTCTCAAAAAAGATGCGGAGAGCTCCTCCTGAAACTGCTTCTGAGCTGCCTCTAAGGAACCATGTGACCTTGATCAAAGGGCTGCCTTGGTCTCTAGAAAGGAGGGGTGTGAAACGAGGAGGCCTAAATCCCCTTCCCCATGTCATGGTTTCCAAGAAGGATGAACAAGCTCCCTCCACACCCCAACCCTGCCACGTGTCCCCCGCACTGTACCTTGGTGTCACCACATTTGAAACAGCGTAGATCTGCCTGCAAACGCACACACTTCTGCTGACGCTGCCCTAAAAGTGATCACAGCGGCAGTCCCCACACGATCCGCCGGCCCCAGTTTTCACAGCTTCAGCACTTGACCACTTCATGGGGGATCCCATTAAGCTGTCGCTACATGATAGACACCCAATGTATTTTTACCAAATGAGTCAATTTGAATAATCTAGACTTGAGGTTAAATGAAAGCACAGAAAGGGTCAAGAATTATTAAAAGGACAGTAAACAAATGTTATAGAAATTCACCATTCAAGGAAGGAGGGGTGGGAGAAAAGGTGCATAATCCTTGCAAGCCTTTCTAGTACTGAAAGACAAGAAAGCTAAAGTGAAGTAGTCCTCCACCATCTAGTGGCCGGGCTCCGTAACAGGGAAACTCCGCTCAGTCCCTACAGCAAGGTGATTCTCAGGGAACTCACCGGGTTCCTGAATCCCACGAGTCATCAGCGAGGGCTAGGTTATTTTTCTAATTATTGATTATACAATAGCAACACAAACTAGTTAATAGAGAATAAATCTAAGTAAGTTGAAAAGATACAAACAGTTAAAGGAAAATTATGTATTTCTTCATTGTGTTTTGAAATAAAAGCTAAAATAAAATCACCATGACCATGGTTCCCTATGGATTAATAGTTTATAATATATTTTACTTGGCTCACAAATGTGCCAACCAAGACCCACGAAGGCCAGAAGCTTTGCCTGAAGCCACACAGGAGCTTAAGGAACTCACACGGGGTCAAGTAAAAAAGCAGTGGTGCTGGGATTCAAAGCCAGAATTAGGCAACTCACACCACCAACTCAGGCGTTTGATGTAATAAGAGACAAGATTACGTTGAGTTTATTTATTATGCTTCATATGCTTCCAGCTGTATCTGAAAGGTGAGGGTGCACAGGATGGAAGCACATCTGGTGGGTGGACGTGAGGACCACAGCAGCTGCGTCTGGAAGATGAGGGTGCCTGAGATGGAAGATCTGGTGAGCGGACATGAGCATCCCGGGTAGACTGAGTAAACTCAGCCAAGGATGCATTGCAGGAGGTGAGGAAGCTGGCCATGGTTTGGATGTCATTTGCGGTCTCCACCAAGTTCCATGTGAAACGTGATCCTCGGTGTGTTGGTGTTTGGAGGTGGGGCCTGGTGGGAGGTGTTCACGTCCTGGGACTGAATTCCTCTTTGTGAGGTAGTGAGTGTGGTTTCTCACTGTCTCTCAGAGCCTGGACTGGACTGGCTCCCGCTGGAGCTGTTGTTATAAGGTGCAGCTTCTTCTTCTGCTTGGTCCTCTCCGCATCTGTTCACTTCTCTGACCTTCTCCACCATGTTACCCAGCTCAGAAGCCCTCGCAGGGAGCAAAGACCAGGCTCTTGAACTTCTCAACCTACAGAACAGTGAGCTAAATAAATATTTTTTCTTATAAATTACCCAGTCTCAGGTAATTCTCTTAGCCATTCCACAGGGACAAGGCCGTGTGGGAGATGGAACACACCTGACGGGCCTGCCTCTGTGACAGAGTGAGGCTTGGGCAGCTCGGGCTACCTGCACAACCGTGCAACCAGGGTCCCTTGAACATGCAGGCAGGCCCTGGGGATAAAGTGTTAAAAGAGACCAACGACCGTCTTTGGCCTTGAACAATTTCGCACCCTGGGTCCTCATTTCTTCTCTACAAATTCCCCTGGTACTGTGTTCACTTACTGCCTGCACCATGCCCCTCCAATCATTAAACCACTACCCAGCTGGTTTCCCCTAAGCAATCTGGGGTTTATTCTCAGCTTTGCAGAATCACTGATGTCCAGCAATGCTTCTGGTTCTCCTTCTTCTGGGCACCTGTTAAAACTGCACTCTTCTGCCCCCTGGAGGTTGTACAAGGGCGTGTGACTTGCCTTAGTGAAAAGTGAACTCCGTCATGGCTGGGAAGAAACCAGCAAGAGCTGAGTTCTTTGTCTCATCAAGACACCAGACACGTTCTAGACCTTTGCAGTCCAGTATGGGAGAAACCAGCCACATGTGGCTATTTAACTTTAAATTAATTAAAATGAAAGAGAATTAAACATTCTGTTTCTCGGTTGCATTTGTCACAGGTCAAACGCTCAGAGCCGTATGTGGCTCGAGGCTGCCATGTTGCACAGTGCAAATCCACAGAGCGTTTCATCCAATGGTATTGCATTCCATAGTCCGCTGTCCTGACAAGGGAAATGCACAGAGCCTCCTCCTGACCCACGGCGCACATGTGGTAAGAGACAGAGCAAATTTATTTTTAAAGACACTAACATTTTGGAGATTTTGTGTCAGTAACACAATCTATTTTATCCTGTGTGTTGCAAGTTTCTTCCAAATTCCTAAAAAATAAATGAGTAGCTCAAAGCCATACAAAAAAGATAACATTGGTAAAGTAATCATATTGGTAAATATAAAAGCCAGCATTGGCCGGGCACAGTGGCTCATGCCTGTAATCCCAGCACTTTGGGAGGCCGAGGCAGGTGGAGCTCGAGGTCAGGAGTTCAAGATCAGTCTGGCCAAGATGGTGAAACCCCGTTCTCTACTAAAAATACAAAAAAATAGCTGGGATTGGTGGCAGGCGCCTGGAATCCCAGCTACTTGGGAGGCTGAGGCAGGAGATTCGCTTAAACTCGGAGGGTGTGGGTTGCAGTGAGCCGAGATCACACCACTGCACTCCAGCCTGGGCGAGAAAGTAAGACTCAGGTCTCAAAAATAAAAAAGGCCAGCATCATTGTATTTTTGTTTGCAACTCCCTCTTTTCTTTCCTACGTAACTTGAAAAGCATAGGTGAGAGTTTTAGAGACTAGAGAAGCAGCTGTACATTCTGGACCCCTGGTGATACAGGTACCCGGAGTGTGGAGATGAACTAGACGTGGCTCCGTCGAAACCCAAAGCCATGCGATGCTTTGTAAAAATGTTTCTCTGGAATTAGGTTTCAGAATATAAAGCAAGAATTATCTGGAGCCGGCACCATTTACACATGTACCTCTTTCCTCCATGATCTTGTCGTCCAGCTATTACTAAAACCAGGGAGGGGATGCACCACACAAGGACATCCTTTGTGACAGTAACATCAGGCTGTAGAGCTGTGTAAGAGCAGATAGACTCTGCTTCTGAAGCTATGCTGGATCAATTCAAAATAGATTGCTGTAAGATTAGAATGTTAATTGTAATGTCAAAGGTAAACATAAAGAAAATAACTAAAAAGTGTATACAGACGGGAAATTAGTCAAGGATCAAAGGAGTAGAGTATGTCAATCAAATACAAAAATAAGGCTGTATAAGAGGAATCATGAACAACAAACAAGACATGAAAACAAATAGAAAAATGGCAAAAGATCCTTCTTGTCGTTAATTACTTTAAACATAGAAGCATCAAACTCACTGGCTAAGGTACAGACTTGGCAAAATTTTTTAAATGACCTAATAATCACAAGATTTGCTTTAGAGCCAAAGGAATAGGTAGGGTGAAGGGGATGGCGGAGAAGCCGTCCTGCAGGAAGATACCAGGAAAGAGCTGGGGGGCAACACCAGGACCTGAAAAACAGACTTTAAGTCAAAAAGGGTCACAAGAGATGAAGAATAATTGATAAAAGGGCTTATTGATCTAGAAGATAGAAAAATTAAAAGCAAATATACATCAAACAGAAAAACCCCACACTATATGAAGAAAACATTGACAGAATGGAAAGGAGAGCTCATAAAAATATCAATGTTCACTTCACTAATGACAAGAACAATATTCAGAGGAGTGATAATGACCTAGATGCCGCCCGCAGAAAACTCCACCCACCAGCAGCAGAACTGACATTCATCTCAAGTGCACACGGAATATTCTCCAGCATAGAATAGATGTTAGTCTGTGAGACAAGCCTCGACAAATGTGAAAAGATTGAATTCATATAGAGCCTTTTCTCTGATCACCAATAGAATGAAGAAATTTACAAACATATAAAAATTAAGCAACACACTCCTCAACAACTAATTTGTAAAAGAAAAAAAATTGCAAGGGAAATTAGAAAATACTTTGAGATAAATGCAAACAAAACCAAAGTTTACTAAAACTTATGATCTGAAAAGAAAGCAACCTTCAAAGGGAGATTTATAGGTAAAAAGGCCTAAAGCAAAAAAAAAAAAAAAAAAAAAAAAAAAAGATCTCAGTTGGTAGCCTAACCTAAACCCAAAGTTACCAGAAGTGTGGTGATGCTGAAGGTTACAATGGTGATCATCATAGTAGATGAGAGAAAAAAAAATAGAATCAACAAAACCAAACACTACATTTTTTTGAATAAACAAAACTGTCAAACCCTTAACTTGTTGACTAAAAAAGGAGAGATGGTGTAAATAGCCAAATTCAGAAATAAAAGTGGGTATATTACTACCACCCTTACAGATGTTGAAAGGATCATAAGAGAATGCTGGAAATAGTTGTATGCCAACAAATTAGGTGACCTTGGGAAATGGAAAGAGTCCTGGGGACAGAAATTACCAAGCCCCACTCAAGAAGAAATAAAAATCTGAACAGACCTATAAGGAGTAAACAAATTGATTCAGTCTTCAAAAATTCCTCAATAAGCAAAAGGCCAGGACCAGATGGCTTTATTGGCTAGTTATAGAAATCACTGAAATAATACCAATCCTCAAAACAAAGTACTCTCCTTCCAAAACACACCCAAGGAGAGAACACTTCCTAACCCATCTTGTGAAGCCATCATTACACCAACACCAAAGCAAGACAAGACACAACAGGAAAAGAAAACTGCCAATCAGTGTCTCTTAATGTAAATACTCGTAAACTCTACAACAACAAAGGCAGCAATCCAAGTTCAACATGTTAAAGGGATTATACACCCTGCACAAGTGTGATAGATGCCAGAAATGCAAGTGAGGTTCAGCCTCAGAAAATCGATGAATGTAACACATTACATTAAAAAAAGAAGAAAATAATAATCTTGATGTAGAAAAAACATTTGACAAAATTCAATATTATAAAAACACTCAGCTAACCATGGAAGGAGGTCTCTCTTCCTTGGCCCAAAAATATCCTTTTGGGGCTGTGAAAATGTAGATACAACCACCCCGGACACAAGCTGATAGTTGCTGAAGCTGGAGTTAGACACATAGGAGTTCACTATGCTTCTGTCTACTCTCATGTTCTTGAAATTTTTTGTCATAAATGCTTACATCATCACGTGTAAAAGGTATATTACTTTGCCTACTTTCATCAGAATAACAGGTCTTTATATTCTCAGTACACCTAAGTCGTCACAGGATAAATCTGCCTTCCATTTTATGTCAGGTCATTTAGCAAAATGTACATTAAGTGCCAGTCCTTGGGCTAATGCATAAGCAATGTGTGAGAACACTGTCTCAGTGAATTTGAGCTTCTCTAAGAAAATTCCATAAATGAAGTGGCCTATTCTCCCAGTTCTGGAGGCCGGAGGTTCGAGATCGAGGCGGTGGGGGATCTGCTGTCGGGTGAGGGCCACTTTCTGGTTTCCGGACAGTGCCTTTGTCCTGTGTCCTCACATAGCAGAAGAGACGGGGTACTCTCTGGGTCCCTTTCATAAGGGCACTAATCTTATCATGATGATTCATGAGGCTCCACCTGCAAAATCTAATCACCTCCCAAATGTCGCACCTCCTAATACCATCACTTTGACCATTAGGTTTCCAACTGTGGATTTGGGGGACACATTCGGTCTATGGCAGGTACACATGGAGATGATTCTTGAATTTGAGCTTCAATCTATTAGGGTAGGGAAAAAAGCAATGAAAATATGATATAAATATACTTTACACACACACACACACACAAATTTTCATACCCAGTAAGACAGCTAATGTTTAAAAACGTACAGACAAAACATAAAATGACAAGCATTTGTTGGGTTGTGGAGGAATCAGGACAATTAAGCATTCATGGTAGAAACATAATACAGTGCAGTCACTA
>NW_012118821.1:13010057-13037167 GCF_000951035.1 Colobus angolensis palliatus
ACTAAACAGAATTACCATATGACCAGCGATTCCACTTCTGGGTATATTCCAACAAACAGAAATGAAAACTGAAGACTGGGATTCAGATAGGAGGGATCCGTGCACCACTGCTCCTGGCAGCACCACGCAGAATAGTGGAAACGTGGAATCAACCCAGAAGCCATCGCTGGATGAACGAGTAAACACGGTGTGGGGCACACAGATGGTGAAATGTTATCCAGCCTTAAAAAGCAGGGAAATGCTGGCACCTGCTTCCATATGGATTCAACCCAAAAACATGGAAAACATTATGCCAAGTCACAAAAAGACAAACGCTGCAGGATTTCACGTCTGCGAGGAATCTACAGCAGTGAAGTTTCCTGAGACTGAAGGTAAAGCGAGGGCTTCCGGGCTGCGGGGCGGCAGGGGGCGCTGTCGTTTAACGGGTGCGGCGTTTCCGGGGGAGAAGGTGGAACGTTCTGGAGGTGGAAGAGGTGTCCGCGGCACCACAGCGTGAATGTGCTTATTGTCACTGAACAGTGCACTTCGGAATTGTTAAAATGGGCAATGTGTGTATTTTACACGACAGTGTGTATAAAAATACAGCATGGAATCTGCGGATGGTAAAGGAATGCTCAGGGCTGACAGGAAGGAGGAACATGAAGACGCCTCAGAACAGACACTGCCACTCATGTGAGATGACACAGCAGCAGGCCCAGCGCCGTCTGGAAAAAAGACCAAGCCAGGAAGGGAGGAAAGAGAAATTTCCGTCCAGAGCTGCGACACACAGCCCTGTATCTCTCCAGCGGGGCTCAGCCACGGGCTGCGCGAGGCCAGAGCTGCTGTCTCCATTCCAGGCTTTGCTCAGGGGACATGGCCCCGTCTGGTACTGTGGGTTCCCTGCACCGTCTCCCCTCAAACCCCCGCCCGAGGCTCATCACCTCGACTTGGCTTTCGGCACTGCAAGGCGCCGCTTGTGCTAAGAAAACCCGTTCTGGGATCTGAAACTGTGGTCGTTCCCACCCGTGATTTGCAGTTAGCAGACGCTGACTGGCCCCTCCCCATCACCCAGGAGGAGGCTTGGAGATTCCTGCCTGGTCCGGAAGCCAGGAGCAGCTCCCAGGCAGGGCTCGGAGCTCAGTCCAGGCTTTTCCTTCATGGACTCGTTTGCATGTGAGACGCGTGTGTGCACCCACTCGGGGCCCACAGTGTGCACCCACCCACTCAGGTTCATACAGGCTCTGCGTAGGGGATCCAGACGAGGAAGATCTTCCCCGGAGGACTCCCATTGTTCCTACAAGATAACAGAAGCCCATAAGCTGCAAAAATGTGATTCAAAGCCAGGTCAGAATGAGTTTAACTGATGTCCTTTCCACCACTAGTTTTCAAGAACTGAGCATTCTGTGATCCATGAATGAACAGCTTGTAATACAGGCACATAAATATTTGGGCCTGTTGAAGGGACGCACACCTTAAGCATATGTATCTATGCATACACATATCTTTAACTGGATGATTAATGCTCTACTTATCTGGCATGAAATAGCCTTAGGTTTTATGTTTTCATCAGCATTTTAGAAACTTTATGTTGTATTTATCATTAGAAATCATGATGCCAAACTATCCTTATGAAATGAACATTGTAATTACTATTTGTCAAATTGCTTCAGCAGCACTGAAGATGTAATTATTGGAATCACATATTGGAAAAAAAATATGTGATTGCAAAGAGACAGGACAAAGGGAGGTAGCTGAAGGCAGAAAGGTCACTGTGGTTTTCTCAAGTCTTGCCGATAGACTGAAAATGGAGGAAAAGAGTACATTTCATTCTGGCTAGTATCAGCTGACATCCTGATGTCAGGAGAAACACGCTTTTAAGTCTCATGCTATTTAGCTTTTCAGCAGGCAGACTCCTTCAAAAGCATTAGAAGGTTCAGCACACATATTGAATTTTAGATACCTCTCAAAACTGTCTGAAAAATAAATCTGTTTTTCTATGATAAGATTCAGCTGGTGATTTGTTAAACAATGTTTCAGGGGCTGAATTCCTGCCACATTAAACATGATGTTTCCCTTGTTATCTAGAATGTCTTTAAGAAATTTCACTATCAGTTTATAAATTTCTCAGCAAGCCCATTGAAAGAGCCAGAGAAATTAAATGATCCTTCACTCTGTCGAGAAAAGAAAACCTATGGGTACGATTAAGTTCAGAAAGTACCTATCTCCTCAAATTTTCTTCTAAATATGTTTTGAAAAAGTAAAAATGTAGTAGCATGAAAGAGCTAATGTAAAAATAATGATAAATAAAATGTAAGAAAATTTATATTTTCTGCATGGAAGAATAACTGATTTTAATTGTTGACAGTGACAATGGAAGAACAAGACGAAAATTATCCTGGTAGTGAATTAGAAATCAGTAGATAGGAGCTGTACATTCTAGAACATGGCCAAGTGATCAGGAGACCAGAGCTGGACAGGAGGCTTCCACAGCAATGGGAGTGACTTTCAGGGGTGCATTTCGGCAAGGCAGAGCAAGCAGAAGTCACCACAGTGACCCCAGGAGAAGGAGGGGAGAAGATTACATCCATGGGATGAAGCCTGCAGAGCCCAAGTTTCTGAACAAGGGGAAATACATTCTGCCATTGTCATGATGGGAAAAATCAATTAACTCATGATTTATTATCTACTTATTTATTTAGTTATTCAGCAACTGTGCTGAATGCCTGCTACATCCCAGGGATACAATATTGGCCAAGTCAGAATAAGTCCAACAATAGCAGCATTTACAGTCCAGTAAAGACAGAATTAAACAAAAACACAAATGAACAAGTTATAAATACAGTAACTGCATGCTGTGAAGTGCTAAGGTTTGCACAGTGTGGTGGACAGTGGCCCTGGCATTGAGAGGGGCTCACGGAGACTCACCCAAGTCTGTGGGTTGAGGGTGGGGACCAAGAGTTGAGTGGCTGTGAGACCACCAGGTGCATACGCCGCCTCTGGGCTGCACAGCAGAGGTCTGGTTGAAGATACAAATCTGTGCACCAAGGTGGTAATTGAAGAGAAGGGCCTGGATGAGGTTACCAGAGAAGAAAGTCCCAGGAGGTAAAAGGTACTAGAGGGAGTGCTGAGAAGTTCCAGTTCTGACCAAGTAAGCCCTGTGTGCTGGGTAAGCAAACAGAGGGCCTGGAAGGCGGGTGAGGGCCTGGGAAGTAAATACCACAAAACCAGGAGTAGGGAAGGAGGAGGCTTCATCGGAAGGCTGAGTGCCCCTGCACGGTGGAGTCAGCTGAGTGTCATAACTGCATGATGACTGTGGAGGACTCAAGACCTTAGAGAACATTTGGGAGTGAAGTGATAAAGGCAGAAGCAAGGAAGCCAGGAAATTCCCCAAACGGATTTACATTTCACTGCTCACCTCCTCCCATTGTCACCCACAGATCTTCAGACAGGCCTCCTGCATGCTCTCTGCAGTCACTGCACTCTCTTGGGTTGGTTCTCACTCTATATCAAGTCAGGTGGAATCCTTGCTTGGTTTCAGGGAAATACAGCTCTTTTCTGTAAGTGTTTATTCTCTCAACCTCAAACCACAGGGAATAATTACTGTAATTTCACTTTAATGCCACCTCATACCAAAAGCTTTCTCTGTGTGTATGACTATTGGTTGGGTATCCACCCAGCAGTAGAAACTCTAGGTGATACGTGTATGTTGGGATTCAAGAGAGAATGGCAGAGTGTCACAGAGAAGTGACCCAGCTGACACTCTCAGCAGCAGGCTTTGATAGTGCAAGCTGCTCACACCCTCACCTGCACTTCGTGTGGTCAACAATATTAATAGAGCATTTCTGGTGTAATGTAATTTTGTTTCATATTGTTTCAATTGTCATTCTCCTAACGGTCAATGGGATTGAACAACTTTTCATTTATTCATCGGTTATTTGGAGACATCCTTTAGTGAGTTGCCTGTTCATGCTTTTTGCCCTTTTATCGACACTTTTCTTTATTAATTTATAAATATTATTGTTATTATTACTGTAATGATTCCCTTGATAGTCATGGGTATTGCAAATGTTTTCTTTTCATCGGTGACTTTTTAAACAAACAAACTTAGTGGGGTCTTTGATCAATACAAGTTCCTTTTTCTTTATAGCCAAAGCTTTTTAATCCATTTAAGATTTTTCCCTCCTACTCTAATAACATAGGAGAGTCTATTTCATTATCTTCTGGTAGTGTGATAGTTTTACATCTCACATTTAGATCTACAATCCATCTATATTTTATTTATTTCACTGTGTACTTCCATTTGATCCAGGACCACTCACCCAAAAGCCTTTCCTTTTTTGTTGCACAGTGCCAGCTTTATTTAATTTATTTAATTTTATTTTATTTTTCCATAGATTCTTGGGGTACAGGTGGTATTTGGTTATGTAAGTAAGTTTTTTAGTGGTGGTTTGTGAGATTTTGGTGCACCCATAACCTGAGCAGTATGCACTGCACTCTGTTTGTAGTCTCTTATCCCTCATCCCCTTCCCATTCTTTCCCCCCAGGTCTCCAAAGTTCATTGTATCATTCTTATGCCTTTGAGACCTCATAGCTTAGTTCCCACATATCAACGAGAACATATGATGTTTAGTTTTCCATTCCTGTGTTACTTCACTTATAATAATAGTCTTTGATCTCATCCAGGTTGCTGCAGACCCCATTAAGTCTTTCCTTCTTTATCACTGAATAGTATTCCATCACATATATATATACTGCAGTTTCTTTATCTACTCATTGATTGATGGCCATTTGGGTTGGTTCCAAAATTTTCCAATTGCAAATTGTGCTGCTATAAAATGTGTATGCAAGTATATTTTTGATATAATGACTTCTTTTCGTCTGGGTAGATACCCAGTAATGGGATGCTGGATCAAATGGTAGTTCTACTTTTAGTTATTTAAGGAATCTCCACACGTTTACCATAGTGGCTGTACTATTTTACATTCCCACCAGCAGTGTAGAGGTGTTTCCTAATCACCACATCCATGCCAATATCTACTGTGTTTTAATTTTTTGATTATGTCCATTCTTGCAGGAGTAAGGTGGTATCACATTGTAGTTTTGATTTGCATTTCCCTGATCATTAGTGATGTTGAGCATTTTTTCATATGTTTGTTGGCCATTTGTACATCTTCCTTGAGAACTGTCTATTCATTTCCTTAGTCCACTTTTGTATTTTTCAGAATTTCAGAAATGACTCATTTATGTATTTATTTTTTATTTTACTTTAAGTTCTGGGATACATGTGCAGAATGTGCATATTTGTTAGATAGGTATACATGTGCCATGGTGGTTTGCTGCACCTATCAACCTGTCATCTAGGTTTTAAGCCCTGCATACATTAGGTATTTGTCCTAATGCTCTCCCTCCCCTTGCCTCCCACCTGCCGACAGACCATGGTGTGTGATGTTCCCCTCCGTGTGTCCATGTGTTCTCACTGTTCAACTCACACTTATGAATGAGAACATGCAGTGTTTGGTTTTCTGTTCCTGTGTTAGTTTGCTGATGATAATGGCTTCCAGATTCGTCTATGTCCCTGCAAAAGACATGAACTCATCCTTTTTTATGGCTGCATAGTATTCCATGGTGAATATGTATCACATTTTCTTAATCCAGTCTATCATTGATGGACATTTGGGTTGGTTCCAAGTCTTTGCTATTGTGGATAGTGCTGCAGTAAACATATGCGTGCATGTGTCTTTATATTAGAATGATTTATAATCCTTTGGGTATATACTCAGTAATGAGATTGCTGGGTCAAGTGGTATTTCTGGTTCTAGATCCTTGAGGAATCGCCACACTGTCTTTCACAATGGTTGAACTAATTTACACTCCCACCAACAGTGTAAAAGCATTCCTATTTCTCCACATTCTTGCCAGCATCTGTTGATTCCTATCTTTTTAATGATCGTAATGATCACCATTCTAACTGATGTGAGGTGGTATCTCATTGTGGTTTTGATTTGGATTTCTCTAATAGCCCACTTTTTTTTTTTTTTTTTCTTTTTGAGACGGAATCTTGCTCTGTCACCCAGGCTGCTGGTGTGCAGTGGTGCGATCTCAGCTCACTGCAACTTCCACCTCCCGGGTTCAAGTGATTCTCCTGTCTCAGCCTCCCGAGTACCTGGGACTACAGGCACACACCACTGCACCTGGCTAATTGTTTTGTATTTTTAGTAGAGACGGGGTTTCACCATGTTGGCCAGGCTGGTCTCAAACTCCTGAACTCAAATGATCCACCTGCCTCAGCCTCCCAAAGTGCTAGGATTACAGGCATGAGCTACTGCGCCCAGCCAATAGCCCACTTTTTGATGGAATTGTTTAGTTTTTTCTTACTGATTTCTTTGAGTTCGTTGTAGATTCTGGATATTAGTCCTTTGTCAGATGTATAGATTGTGAAGATTCCACTCTGTGGGCTGTCTGTTGACTCTGCTGACTGTTTCTTTTGCTGTGCAAGAGCTCTTTAGTTAAATCCCAACTATTTATCTTTGTTTTTATTGCATTTACTTTTGGGTTCTTGGTCATTAAATCCTTGCCTAAGCCAATGTCTAGAAGGGGTTTTCCAATGTTATCTTCTAGAATTTTTATAGTTTCAGGTCTTGTATTTAGTTTCAGGTCATTATATTTCCCCACTTTATGTTTTTGTTTTCTCTGTCAAAGATCAGTTGGCTGTAAGTATGTGGGTTTATTTCTGGGTTCTTTATTCTGTTCGATTGGTCTGTGTGCCTATTTTTATACCAGTACCATGTTGTTTTGGTGACTCTGGCCTTATAGTTTGAAATCAGGTAGTGTGATGCCTCCAGATTTGTTCTTTTTGCTTAGTCTTGCTTTGGCTATGTGGGCTCTTTTTGGTACCAAATGAATTTTAAAATTGTTTTTTCTAATTCTGTGAAGAATGATGTTGGTATTTTGATGGGGATTGCCTTGAATCTGTAGATTGCTTTTGGCAGTATAGTCAAAGACCTCTACAAGGAAAACTACAAAACACTGCTGAAAGAAATCATAAATGACACAAATTGAAATACATCCCATTCTCATGGATGGATAGAATAAATATTGTGAAATGGCCAGCTTTGTTTTAGATGAAGTTTCCCTGTGATTCTCATGGATGGATAGAATAAATGTTGTGAAATGGCCAGCTTTGTTTTAGACGAAGTTTCCCTGTGATTCTCACGGATGGATAGAATAAATATTGTGAAATGGCCAGCTTTGTTTTAGATGAAGTTTCCCTGTGTGCTTTCTTTTCTCCTGACTGTTCATCGATCTGTTTTTAATCCCTTTCACTAGTGCCACACTGTCGTATGAACTTACTTTTCCAATAAATCTTGATATTGGGCAACGTATGTTCTTATCTTTGCTCTTCCTCAAAATTTTTTGCTATTCTTGTTTCTTTCTGTTTCTACATAAATCTTATATTAGCATGTCTGTCATCAACACACAAATAAAAATAGCCAACTGGAATATAAGGAGAATTTTTACTCTCACAATATTTCTTCCTCCAATTTGAGAAGATGGTATGTTCTTTCATTTGTTTAGGTCGTCACCCACTTCTCTCAATAATCTTTTTATAATTTTGGTATAGAAGTGTTACACATATTTAGACAGATTGTTTTCTAGATATTTGATAACTTTTGATACTATGGTAAATAGCATGATTAAAAATTTTTTATATTAAATGCTAGAAAATAAAATAATTTTTGTATAGTGACATTGTGTTCAGTAAGCCTAACTCACCTAAATTATTAAATTTGATAATTTATAGAAAATTACTTTTATAACCATGTGTTATCTGTAAATGAAGATACATGTATTTCTTTACTTAAAACATTTTACCATGTATTTATATGCCTTATTTCACTGACAAGAAACTCCTATAAAATGTTGACTAAAATTGTTAATAATAAATATCTTTTTCTCATTCATGATCTGAAGATAGAAGTTTTTAATATATTAGTATTGGATCTAAGATTTGTTTTGGGCTCCAGTGATACCATTTTTCAGAGAAAGAAGGTAATTTTTGTAGCAAATTTTTATAAGGTATTTAAAAATAATTAATAAATATTGAATTTTATCAAAAATGTTTTTGTCATTTACCTAGATAATTTTTATTTTCTTAATATATAAAAATACATTAATATAAACTCAGTTTTTATATTTATCTATTTTATATATCAAGGAACCCATTTTACTTATATTTGTTTGTCATATTTGAATCCACATTTAAGATGTAAATTGTCCAGTAATCCATATTGTCAGATTTGTGAATCAAGGTAATACTGGTATTATAAAACCCATTACAATGAATTCTATATTTTTCATTTTACCATGAAGAATTGATATAGTCTTGGTTTTGCTGAGAATTCTCAGTTTGCTGAGAATGATGGTTCCCAGCTTCATCCATGTCTCTGCAAAGGACATGAACTCATCCTTTTTTATGGTTGCATCGTATTCCATGGTGTATATGTGCCACTTTTTCTTTATCCAGAAATACCATTTGAGCCAGCAATCCCATTACTGAGTATATACTCAAAGGTTTATAAGTCATTCTACTATAAAGACACATGCACACATATGTTTATCGCAGCACTATTCACAATAGCAAAGATTTGGAACCAACCCAAGTGATAGTCTTGGTTATTTATTTAGTAAAAGTTTGGAAGAATTTATCAATGAAGCCATCTGACACATGAGTCTACATTGCAGTAAGGTTTTAATAACAGCTTCTGTGTCTTTAAGAGCTAGGTATCCATTCAAATTTTCTATTTATTCTTGTATAATTTTGATGTGTGATGTCTGTCTAGGAAATTGTTTTATTCAAATTTAAATAAATTGACATAAACTCATTCATCGTCTCCTCTTATGGTAGTTTCTATTTTGTTTGCTGGTGACCACTTTATATTCCTCATATTGGCAATTGAGGAATACAATGGAAAGAAGTGCATATCTTATACTTTACTTAAGAAGAAGTCTCTAGGGAAGCCCCAAGACAATATGGGACAAAAACAAAAGCACAAGAGAAATATGAAGCATCTGGCATATATAGTTAGAAAACAAATAAACACAATCCAAATCCTAGCCAGATTAACATAGAATCTCACAGTAAAGACATTTTTGCCTCAGTTTCTATTATCTGATAATTATATCTGGCTTTTGACAAAATAAAATACTATGTGATAAGCTAGAAAGTAAGAAAAAATAGTCTAAAGAGACAAACGTGAAAATGAACTCAGATATTGCATGGATTTTAGAAGTATTCGAGTATTTAAAGTAACTATGAATAATATGTTAAAGGCTGTCATAGTAAAAGAAGGCAATACTCAAAATTAGTTGGACAATGTAATCAAAGAGATAAAAATGCTAAGAAAGAATGAAAAAGAAAGGCTACAAATCGAAACACTCTAATAGGAAATAATGAATGTTGTTGATGGGCTCATCAGTGGAATGGATTCTGCCAAGAGTCAGTGACTTAAAAATATGTCAATAGGAACTTCACAATAAAAATGACTGAAAATTTTACAACAATAGAAATTTGAGAACTGTAGAAAAATTTCAAAAGGTATATGTAACATATACACAGGGGATGGAAAAAGATAATCCATACTAATACTAATCAGAATAATACTGGACTAGAGAAATTAGCTTAGGACAAAGGTGACTTCAGAACAAGAAAAAATGTTCAGAGATCGGGGCATTACATGATATGTGGTTCACTTCTTCAGTAAAGCATAGCAATAGTAAACGTGGACATACCTAACAACAGAGCATCAAGTTATACAAATCAACACTCAACAGGACTGAAAAGATAGAGAGACGAATCTACTACTACAGCTGGAAAATTCAACACCTCCCCTTCAGTAATCAGGAGATACGGCAGGCAGAAAATCAATAAGGACATAGTTGAACAGAACCATCAGCTTGCTCTAATTGCTGTTTATAAAATACTCCATGCAGCAATAGTAGAATACACATTGTCCCACTCACGGAACATTAACCAAGATGGCAACATGCTGGACTGTAAAACACACCTAAAAATGTCAGAGAATACACAGCATATAAAGTATGTTCCCAGATTACACTGTAATTGACTGCAAATCAGTAGCAGAACAATGGATGGAAAGAAAAAACCCAAATATTTAGAGATTAAACAGTACACACTTAAATACACATGAGTCAAAGAACTTTCAAGAGAAATTTTAAAATATTTTGAGCTAGATAAAATTGAAAATACAACTTATCAAAATTTGAGGGATGTAGTGAAAGCAGTACTTAACAGGGAAATTTATGGCATTAAGTGCACATCATAAAAAAGGAAAGATATAAAATTAACAATCTAAGCTTCTACCTCAGGAAGAAGAAAGGCCAGAATGATCATCTGGACATGGATTAGGAGTGGAGAAACCAGTGTACACCCATGTGGACCTCAACATAGATTCCATAAAGAAATATTTATAGAAATACGTATGTACATGTGTAGATTCCTGCTCTGTCACTCACTAGGGCAATGACATCCCAATTTCAAAGATAATATGAAATACCCAGATCTTTGCTTCAATTGCTAATCTCCAGTAAAAGGAACCAGGGCTCACCAGAGAAACTGTGGATTCTAGGAGTAGAACAGGAAACAGACAAGGTAAGCTGGGGGCACTTTGTAGTGCTAGAAAATTAATAACTGCTGAAAAAATAAAAATGAACAGCCACATTGCCGGGGCATGTCAGGGCCACAGGAACCAAAGGAAAGATCTGGCCTGCAACTGAAACTGGAATGATTAAACAATAATGACAACAAAAAGCAGCATTGGTTCATAATCCAATTTATAAAATAAATATCTATGAGTTTATAGTGATATGAATGAATGGGTAAATATGTAAATATTTAACAGACAAATCTCCCTTGCAGAGGAATTCCAAATAAGGTGGCAGGCTCCATGCTCTTAAAGGAGGATAGTGTAACTCCCGCTGCATAAGTGAAGGCCATGCATAGTGAATTTGCTCCAGTGAGTCTGGAAAGTGGGACAAGGGAGTAACTTTCCTGTGGAGAAACCTGGCAGAGGCCACAACCGCGAGGTGAGGCGGGTGCTACAGTGATGAGTCATTGACCAAAGATGCCTTGACAGAGTGTAATAAAAATAGCACTTTACTTCTATGGTCTTCTTCCCCAAATTCCATAATCCCAATCGGATCATCAGAAAAACCCCAACTGAGAGAAATTCTACAGCATACCTGACCATTACTCTTCAAAACTATCCCAATCATTGAAAACAAGGAAAATCTGAGAAACTGCCAGCGGATAGGGGTCTAGGGAGATGTGACAACTGCATACACAGTGGCATCCCGGATGGGGTCCTGGAACAGAAAAATAACATCAGGTTAGCAACTAAGGAATCCCAAATAGGCTATGGACATTATTAGTCAATGATTATTATGACGCAAACATATGATCATTATGTCAAGCTAGGGAACACATCTCCCATCTTGTCAAATAATTTATTGAGCATATTTATCAATTGTTGTTAAGTCTGTCTGATAGCCTTGTTTGATTTTTGATCTCCTGATGTTTGATTTTTATTGAAATTAAATGTCCTGATTGTGCGGAGTCAGTGCAGTCTCTGTGTATGCTTGGTGACATCTGAGTGAATGTCACACGCTTGTGTAAATGATAGCAGAGATAATGGGGGCTCCAGATGATACCATCTTTCCCCAAAGTGGAGCCATTTGACACTGGCTGGTGGCCCAGCTAGAGGCAGATGACGCCTGCTCACCAAGGACGGAGGTCACCCAGTTGTGTCTCAGCCTCTCTTTGAGGGAACCCTTCTTCTCACTCACCCATGCTTCTAGGGGTCACATTTGGAGCTCCAGCTTCAGCCCCTTGAGATTTAAAATCAGTTTCTGTTCCTCAGACTCGTCCCCTCTTCCCTCCAGGGCCAGCCTTCACTACATCCCTGGCCACATCAGCCCTCAGGGATTTGGTCTTTATGGGGAAAGATAGGAAGAGTATTTTAAGACATTTAAAGTAGAAAATATTTTTGGCCTTGGGGAAAAATGTTAAGGCTCTGAGAAAGAAAAATAGCCTTAGATTCCTGACGACACTGACTTCCCCAAAATGGCAAATGTTGCATGGAAAAGGAAAGAGATCTTCCCCATGAGCTGGCAGGACAGTCATGAGGGCAATGCCTTGGAGGCATGTGAAAATTGGGTAAATTCGGTGGCACACACTAGTGATTTGAACAACAGTTTATGGCTCTCTCCCCTCTCTCTTTATTTTTTCTTTACAGTTTTATTCCCTCTGGTTCATATTACCCTTTTTTCTAAAACTAATGTGATTTTTGAAACAACAGATGTGATAAACCAACATTAAATTACGTTCCCAAATTTAAAAAAAGGTTTAGGAGAAAGTAGTTTCATAATCAATGTTTGATAAGCACAATTATTTTTTAACATGTAAGACTTTACCAACTTAAATCTAGACAGTACATTAAAGTTTAAAAGTCCAGTTTGTAGGGGTGTATCAATAGTGAAATAATTTAAAAGCTTCTTTATTTCTGGCATAATATTCTATTTCTATTTTCACTTATAAAACATACTATACGTTTGTATGCAAAATGTAAGGTGCCAATACCTTTGTTGAGTTTTGAAAATATTTATTAATTAAGGAACATCAACATATAAAATTATCTTCCAAATAAACTTTATGTTGATCAATAACTTCTGGATCAAATTAACTTTAAGCAAACAAGAGAAATATGTACAGCTGTCACAGTGTAATAAAATAAAAAATGATCATTTCATCGATTTGAGTCAACTGGACATTTTCTGCATAGTTTATAATGTACAGAAGCTGGAAGATGCATGTCTGATACATTTCCTAGGAATAAATGTATCATCTCTGAAACTCTTATGGCTCCAATAAGGAACTCCTCATGGTTGCTTTGGAAATTCCACTTAAGATGAAGATAGTGTTTTCTTTCCTCCAATGTGATCAGCAGGGCTGGTAATCAATATATAATTACCAGGCTTCTCATGCCTGTTTCTAACAGATTAACACTTTTCTAGGAAATGCTAAGCAACTTGAATCTCACTCCTAGAACACAAGCCCCAGCCATATGGATAACAAACATTTATCCTGTTTATATGGGAAGTCATAGGAACATATGGTTTCCTAACCAGGACATCAAGGTCTTTGGAGGAATCTTGCAGCCTGTTCCTGGCAGCTTTCTCTCCCCTCCTTCCTAGGCCACCAGAGCTGGCATGGAGCCAGTGGGAAGGTGGCATTTCTGCTCAGCAAGCAACTAAGAGACGCCTGCCCTTGGCAACAGAAAGTTCTAACGAGAACCCAGGTTTTTAAACAGCTAGAGTCTCCGTGTTTCTTCTGATTATGGTAGAAAATAAAGCCAAAAAAAATAAGCCTTTATAAAAACAGCATGGGTGTTTTTGTGATAGATTGCTAAGGGGTAAAAAAGGCAACTACGTTAGAAATGTGAGCCTGGCAAGAGGGAAAAGCTAGCATTAAGGACCTGCCAAAATTCTAAATTCACTTTCTTTTCTATGCCAGAGTGAATTTAAAATAGATATATAAATGTCTGTTTCATTTATATTCTTTAGTGAAAGCCAAATACATAAGCAAAATAAAATTTAAAATACTACTATTGAATAAACAATTTGAATACCCCTATGAAGTAAGACATAATAGAAGCTTGGACCTTCCCTTAAAGTAAATGGAGGAGGCTGCAGAGAGAAGGCTGTCTCACCAAACTGCAGAAGAAAAGCATAGCCCTCCAGCAGGAAATGGAAGATAGTGATTTCAGGACATTTGTCAGCTAAAGTTTTCACAAAACAGCTTTATGTAGCCTTTTGAATAAATGCTGTGCACGGTTGTGTGGAGGAGATATTATTAGGAGGGGCTGAACTCTTAAAATGATGAAATTGAGTTTACTGTAAAGTTGTAGAGGTGAAGGAAATAAAAATAAGCTTCTATAAGTTATATGGGAAACAGAACTTCAAAATCAAGAGAAAGAGAAGTTTTAACTTCCTTACGTCTATTTGTTTAGGCTCTCTAGTGGAGGTTGGTATTAGCACACACTACATTAAACATCTTGCACAGAAAAAGTCAGCATATTCTCTGTCAGCCAATGGAAGAGAGTGGAGTAAACCAGTGATTACTTAACACACATGCTTTAAAAGAGCAAACTATTAGACGCAATGTGGAGTATATTTATGGTCTGTTACATTTTACGAAATGGTTTTATTTGGTTTATTTTTAAAATACTTGTCATTTTAGCAATCTTCTGATAAGATGGAAGATTGAAAAGCTCAGAACAAAACACATGGAATGATCAGCTTCTCTATGAGCAATGACACCCACTTTTCTGGTTTCTTTCTTTCTTTCCACTAATGAAATCATTACAGTTTTGTTAGGTCTAATTAAAGACCAAGAAGGCATTTGGACGGAAAAAAAGGTATCAAGTTTTGTGTATTTGTGATGTGTTTTCTACAGCCAGGACCAGACCCTTGAAACCAAACTTCAACAAAGAAGCATAATTTCATAATGAAGAAAAGAAAGAACCCAGTAAATACCTAATTCCAGACTTTCCTTTGTCATAAAGTCAGTGATCTTCATGCACACAATTTCACATACAAATTCCCATTTCTTATTTATAATCCCTTTCTATTTACTGAGGAGGTCATCTCTTGATGTGGTTGAAAATACGTTACTCTGGAACTATGATTTTTCTCATGATAAAAGTGAGATGCAGGACAAGTCAGCTATTATTATGGGATATATGCGGATGTGCTGGGATATATGCGGATGTGCTGGGATGGAGTCCTCCACAAAAAATCATGGGGGCAGAGCACGCTCTTAAGTCTCAGAGCTTCTTACCTGAGAATGTTGATTCTGAGTCACTCCAGTGGCTTCCAGGAGTTGCCAACTTTTAAAAACTTGTGTTCCACCCATTCCAAATCTGGTCTCCTCCTTTGCTGAGAAAGATGGAAGGCAGATGGCAGGCATGACGTGGGGGCTTCTGTAGGGGCTCCTGCTGTGGGGTAATCCTTGATAAAAGAAAAACGTCAGCCAAATTAAATTTAAAAGACTTTGAGCAATGAATGAATTGCGAACCAGACTGCCTTCTGAGCCAGAGTAGGTTCAGAGGTTCCAGCACAACCATTCAGTGGAAGAAGATTTATGGACATTGAAGGGAAAGTGACCTACAGAAAATGGAAGGGAGGGACAGAAACAGCTAGATTGGTTATAGCTCAGCATTTGCCTTATTTGGCTTATTTGAACACAGTTCGAACAGTTAACTACATTTGATTGGCTGAAACTCAGTGGCTGGCACAAGTGTAGGCTACGGTCTACGTACACCTCTCCTTGTTATGTTCATGATGTGCAGAAAAACCTTTAGGCTGACCTTAAAATCTGTAAGGAGGCAGCTTTAGGCTAAACTTGATTTAACACCCTCAAGATACCCGATTCTTTTGCAGATTTGAGTCAGGGTGGCTTCAGCCTAAGGAAGAGCTTGCTGGGCTCCTTGTAAGTGTGGGAGGTTGGAGGAGCCACTGCCTGGGGTGCACAGTGTGTAGCTGCCCTGCTGACTCTTCTTGGATACTGTTATGGGATTTGGGGGGGTGTTGTTTTTCTGGCTGGATAATCCACTCTGTGGCTGGTGGGGCCTTTGCCTGAGTTTTGCTCTGGCCTGCTGAGCTCTTTTCGCCCACTTGGCCTGGCAGGCTGCACTTGGCTCACACTACCAGCCTCGGTAGTTGAGAGGGCAATATTGCCCACCTGTGACTCTGGGTGGCATTTTCCCGCCAGCCAGTGCTGCAGGCCCCAAAGGCTGTGGTGTCAGGAGGGCCATGGCACAGGGGCTGTGTGGGGAGGTTCTGAACCACGGAACGTGGGCAGAAGTGGCGTAGCCAGTGCTAGGCCAGGACCTTTCCACTTTCTGCACCATCTCCCAGCCCTCTTCCTCCATAGAGACAGCCGTGGAAACCTCGGGAGGCTTGGCAGACCCAGACTGGATGTGTCCTGAGCCAGAAAAGGCATGACGCCACTGAGACCCTGGTCTGTCTCTATTTCCACAGCCAATATAAATTACCCTCAGCAAGACAACACCAGAGAGAAACGCTTCCACCACGCACAGAAATGGTTCCGGGGGCTAAAGATTGAGACAGTCCCCAGCCACTGTGCAGTTCTTCAGTACTTCAGGGCCCACAGAACAAAGGGGCTAATAGGAGGCCCAGGAGTTACTGCTGCCCCGAGGGAAGAGAGGATTGTCTCCCGTGCCCAGAGGCCCCATGGGAATGGTCCTAACTTGCCCTGTCCAGGATAAAAGCCAGGAGAGGCCCACACAAGCCCCAGGCAGGAGGGACCCCCAATGGAGCAGCCACTGAGGATGGAGAGTCCGAGAGCTGCAGGGCTGATGGGGGCCTAGGGGCAGCGCAGAGCTGTATGTGGGTTCCAGCTGCGGCCACAGGACCTGTGCCAGGCACAGAGGCAACAGAGGCTGAGCACGTTCCCCTCCCACGCACCTGAGCACACGTTCATTGCATCCGCTGTCTCCTGTTTTCCTTCTAACATTACAGGTAAATGGATGCCTTTTCATAACTTATATATTTAGATATTTCTGCTTATTATATTTCTGCTTATTATAACCTACCCGGTCTCAGGTATTCTAGTATATCAGCACAAAACAGATCATGACATCCTGTGTCTCAAAATGCAATTTAGGTTTTCCAAATTTCTGAAAATATTTAAATAGTTTTGCTTCATGTGCTCAGTTTTCCATATTTGCTGGTTTTTTATAGGAATATTTCTCCTGAATGTGGGCACCGCCATAAATCATTCTTTATCTAACTCAGTGAATTAGTGGATCCCTCCCAAGACCTCTATTTTGATTTGCTGTGTCCTACAAAGTTAGATAGTCCCAAGGCCAGCGTGTGTGTGTTCCTAGCCAGGGATTCACCTACTTATGGAAAGTAAGCTGTATTTCTTCCCAAGCCAATTTATATAGTTTTGCTTATCATTGTATCATTTAACTGAATTAAATACTAATATTCATAATTCCTGAGCAAGGACTAAATTGAATACTCTGGAAAGATTTGTAAATATTGGAGTACATTTTGATTAAAGGAAAAGCATAAATAAATAAATATGTAACTTAGAAATAGCCTACACTAAGATAATTTTTCAAGTGTCTTTAAAGTTATGTTCACTTTGGATTAGAAATCTCTGAGAAACATTTTAGGTGAAGTTTAAGTAGCAAAGACTATTCCTACCTCTAGTCATCAACCCATATCAAAGAACAGGAACAGCACCTTTATTTAAATATTGGCCAGTGAATAATTATTTGTATGGTATATATTTCTAATGTTCATTATATTGATATATCATTATTATTATTCTTTTCTGTAAGTGACGTATTGAATTCTGTTTCTAAACACTTTTTGGTATTCTGGAGAGAAGCGAGTATTAACAGGAAGGATTTGTTTAATCCCTTCATCTGTATAACAAGCAAAAATGACACTGGACTATGACTTCTTCTGGCCTCTAACATGGGCATTTCATCAGCTGCCATGATTTTGCCAAGTGACTATTCGGAAATAATGCCATCTATATTAGTCTGTTTTCACACTGCCATAAAGAACTACCACTACCAGAGACTAGGTAATTTATAAAGAGGTTTAACTGACCCAAAGTTCCACATGGCTGGGGAGATCTCAGAAAACACAATCATGGCAAAAAGTGAAGGGAAGCAAGGCATGTCTTACACGATGGCAGGAGTGGCAGGGGAAGTGCCACACTCTTAAACCATTGGATCTCGTGAGAATTCTCTCACTATTATGAGAACAGCATGGGGAAAATCCACCCCCATGATCCAATTACTTCCCACCAGGTCCATCTCCTGACACATGAGGATTACAATTCGACATGAAATTTGGGTGGGGACACAGAGCCAAACTATATCATTCCAACCCTGCACCCTCCTCCCAAATCGCATGTCCTTCTCACATTGCAAAATCAACCATGCCTTCCCAACAGTCCCCCAGAGTCTTAACTAATTCCAGCATGAACTCAAAATTCCAAGTCCAAAATCTCATCTGAGACCAGGCAATTCCCTTATGACTTTGAACCCATAAAATCAAAACCAAGTTAGTTACTTTCAAGATACAATGGGGGTGCATGCATTGAGTAAATGCTTCCATTCCAAATGGGATAAATTGGCCAGAATGAAGGGGCTACAGGCCCCCATGCAAGTCCATAATCCAGCAGGGCAGTCATTAAATCTTAAAGCTCCAAAATAGTCTCCTTTGATTCCATGTCTCACATTGAGGGCATGCTGATGCAAGAGGTTGGCTTCCAAGGCCTTGAGTAGCTCCACCTTATGGCTTTGCAGGATTCAGCCCCCACAGCTTCTCTCATGGGCTGGTATTGAGTACCTCCAGTGTTTACAGGTGCACAGTGCAAGCTGTCAGTGGATCTACCATTCTGGGGTCTGGAGGATGGTGGCCCTCTTTTCACAGCTCCACTAGGCAGGGACTCTTTGTGGGGGCTCCAAACTCACATTTCCCTTCTGCACTGACCTAGCAGAGCTTCTCCATGAGGGCCCCACCCCTGCAGAAAACCTTCTGCCTGGACATCCAGGTGTTTCCATTCATCCTCTCAAATCTAGGAGTAGGTTCCTAAACCTCAATTCTTGCTTTCTGCAAACCAGCAGGTCCTACACCATGTGGAAGATGCCAAGGCTTGGGCTTGCATCCTCTGAAGCCATGTCGCAAGTTGTACCTTGGCTCCTTTTAGTCATGGCTAGAGCTGGAGTGGCTGGGATGCAGGGCACCCCGTCCTGAGGCTGCAGAGAGCATCTGTGCCCTGGGCTTGGCCCACAAAAACACTTTTTCCTGCCAGGTCTCTGGGCTTGTGATGGAGGGACTGCTGTAAAGGTCTCCAACAGGTCCTGGAGACATTTCCCCCAATGTTTTGACTGTTAACTTTTGGTTTCTCATTACATATGCAAATTTCTGAAAGTGGCAGCTTGAAATTCACCCCAGAAAATGGGTTTTTCTTTTCCTACCACATAGTGATAGGCTGCAAATTTTTCAAATGCTCTGCTTCCCTTTTAAACATAAGCTCCAATTTTAGATGATCTCTTTGTGATGCACATGACTATATGCATTAGAAACATCCAAGTCACATCTTGAACACTTTGCTGCTTAGAAATCTCTTCTGCCAGATACCCTAAATCATCTCCCTCAAATTCAAAGTTCCACAAATCTCTAGGGCAGGGGCAAAATGTCACCAGTCTCTTTGCTAAAGCATAGCAAGAGTGACCTTTATTCCAGTTCTGCGTAAGTTCCTTATCTCCATCTGAGATCACCTCAGCCTGGACTTCATTGTCCATATCACTATGAGCATTTTGGTCAAAACCATTCAACAAGTCTCTAGGAAGTTCCAAACTTTCCCACATCTACCTGCCTTTTCCTGAGCCCTCCAAACTGTTGCAACCTCTCCCTGTAACCCAGTTTCCAAAGCTGCTTCAACATATTCGGGTATCTTTATAACAGTACCCCACTTCTGGTACCAATTTTCTGTATTAGTTTGTTTTCACCCTTTTATATAAAAAAACTACCTGAGACTGGATAATTTATAAAGAAAATAGGTTTAATTGATTCATAGTTCTGCATGGCTAGGGAGACCTCAGGAAACTTACAATCATGGTGGAAGGTAAAGGGGAAGCATGGTATGTCTTACTTATATGGCAGCAGAGAGAGAGAGAGAGTGAGGTGGGAAGTGTCACACTTTTAAACCATCAGAACTCATGAGAGCTCACGAGACCAGCATGGAGGAAATCCTCCCCCATGATCCCATCACCTCCTACCAGGTTCCTTCCCTGACATGTGGGGATTACAATTGACATGAGATTTGAGTGAGAACACAAAGGCAAACCATATCACCATCTAAAAAATAAGGAAGCAATACTGTGTTTTCCATTGTCATTACATCAACATGTGCAGAAAATATTTGTAAATAAACAGTGTTGGTCTCATGCACTAAAAAGAAGAGATAAAAAGAGGACCCCCTGAGAACAGCAGGATAAACACCTTCATCCTTAGAGGAGGCAATATTCCAGTCCTAATGGTTGGTCCTTATTAAGCATGTGCCATGTATCTGGCACAGAGCTGGGCATTTAAGGCATTTCATCCCAAATCCTTAAAACCACCCATTAGAAAAGTATTATTGTCCTCATTCTCACACAGGCAAGCTGAGGCTTTAGATAATCAAAACTAGTATTCTAAGGTCATTTCAAGTGAGAGAACTCATACTCGCATAAAATCTTCCCTGATCTAAGGTCCATTTTCTTCTTGATATTCCACATGCTTATAAAATTTGAGAGAGGAAAATGGAAAGAGAACCAAGTTCTGTCTGTGCCCAGTGGTACCCTTGGTGGTGTTGTGGGCCAACTTGTGTCCCCAAATTTATATGTCAGGGTCCAAACCCTGCATCTCAGAAGGCTACAGTGATTGGAGATGAGGCCTTTATAAGGAAAGTGAGTTAAATGAGTATATAAGGGTTGGCCTCGATCCTATGTGACTGGTGTCCTTATAAGAAGATCAGAACACAGACACACACAGGGGGCTGACCCTGTGAGGACATGGGGAGGAGACGTGTCTGCAAGCCGAGGAGAAAGGCCTCCGAAAGAACCAACTTGTCAATGTCTTAATAATATTAGACTGCTGGCCTCCAGAACTGTAAAGAAGTCAGTTTCTGCTGTTTAAGGTGCCCAGGCTATAGTGTCTCATGATGGTGGCCCAGGAAGTCACACAGTAGTGCAGAATGTCAGTCGGAGAACCACAGCAATTCCTACGGAAGGACCACTTCACGTGAAGATTAGCATAAACTTCCCTGAATGCCAACATCATTACAAGACACATCAGCCTAAACTCATCAACCTATGTCAAGATGTGAATTTGAACCGAAGAGAAATGTACACTGGGCAGGTTAAATCCTGCCAGCTTCATTCTGTGTGTGTGTGCAAATTTCTGAACACGAATTTTTATGTCAGAGAAACTGCCCTAACAATCAATGAACTCCAAAGGCCGATCTGCATATTAAAGGCTCAGGAATAATCCTCTGCTGATTTTGGCTTCTCATCTCAAACAGGCATTTCATACTTGTACCAATCATCCTGGGGACTTCTGTCTCTCTGTGATGCCAAGAGAACAGCAGGTACCCCTAAGTGAACACAGGGTAAACCACAGCCAGCAGGGTAGCCTGGGCCTATTAATTCAGTAAGAATGAGCTATAATTGCTTTAAGTGGAACTGGAAATGTCACTGCCATTTAACAACTGCATTTAAAATTACGCTTGAGTGAGCTATAGTGCATTACAAACAAGTAGGATGGTAAACCCCAGTAATCATTGCCCAGAGCCTAGGACACCCACAAGTCTTCCCTACCTGCCCTGAATTGTCAGAGAAAATAAAAGTGGCTGCCTTGAAGGTAGCCAGAGGCCCCGAGGTCATAGGAGAGCAGAGATTTGCCCCTGCTGGCTCTCTGAGAGGGTTGCCATAGAAACAGGAGGAAAGATGAGTCCAGCCTGTATAGGCTGGGCACAGCCAGACAGCCAGGCATAGAACAGACGTGGGCAGGAAGTTGCAAACCTTGCCTTCATGTCCCTAGTGTGAGCCATTTTCAGTGATCAGAAAAGTTGCTTTGGAGTCCTTGATGTTTCTAACCCATTGTATTAGTCCATTCTCACGCTGCTATAAAGAACTGTTCAAGCCGGGGTTATTTATAAAGAAAAGAGCTTTAATTGACTCACAGTTCCTCAGGGATGGGGAGGCCACAGGAAACTTACAATCATGGCAGAAGGGGAAGCAAACACGTCCTTCTTTACATGGCAGCAGCAAGGAGAAGTGCCCAGCAAAAGTGGGAAAAGCCCCTTATAAAAGCATCAGATCTCATGAGAACTCACTCTCAGGAGAACAGCATGAGGGTAACTGGCCCCATGATTAAATTACCATCTACGGGGTCCCTCCCATGACACATGGGGATTATGGGAGCTACAATTCGAGATTTGGGTAGGGACACAGACAAACCATTTCACTGATTAAGGAGGGTTAGAATAAAAATGCTATGAACAAACATCCTGGAATTTCTGGAGGCATTAATTCAGAGGTTGAAAGGCCATATTTGGGCAAAACCGTCAGATATTGCCTCCTCAGTGTGTTACTTTTGGAGAGAAATTATTATTTCCTAATAATTTCCTAATATACAAAAGAATTTTCTAATTAGAGGAAAAGGGAGGGATAGTATTTTTCTTTGGTAGGGAGGGAGACGTCAGGGAAGAATGCATCTGAATGCTGGTGAAAATCATACAAACTTTGGAATTGGCCAATTCAGACACCAAACCATGCTTCCAGCGCTCACGAGCTATGTCCTTTCAGGCAAAGGATGCTACTTCTGAGCCTCAGTTTCCTCATGTGAGTAGAATAACCTCTCCCACAGGGCAGCATAGAAGCATTTAGGGAATGTGTCCATCTCTGGATATCTGTTTCCCATGGTGGCCAAGTCAGCCCATCTAATGTCACTCTCCTGCAGGGGAAATCTATAGACAAAGAACAAATATAAAATTAACTCCCTAAAGGCAGTGAATGGGGATGAAAAGCATGGATTATGGAAGGGGAGTGTGATGTGTGGAAGAAACAAAGGGAAATAGGTTTTTATGGTTTTTAGCTTAGGGGTGAATCTGACGCCATGCAATGCAGAGTTGCCAAAACACTAACAGAAAACCCTTGGTCTTTCCCTCCTGAAGAAATTGGGAACATGCCTGCTAAAAATTGAGAAGGAAGGAGAGAATCAGAGGCAGAGAACCCCAAATTCTGTGTATAACTTCCGCCCAGAACTCAGTTGACATCTGAACCTTGAATGTGTGACGCAAACTCCACGAAACACAAGGATAAAAGAACCAAACTGAGAATTCAGCTGCGGTTCAACAGGCATAGTTTGCAGTTCGTCAAACCAACTTCATGGCCCCATCACACACACACACACACACACACACACAACTGGAAAACATAACAGAGCCTAGACTCTCCACGATATGACATTTGCAATGCCCAACAAGTCATGCTAAATGATCCACAATTGCAGAACCAGGGAAGTGTGGCCCACTCTAGCGAACAGACACACTCAGAATCAGAACAATCCCCTTACTGTGCTCAGAGGTGGAGCTTCCTGCCGTATCCCTGCTCAGTGATGGGAATTAGGGCCTGCCCCCACCGCCAGGATGAATCCAGCCTTGCCGCGATTTTACAGCTGCAGCGAAGGACAGTTCTGCGATCGTGGGAAGTCTAATGTTCAGTCTTCATCTAATAAAGGAAGAAAAAGAATGAGAGGAAAAAAATGAAGAAATCATGCTAAAATTTAACAATATAAATTCACACAATCAAGGAATTTATCAAACACAAGCAACATGAATACAAAGAAAACTAATTCTAGGCACATCGTAGTCAAACTGCTGAAACCAAGATAAAGACAATATTCTGAAAACAGAAAAATGACACAACATCCGTGGGAAAATGAGGATTAGAAACATCACTGCTTTTCTACAAGAAACTATGGCAGACAGAAGGCTATGGAATCTCTCTCATGTGCTGAAAGAAAAGAAAGAAAAACAGTATTCAACAACAATTCACAGCACAACTATCTTTTTAAATGAAGACAAAACAAGACCATTTTTCATATGAAGCCGATTCGTCCCCCACAGAACTGAACTGCATGGGATGCTAACTTTAGTCTGAGAGGAAATGATACCACCTGAGAATGTTCAGAAAGGAATGAGAGCTTTGGAAATGATAAATTAAGCATTGCTGTCAAATGCTTTATTGTAAACTGCATTGTATAAACTGACAGAGCAACCAGATTACACATTAAGGTCAAATTGGTACAGCCCAGAGGCACAGAGGGAGGAACCAGGAACCCCCACAGAAGCCACCGGGAGTCCTGGACCCAGAGGCACAAAGGGAGGAACCAGGAACCAGGAACCCGCATAGAAGCCCCCTGGGGTCCTGGACCCAATCCGTGAGGTCGGTATCCTGCAGGCTGTTGCTGAGCTTGGCAAGTTCAATAGGGATAAATGGAGAACACAGTGGTGGAGATCAGGGCACTTCCATGGCCTGAGTCGCATCCAAGACTCCGAAACTGAGGGCGTCCAGGGTCTGGCTCTCAGGGATCTCAGGGATCTATATTATTGACCATGATGTCTTCAGGAATGAAACCTCTGGGCTCACATAATTATTTGGGTGTGCTACAGTGTTTAAACCTTTCCTGAGATGCACCCTGCCATCCCCCAGGGTCCAACCCTCCTGGGCTTCCTGGCACTGTCTGAGCTGTCACCAGCCCAGGGGTCTGCACCTGGCACCCCGCTGGCATGGGGTTATGGAGGCCAGGTCCAGGGGATCCTGCCCATGTCGGCCTGGCTGTGGCTCCTCCCAATACCAGAGCAGACATTCCCGGTCACTTGCAGTGTCCCCTGGTCCTGGACCACTAACCTCCAAGCACTTGCTATTGCAGTAGAAGGACCAAATTAGTGACCCTGGAGCTAGGACCCTGACTACCACCGCCAAAACACAGACCATGCAACACTTGACTTCCACAACGTGGAAAACACAAGCCATGCTGAACTCGTGGCGGCACCCACCTGGCCCCAGTTCCAGGGGGACATCTGCACAGATACAGGTCCTCATGGCCCTGGGCACCTGGGACGGGGGCCCTGATTCCGCAGCCTCACTGTGGAGGACAATAGCGACCCTGGCCTGCAGGGTCTCTGCATGGTGTTGGGTGCAGTCCCAGGTAAAGCCAGCGAAGCCTCCGGTGCTCTGGGCTCCTCTTCCTGGGGAAGCAGGTCCTGACTCACTCTGGGTAGTGACTGAGGGCTCAAGGGCCCAGGTAATGGCCTGGACACTTCCTGACCGACTATCAATGCTAGGGACAGGGCCTGTGTTGTGTGCCCACCTGGGCGCTGGCCTTCCTCCCAACTGCACCAGTGGACACATGCGGGTCACGCAGCTGGTTCGCAGGACAGGTACAGGTGCCACACCTGGTGTGCAGGTGGGTGGAGGCCACACAGACCCTGGGCAGCTGCCAGCGCATGTCAGCTTGACCCTGAAGGTCGCGGAATGAGCATCACAATGTGAAGCAGAACGTCGAGGGCACCACCTGCTTCTGCACTGAATGAAGGAAGGGTCCCCAGGCAGAGATCCTGTGACCTGACCCTGAAGGGCTGCTCAGGAGCCGGCATGAAGATGGAAGAGTTGCTGACGGGAGGTGGTGAAGATACAGATGCTGCGGTCTCGAGGGAGCTGCTGTGAAGGTGCCTGTGGGATATCTGTGCCCCTCAGAGCTTCCCTGAAGAGGGGGCTCTTCCTAGACAGATGCCCCTCCCAAGGCTGCCTCTGGGTCACAGGACACAGACCTGGTCTTGGTGCCTCTCCTTTCCTCCACAACTCCTCATTGCTCCCACAGCAATGGGCAGCTCTCTCCTGTGGTCTCTCCACCTAAACAATCAGCTGCCTGCTGGCACTTGAGCAACACAAAGAGCAAGAGAGCTATCAAGTACTGGCTTTGATTTGTAGAATACATTACAGCTCACAAACATATTTTACCCATTAATAAAGCTCTTGAAAACCAATTGTATGTGGGTTAAATATAAGTGAATCAACTTGTGAAGCTATTTTAGAAATAAACAAAATTGGGCCAGGCGTGGTGGCTCACGCCTGTAATCCCAGCACTTTGGGAGGCCAAGACAGGCAGATCACCTGAGGTCAGGAGTTCGAGACCAGCCTGGCCAACATGGTGAAACCCCGTGTCAACTAAAAATACAAAAACAGCCCGAGCGTGTGGCACACACCCTGTAATCTCAGCTACTCGGGTGACTGAGGCACAAGAATTTGCTTGAACACCAAAGGCTGAGGTTGCAGTGAGCCGAGACCCTGCTATTGCACTCCAGCCTAGACAACAAGAGCAAAACACAAAAAAAAAAAAAAAAAAAAAAAAGGAAAGGAAAGGAAAGGGAAAGGAAAGCAAAGGAAGGGGAAGGGGAAGGGAAAAGGCAAGGCAAAGCAAGGAAATAAATAAAATTGAGTCTTCTTTATTCCGATCACGGATTCATTTAGTCCTTTCTGAAAGCACAAAATTCCAGGTAAATGGAATAGAGTCCACGTCAGCATTCACATACCAACATAGAGCGTAGGCCATGTTCTAGTGGCCACATTAAAATAGTAAAGAGAAAGAGATGAATTTTATTGATATATTTTATTTGGTCCAGTATGTCCAAAATATTAATTTCAACATGTAAGCAAAATAATACAATTGTTGATAATATATTTTACATTTTGGTACAAAGTCTTTGAAAGATGGTATATGTTTGAAATTAAAGCACGTCTCAGATTGGTGACATTTCACGAGCTTCACGTCTAAATGTCCGGCAGCCTACCGTTGTTCAGAACAGCGGGGCAGGAAAAATGTGGAAGATGAATGTCCTGGGACAGAGAGTGAAGCTGCTGAGGGGCAGAGTTTTAACAATTTTGGAAGCGTGGGTGCCAGGGCGCACATGTGAAAGATCTGGGAGGGGAGGCTGAGGGGAAGATGAGGAGAAAAAATCCCAGTGACCATAGATAGGCTGTGGTTAATATTAATAGCTAGAAGAGTCTGACCCAAAATTACAGAAATTACAAGAAAACAGACCCCACAAAAGAAAGGCAGGCACCAGACAGGACTGACGATGAAACTAACCCATGGAAATTAATAGAGTGATGCTTCACATAGTAACGAAATATCATCAGGGAGATACACAGTAACAGGCTGAACTGAAGAGGACAGATCTACTCACTGTAACTGAAAGGTCCTGTTGAAAATAGCTGAACAAGCACAGGGGAGTGAAAATGGACACAGATGAAAACTATCACACCACACCGGCTGGGCGCCGTGGCTCATGCCTGTAATCCCAGCACTTTGGGTGGCTGAGGCGGGTGAATTACTTGAGGTCAGGAGTTCAAAACTAGCCTGGCCAACATGGTGAAACCCCGTCTCTACTAAAAATA
>NW_012118821.1:13041194-13041705 GCF_000951035.1 Colobus angolensis palliatus
TCCTTTGAAACAAGCCTTCCAAGCCCCACCCGCCTCCGCCTGCTCCTCTGTTAAAGCACTAAGGACGCCCTCGGCCTCCCGGCGGAGCGAGCACAACTCCCACCTCAGGATAGTAAGTTGTCCATATTACAGCGAACACCTGGAACGATCGCGATATCTGGAGCTACCAAATGCCATGAAATTACCGCGAGAAGAAGGAAGCGCAGGTTTCGTGAGAAGGGCAGATCTCACGAGAGAAGATTTGGCGCCCTCCTCCGTGGATTGTGGCCAGGCCGGGTTCGGCGGTTGCTGTGAGGGCGGGCTTCTCGGCACCATGCCGTCCCCGTTCTCCGTCAGCTCTTTCCCCGTCAGCATCCCAGCCGTGCTCATGGTAACTCGCGGCCTGCGTAACAGCAGTTCGGGGGAGGACAGCGAAGAGGGGTTGGGTCTGCCCCACAGAGAACCTAGCCTGTGGCCAAGAAGGCGCCGACCGTGGGCGGGGCCTGGCGGCGGAGCGCGCGCGCTGGGCGGG
>NW_012118821.1:13042279-13043669 GCF_000951035.1 Colobus angolensis palliatus
GCGTCTTGCGGGCGGGGCTTGGGCCATGTGGGCGGATCCTGGCAGTGTGACTGGGCGTGTGTGGTGGAGCCTGATCGTGTGGGCGTGGCACGGAGGAACCCTGCCCCTGTGTGGGCGGGGCCTGCGTTTTGCCCGGTTGGTCTGGCAGGTCCCAGGGGAGCCCGCGCCCCGAGTGGCTGCCCAGGGGTGGCATGGGCACTCGGTGGGGTCAGGGCAGAAAGCCGTGCTCCCCTCACCTCCCTGCCTCTGGTCGTCTGGTTGGTGAATTGATGGGAGCAGATGCGCTTGTGTCCTTATCTCATGGCGCGGCTCTGGAGAGGCTGCTGCGGCCCCCAGCAGAGAGCAACGGCACTTACAGGAGTCCTGGAGGGCTGTGCGGGGCTGCAGCTTGGAGGGCAGGGCTTGTCTCATGCAGGAAGGCGCTCAAGGAGGGGATGGCAAGGGTTGAGGACTGCTGGGATTGGCATCTGAGTATCAGTTGGGGACTGGGCAGCAGTGGATCTGAGCTTGGCTACTTCAGGTCCCTGAGCCACACACTGTCCCCAGGTATGGCAGGGTCCCGGGGAGTCCAGGAGGCGGCGGAGTGCAGCACTGGAGGGTTCAGTGTATTGCAGAGAGGTTGGAGAAAATCAAGTCGTGCACGTGGCGATGAAGGCCCCGAAGCCTTCAGTGCTGACTAAGGAGCCTGAAATGATGATTCGTGTTTTACCTTTGGGGCTGAGCCAAGTGCATCTCTTTGAGCAATCCACTTAATGTCCTTGTCGTCACCAATTATCATCACCAAGTATTGTTATAAAGGATGGTAATTCCTTTAATTATACCCAACTTAAAAACATGATTCTGTTCCACCAGCAAAAGGGGCACGTCAGAGATGCCTTCAGTTCTGTGTGCTTGAACTTTGAATTCCATGAATTATAGTTGCACTGAGGGGAGAATCCTGTTTGCGTTCTCCTGGTTCCTTCTCCCTTTCCTGTCCCCATGTTTCTCTGAGGCCCGGCAGTGCTCTCCGGATACCTTGCTGAGTAGCCCCAGGAGGACTCAGGATTGAGAGGCCCCTGCCCCCTGCCCTGGGAAAAGGCTGTGGGTGGGCTGTGAGCCCGGCCCTGTGGGGCAGGACAGTGAGTGTCTGCTGGTGTGTTCCTACAGCAGACGGACTGGACTGAGCCCTGGCTCATGGGGCTGGCTACCTTCCATGCGCTCTGCCTGCTCCTCACCTGCTTGTCCTCCCGGAGCTACAGACTACAGATTGGGCACTTTCTGTGTCTAGGTGAGTAAAACAACAAACTTCACAACTCAGATCTCTGTGTGAAATGAAACTATGTATCGTCTGTGTCTTCAAAATACATACATATATATATATATATATGTATATATATATATATTTTTTTTT
>NW_012118821.1:13044034-13065406 GCF_000951035.1 Colobus angolensis palliatus
TACATATTTTTATAAGACCTCCCAACCCTCTGTCAGCTGCCTGCTCCTAGGGCACTCCCATTTTTCTCTCTTGGAAGCTATAAAGGAAAGTACTTTTTGGATGTTAGAGTTGAAAGGAGTCTGTTGAGTTCCTGTTGCCTACCAGGGAGGTGCTGGGCACCAGCTGCACACGGGAGAGCTGGGTTTCCGGAAGTGCTGTTGTTTACACAAGATGTGTCCTTGGTGGCAGCTCTGCTCATGCACTGCTTTGGTTGGGAGGAAGATTGCAAACCGGGAAAGAAAAGTTCTGTGCATAAAATAAGGCATTGCCCAACTTGGTTTCAAGGATAAGGGCTACAGAACTTAGAGAAGTTAGGGAGTTGCACAGGATGACTGAGAAAGATTATTCAGAAAAGCTGAAATCATGGCACAGGGTGTGAAGAGTGAGTAAAATGTTAATAAGGAGAGAGGGAGCAGGTGACGGCCCTGGGAGGGCAGCAGCCTGACATGCAGATACTGAGATGGATGGAAGGTGTGGGTCAGAGGCAGAGAAACTGCCAGCTCTGCGGAACCTAAGCACTTCTGGTGCTGAGCGTTACAAACACTTGTGGGTAGAAGAGGCGGGGAGGGCCTGGAGGTCTGGCTCAGGCTCCTCTTGACTCTGGACATTGGGGAGACACTGAAGATGTTCTTGGTAGCTAAAAATAACTAATTTTAGATAACTTGAGTTAGCTGGCTGTGTGCAAACAGGAAATCCGAAGAAGAGATGATCTTAGAAAGACTGGAGAAGTGATGAGTGTTTGTATCACAGCAGGGGCCTGTACAAGTGAGGTGCTCAGAGCAAGCTCTGTATTGAGGGTGCCCTGAGGAGTGCTGGACTGGACCAGGCAGACAGGGCTCCTTTGCCTCCCACAGATGCCTGGGGGACACCAGCACCAGTGCTTCATCACAGACCTGTGTTGTTATCAACAGTGACAAGTGTTGCAATGGAAAAGCCAAAAACACAGTGAAACAGGAGGAGCAGTCTAATTTAAATCACACAGTCCCCTGCGGACGCAGGGGCAAAAGGTGCACAGGCAGGAGCCAGGCAATGAGATGCTGACAGAGGGCGGGAGCGGGTGCCCCACGCAGAGGCCCTGAGGCAGGCACCTCAAAGAAAGGTGACAGCTTCTACAGCTGAGCTCCTGGATCTGAACAGCTCTGTCAGCTAGAGAACTGCACAAGGGTTTGATGTTTTCGAGGATAAGGGGAAGGATGACTGCTTTCACACCGGGGTAATACTAGACACTGTGCTGCCTGCCGTTACATTTCCTGTGATTCATTTCTCAAACCAACCTAAGAGTTGAATTTTATTTGCCCATTTTTATAAATGAAGCACACAGAGGTTCTGACTCCCTCAGCTACACAGCTTATAACTAGCACCATCAAGATTCAAGATTCAGACTCTGCTCCAGGGTGCATTTCAGGAAAAGCTGGAGAGGAGCACCTGGTGGCACCCTCTCTGCCCACCCTCCTCCTGTGCCTACCGCCCTCCCCACCCTCCCCCTGTAACCTCAGCACTCCACACCCTCCTCCCCGCACCCATGCCCGCCACCTCCTGTGTTAGTCTACCTGTCTGTCTGGCTGTCCTACTCCTCCTGCCCCTCTCTGACCTTCCTCCTCCTCCTCCCCCCCTCCCCCCTCGCCCTCCTTCCCTGCTTCCCTCCTCCCCCCCCACTCCCCTCTGGTTCTTTCCCTGTGCCTCCTTTTCCTCTGCTTTATTGAGTCCATTCCTGAAGGGAGGAAGTGGAGGGACTGCTCACCCTAATCCCTAGTTTAATCTGCTTACTGATGTGAATCAAGAAGAATGAAAGGATTTTTACATTTTGATTTACCTTAGAAGTTAAAGCATCACATTTTTCTTAATCTGCTGAATTATGTTTTATTTAATTTTATGGTAGCATGGGTCACTCTCTCATGGGTTTGAGTCCCGGCATTACACATAAATTAGCTGGAGACCCAGGGCCAGTCCCGAAAGTCTGTGCTCCTGGGAGCATGGAGGCCTCGCCTTGCCCCCACTGGCCCCTGCCCTCCCTCCTGTGCCTTTGCCTGCAGCACCCCAAAGCTGTTTGCTCCCCTCCTGTGGTCATCTCAGTCGCAGTGTCCCGAGGGCAGTCCGGGAAGTGTGAGCATGAAAAGCCCTTGGTTGTCAGCTCTGGGTCTCATGGCTGTCAGCTCTTGCTGCTGGGTCCTGTGAGGCTGATCTGTGACTGCTGTCCGTGGGGAAATGTGTGAGGCCCAGCCATGCCTGGGTGAAGCCTGGGGCCTCGGGCAGCTCCTGCAGTGGCTCTGCAGGTGCTAACCTGAGCACAGGCTCTGACTGGAGCATAGAACACTGGAGAACTGGAGCACTGTTGGCCTTGGTTTTCTTTATGCTAAATGAGTGAGTCCCACAAGTTGACAGTGTTAGGATGTTTACGTGACCTTATGTTTAAAATTAAAGTGACATTTCTATTCAGGGTTCTACTATAAATAATGTATAACTTTATAACAAGTAATAGCAAGTCATCTAAATTCTAACGTGACTTGTACCTTTTTTCAGTAATCTTAGTCTACTGCGCTGAATACATCAATGAGGCAGCTGCAATGAACTGGAGGTGAGCCCATCCCTGGGCCTGTGGCCCGGTCCATGCAGGGGTGTCCCTGGGAACGCCCCCACAGCCGGTGGGTCTCGCAGAGGAGACAATGAATCCTAACATGGCAGCCGCGCACACCCCGTGCCCATGCGTCCAGAGTTGTGGGCTCCAGGGCGACTCTGTAAATGCTTTACTAGTGCCAGAGCGGCCCTTTTTGAGTACAGCACTGTGGGACAGTGCTGGCTGAGGCCTCTGATGGCAGAGCCAGAGAAGTGACTGTGGGAATTTGAGCTGCAGAATAGAAACTGCAGCGTTTTAGAAAACGTGGTCCGTGCTGGCCTCAGCCGTGCCCTCCCCCTTGGACTGCAGGGTGGCTGCTCCATGGGGAGTCTGGACCTGAGTAGGGGGCTTCTGGGTGGTCTGAGGCACCTGCGTCCTGATGTCGGGGGCACCGCTGGCAGCCCCGGCCCTGCATCCTCTGCCCCCTCCTCTACCCCTGGTTTCCTCCCAGGGGAACTCGGAACCCAGCACCTGCCCAGGGCGAACCACACAGTGTCTGTCAGATGAGACCCACCTGGCCTCACTGACTGTTTTTGAGTGACCTGTGAGCTAAAAATGCTTTTTACATTTTAAAATATAAAACAGAAAAAAAGTAAAACTGCCAGACTCTGAGCAGGAAGTAGCTGAGACTGTGGCCTCGTGGCCCATAAGCCCTGAACGCTGATCCTGGGCCTCACCGCAGGGTTGCTGAGCACTCCCTGCAATCCTGTGCTCAGGCCCTGCCTGGGTTTCCGAGCCCTCCCCTGACTGGGCCTCCTCCTGCCCTGCCCCTGCCTGCCCAGCCTTTCCCTCCAGGACAGCATTCCTGCAGCCACAGTGCTGTCTCTCTCCTCCCTCCTCCGTGCCCCCTCCTTAGCCATAAGCAGCTCCCTGGGGACCCCGCCTCTCCTCCTGGACGCAGGGCCTCCACATGGTTCAGTCCCAGGAGTGGTGCTCAGTCCCTGGTTACCCCGACCTTGTCCAGAGGCCAGCACAGTGTCCTCGTCCTCCCTGAAGCCCTCCCACACCCAGCTGCAGCGTGCAGCACCTTCCTGGCCCCTCCCTTCCCTCTGGCTGCAGCCTCCTGTCTTTGTGCTTCTCCGCGATCTCCTGGTTTCAAAAGTGCTGGGTTTCCTGCCTGTCCCACCTGTTGGACTGGGCACCAGGACGTCTAACAAACGTCTCAAAATTCACACTTCAGGACAACTGCTCTGCTCCCCTCTGTTTATAGGGGTGGCTTCTCCCTCCAGCTTCTTAGACCAGAGACGTAATAGGGCATTTTTCAGGAAGCTCCGTCCCTCCACCTTTACGGCCACCATGAGCCCAGCGTGTCCCACGCCCTTCACCCCACCCTCGCTGACATGCAGCAGTCCCTAAGCCATCCCCCTACTGCCCAGCCTCTTGGGCGTCTTGGGGAAGCGTGGGCCTCAGAGCCAAGCACTGCCCCTCAGAACATTCCAGAGTGTCCTCAGGTCACCTGGAGTAAACACGGACTCCTGCAGTGATGCCCTGCGGCCTCCTGCCAGCTCTGTCCCTGCCGCTCATGGCTGTGCCTACGAGTCCATGAGGACCCCTCACCCCCGACAGGCTTCACGTTTCTCTAGAGCAGCACTCGCCGCATGCTCAGACTGGCTGCCTCTTACTTTGGGCCCTCCCATGGTCTAGAGCATAAGCACCAGCAAGGCGGGAGCCCTGTGGTCATGAGGCGCTGACCCATTGCCCACCATGACTAGCTTTGTTCACGGCATTTCCGTGCTGGCTGCTGTGAGAATCATCAACACCCACATGCAGATCCTCTGCCCTCCCTGGCGCTGTGCCTTGTGCAGGTGGAGATCTTCCGCCTTCCTCAGTCTCTTCTGCTAAAGAGGCACTGGCACTGACAGAGGAGGACTGCCGTGAGAACCAAAGGGATGGAAGGGCCCGGCACCACTCCTTCCCAGTGCAGCAGTGGAGCAGATGCAGCTGCTGTCCCTTTTTCATTTACGGGGATTGTCGACGTTTACTCTTTTGGTTTTAAGGATTTCAAGTCATCAGTGTCTTCCAGCTGAGGTCAGATGTGCTGCTGACCCAGAGGGGCTGCGGGGTGGTGTCTCCCTGCTGTGGGAGGCCTCGGGGTCTTCCCCGTGCGGCTGGGTGGTGTCTCCCTGTCCTGTGACCCAGTGTGTTTTCTTCATAATGAGCATTCGGGACAGTGCAGTGGAGATGACGGCTGCTCCCAAGGGTGGGCCCAGTGAGGGGGTTGCCCCCACCTCAGTCCACATCAGCTCTCTCCAGAGTCTTAGTTAAATAAACAGTGTCACTAGAACTTTCTGGTTGTATTGCCTAGTAATTTTTTGTTTTTGTTTTTTAAACAGATTATTTTCAAAATACCAGTATTTCGACTCCAGGGGGATGTTCATTTCTATAGTGTTTTCAGCCCCGCTGCTGGTGAATGCCATGATCATTGTGGTATGTAGATGACACTTGCAGTTGTTGTTCTCCCTGTGTCTGTTTTTCAAATCTAAACAGTGTTTCAAACAATTGTGTTTAGATTATGTGGGTCTGGAAGACTCTGAATGTGATGACTGACCTGAAGAATGTACAAGAGAGAAGAAAGGAGAAGAAAAGGAGAAGGAAAGAAGACTGAGGGGCAGCAGCTGCTTGGAGTTTGCGTCCTTCCCGTCCACCCTGGCTGCTCCCAGTGCTACAGTGCACATGGCGTGGGCATCCTTCCAGCTGACTCCGTGGTTTGAAAAACTGTTGTTTTATTTAAATAGCCACAGTGGTAGGCACACACTGAAGTCGGCTTTTCAGCCAGCACTGAATGTATCCATCAGGACGTGCGTCTTCAGGCGCCTGATGTTTGTAGTCAGGCTGTGGGAATGGTCTCTGCAGAGCTTCATACCTGGGAGTTTGATTTGAAGAAGTCCATGTCATATGTGTAACTAGTACTAATTATAAATATAAAATACACAATATAAAATACAACAATAAACAGTGCTACCCTGTGCATGGGCACCGTCCCCGCCTCCACGTGCTGTGTTTTCTAGCGCATGCCATGGTTCGCAGTGAGGGTGTTTTCACCTTCCAGGAAATGGGGCAAAATTTGGAGACGGTTGTCACTGGAGGGGGTGGTGGTGCTGGCTTCTGTGGATCCCAGGGGTGATGGAGAAAATCCGTGTCCCTGGGTCAGCTGCACCACAGACAATGACTTGACATGAAATGTCAGCAGCAGTGGGGCGGAGAGACCTTGGAAGGAAGCTCTTGGAAAATACGTTGTATCTCAGTTTGATGAACCAATTCTCAAGAGGCTAGGCCCTCTCTAACAAAGTTACCAGCTGCTTTACTGAAAACAGAATGGAAGCCCTGAAGTCAGCACTCCATGGAGAAGCGTGTCTTTCCTAATGTCCTGGTGTTCTGTTGATTTAGGTGCTTGAGAACACAATGCTCCCAGTTCTGTTAGGACAGGCATACTGTCACTTTGCAATATGCACTTTGTAAAATCGCTCCTACCCAGTGGCTCTTGGTTCCTGACAAATCTGGACCTGTGGTTTAAGAATGAAAGGTGGTTGGAGACCCAGATATTTAAAAATAGGTGTTCAAGAAGGGAATACTCACTGTGCATTGTATCTGATAGCATGCCTAATCGTGCGTTTCTGAAAGTTACTGATTCAAAACGTAATTGGCACAGTTATCTTTGAGTAGACAAGCCTGGGAAGAGAACGTGGAGGTGTAGAGGCGAGCAGCCAAGTTCGTGCCCCTCTCAGGCCTTTGTGGCTGAGAGAAGATGGTTCAGGTGATGTGCCGTCCTTCCCCGGCACTGTCCAGGGCCGCTGTGTAGAGACTTGACTTCACCGACAGAAAACAAACCCGGGAGTTTCTAGAGACGACGCATTTTTAGCACAACATTTTCACCCTCTGACACGGTTTGGCTCTTGTGTCCCCATCCAAAGCTCGCCTCAAATTGTAATCCCCATGTGTCAAGGGAGGGACCTGATGGGAGGTGATTGGATCATGGGAGTGGTTTCCCCCATGCTGTTCTCGTGATAGAGAGGGAGTTCTCACAAGATGTGATGGTTTTAAAGATGGCGGGTTCCCCCGCTGTCACTGCCTCTCCTGCCACCTTGTGAAGAAGGTGCTGGCTTCTCCCTCTGCCATGACGGTAAGTTTCCTGAGGCCTCCCCAGCCATGTGGAACTGAGTCAGTTAAACCTCTTCTTTATAAATTACCAGGTCTCAGGTAGTATCTTTATAGCAGTGTGAGAACAGACTAATACACCATCTGTATGTTATTTGGACTTCACAGGGGGCCACGTGATTGAATCTCAGTTTGCCTGCGATGAAGTAGCAAACAATATTGCTCGCTTTGCATGAATTTGATGCTGATGACATGTCAGTGTGAAACCATGACGTGTGTTCTTTGGTTTTCACTCAGTATCTGTGTGTGTGTCTGTGTTTTGGAACAGTTATATTTTGTTTTTATAAAAACAACCTTCACTTTATTTTTAACTGTGTAGTAAGTTTCTATTCAGTGCCTTAAAGTGCATTGTTAACAATTGTCTTGATACGTTGTCCTCATGTTAGGGAAAGTCATAGAGGCCAAAATGATCAGCAGTTGAGTAATTTACGAAAGCACAGGTGCAATCCCACTTTAAAGCCCTGGGGGTTGCACAGAGCACATTGAGTTCAGGCTCCATAAACATGGATGACTCACTGGAGGGCTTGATCTGTTTAAGTAGAACAAATGTTTTTACTGATAAAGTACAGGAAAGGAGGTTTGTGATAAAAATATATTTTTCACATTCCAAACCTGTGACACCTTACGTGTATCGATTGTTATACAATAAAATATATCTTTAATAATATGTAGTATGCTTTCTTCCCCTCCCCCCAAAAAATGGTATTTATTTTGCTTCTTACTGTAACTGGAAACAGGAGCACCTGGAACTTAGCTCCACCTTTGTCTGGCAGGTCCCTTTGCTGCAGCATCTGGTGCTGAGTTTCAACAAACAAATGCAATTGTGTCATTGCCAGTAGAAGAAAGTCCCCTTGCACAGATACTGCATATCAAATCAGAAAGCAATATGCAGCCTGAATGGCTAGCTTCTGTGAGAAATAAAGTACAAGGAAATGTTAACATGTTCTCTCCCCTTACAAAATAATAAATGTTAAAAAGTGGGGGTGGGGGCCGGGGGTGGAATGCAGGGTAAGGAGCTACAGTGTTGCCGAGTGGGATGCTTACAGACGAGAATTGTCATCAGAGATGTACCGGTCAGGTCCAAGCATCTTTTCTCTGGAAAAGAACTTCAGGCTTCCTTGTCTGGACTTCGGTGGAGCACCCTTCTTTGACCACATTAACCAGAACACGTTTTCAGTGCATCCTTCCCCTCCGTACTGAAGCCATGAGAACCAGCGACTAGCCATGCTAATAGACATCCTCATCTAAGGAGTAAAGAGAAGTTATCTGCGTCATAGGTTTTATCTACACCCTCTCATACCGAAAGAATGGTTATTATAAAATGCATTCTGATTTCAAGAATGTGAAGAAAGTCAGGGGTCCCCAGGACCACCCCGTGCCCTGGAGGGACTCCCAGACTCAGAGCAGCTCTCACAGTCAGGGCTATGGTTACCCTTGTGAAAAGCTACAGATTAAGATCGGCACAGGGAACGGAGCCCAGGAGAAACCAGGCACAGGTTCCCTGGCATCCTCTCCAGTGGCCCCCACGGCTGCACACAATCCTCCCAGCTGCCATGGGACCACACGCAGGACCTGGGTCCAACAGGGGAGCCTCCTGGACCTGCGTGCCGCGTTTGTGGGTGTGTAGGCGTGGAGCCCTGGGTTCGCGTCCCATCAAGGAGCCACATAGGGACAGGAAGTTACTGAGCATCTAAGTCATCTGAGTGGTGCCAGGGCAGTGCTTGCTGGAATATCATGGCACAGCAGCAGGGACCCTTTCACAGCTGATGGGCACTTACATTTGAGGCAAATGAGAGGAAGAGGGAACCCTGCAGGGATCGGGGTCTGCCAGGCAGGGAAACAGCCACTGGACAGACCCTGAGCTGGGGCCCTGTGGCCTGTTCAGGACAGAAGGACACCTGGCAAGCCCAGCAGGACATGAGTGCAGAGAGATGGTGGCAGGGCACCGCACAGGCCCCAGCCGTGCAGAGGCTCCAGCTCCTGAGCAGCATGGGCATCGTCCGGGGTCTGCCCAGGAGACAGGCCAGGAACACCTGTGCTTTCAGCTCATGGCTCCGGCTGCCACGTGGAGAATGGACACGGAAGGTGGGAGGCATCGACAGGCTGGGCCAGAGGGAGGTGGAGGGAGTGGTCAGGGCTCTGTGTTCACAATCTCACCCTTGGTGAGGAGACCAGGCATGGAGCTTTCCTGAGCCCCTCGTCTGCGGAGGGAAGAGGATTGCTGTTTGTTTCCCTTTGGGGATCAGGGAAGGGCGGGCTGGCAGGGAGGGGATTGTGTGCTTGGTAGGAGGCAGGTGAGCCTGAGAGGTCGTCCACACCAGCAAGTCGTGACCTGGGGAGGACGGGGCTGGACTCCACATGCAGGGTTCTCGGAGGCAGGAAGGGAGTGAGCCAGGGCAGAGAAGAGGACCCAGGGGGTGGCGCTGCCCAGTCCCGGGATGGTGCAAAGATGTCTCCAAGCCCTGTCACTGCATGGGGACAGCAGGATGGGGCAGCAAGACCCAGGCAGGCTGCGGGTGCCACACCTTGGCGGCAGTTTGTTCCGAGTGGGGCTGGAACAATTGACAGCAAGCATCCTCATCGGCCCAGTCAGCTTCCTAGCTCCTCTTCCTCTCATGTTCCAGGTTCACAGCAGCCTGTACAGTTAGATTTTTCCTCACTTTGGGGGAAGCTGCAGCTATTATAGTCTCCGAATCTTGCTGTCATTAGAAATTGCACAAGACCTGCCAGGGGAGGCACTGACTGGCACAGACCCTGGTACAGGCCCTGAAAGGAACTCGAGGACAGAGAAGGACCTCCCTGCAGCCTTCAGGCAGCCAAGCAGAGGCCTAAGTCCAAGCATGTGGCCATAGGGTCTGCTCTGTAAGCCTCAGGACCACCGCCTTTTGCTCCAGTCCTGGGCCAAAACAGCCTTCAACAGCTCCTGCTCCATCTGAGTGAGCTGGATGTCAGCCTCCGTGGGTCCTGTTGTGTGCAGGGTTGATGCTCCATCTCAGTGAGCTGAGCTTCTGCATCTCTGGGTTCTGTTATACGTGGGGTTAATACTTTATCTGACTGAGCTGGGCATCTGCATCTCTGGGTTTTGTTGTGGGTGGGGTTAATAATCCATCTGAGTGAGTAGGGCATCTGCCTCCATGAATCCTGTTGTGTGTGGGGTTGTTGCTCCATCTGAGTGAGTGGGGCATCTGCATCTCTGGGTTTATGGATCCCTAAGCCTAGCTCACTCACAGCCTGGCCCTCCATGTGCTGCTCATTCCTCTGCCTCACCCATATTTGGTTATATCTTATATAACATTGGATGTCTTTGTAACAGGAGAAAATTGTTAAATGTCAATTCATTGCCCCTTTTTTTCTGTAAGTCTACCTTCTACAAAGTAATGTAGTCCCTTTTATCATGATGCTATTTCACTATATAACATTATTTTCAGTGCCTGCATAGTAAACAAATTGTAGGGGTATAGGCTAAATTTACTTAACCAGTTATTGATACTAGAGATGCAGCATTTTTCTAATTGTTTTCCTGACATCAGCAACACAGAAATCTCCAACCTCACATGCCTACATTTCCACTATCGACTTGGAATAAATTCTTACAAGTGAAGTTTAATCAACATATATGACTTTTACGTGACAGTTGGTAAATGTTGCTAAATCAATTTTCAGAAAGCATATGCCAATACTGGTTGTATATATTTCCTGAAATCCTTGTCTGCACTAAGTAACAACATAAAAAAGAAACTTTTCTGAGTAATAGGTGAAAGTTTTATCTGTTTTAACTTGCACTTCTGTGGTTACCTGTGAGGTTTAACACTTTTCAAATGATTTTTTAGTAAATAATCTGTTCATATACTTCTTTTTTTTTTTTGCAATAAAGGCTTTAAAAAACCTATTTCTAATTTTATGTGTTAAAATTGGTAACACATATATGGAAGAAATATGTTACAAGTCTGTAGTTTGGCTTTGGCTTGTGTTGAAAAGGTTTTAGAAAGTCGAAAAGTTTTTTGCTTTATGTATCATCAGGAACTGTGAAGAGCTGAGGTTCTACCTCTTCCCAAGCGGACAAGTGACCCTCAGAGAAGAACCATGAAGACCCCGCCACAGTGAAGTCAGTTTAAACGAGTTACAACGACAAACACACTGCACCATCCTTATGATTTTACCTGTTACTTAGCTCACACTGATGGGTGGCTGGTGTTTAAATGCTTTCCAAGTTAATTTCATTTATTACACAAATGCCTGTGAAATACCCAGACAGCATCACTGCCTCTTCTCCAGCCTCCAAACTGAATATCCTTTTTCTGAAGCATCCAGGTAAAAAAGGGGGACCTTGAAAGTGAATTTGAAGCCAGAAGCCATGGTTTTCCTAGGAATGGATTTACTTGCTAAGAAATGTGACACCTTTATAAATAAAGTTACCGTGTTGGCTTCTTTGCTCTTTAAATTCTTCTCTGTAAGTTACTGATGTGACAAATCAAACAATACATTTCAGACAGCTTATGTATTGACAACACAAGAAAGTCCATCCAAGAATCTCTCAAAGCATACCTGGCACATATTAGAAGCATGTAAGTCCTGAAAAGTACTGAGTGGATATTTGTGGGGCCTTGTCTCCCCTGCCACTGTCCTTTGTAACGGATGACCTCGGCTTGGGCTGGGATGGGTTTGCGTCTCCCACCAACCCTAGGCCGCACACGGGGCTCGTGGGTGAGTCAGAGGCTTCCCCGCTGGAATCCCGGTCCTGAGCAGAAAGAGAAACCAGAAGCAGCCCGGAGCCTTGGAGTGCAGGCTCCGCCGGAAGCAGTGGAGCCTAGGAGTGCAGGCGCGGCCGGAAGCAGTGGAGCCTAGGAGTGCAGGCGCGGCCGGAAGCAGTGGAGCCTAGGAGTGCAGGCGCGGCCGGAAGCAGTGAGCCTAGGAGTGCAGGCGTGGCCGGAAGCAGTGAGCCTAGGAGTGCAGGTGCGGCCGGAAGCAGTGAGCCTAGGAGTGCAGGTACGGCCTGGGTGGATGCGGGTTTCCTGTCTGCTTCAAAGGCACCCAGCACTTTCTCATTTATTTCCCTCCCGAGTCTTCACCATCGTCCTGCAGGTTTGCAACCCGTCTCCTACAGGGCTTCACCTTTATGTCGACAGCACATTGAAATACCGGTGCAATTAGTGGGTCTTCCAGGGTAAGAGCTGCAAGCTGGTGTGGAATTCTGCACATTAATACATGGTCATTGTAAAAAATGTGTTCACGAGAACCCTTGAGAGGCATTGACATATCTGACGATAGATTCTGCGTGAAGACACTTCTTGTGATGACCACGGAACATGATCAATTTTTTAAGAGCCTCGGTTCTAACTGGATGTGGTGATGATGGCCTTGAATTTCAGTTTCCCTTCAGGAAAGGTATATAGGCATACTCGACATAGTTATTTATAAGATCACTGTAAGGAACAAAAGATATGCATTAGATTCCCTAAACTGCACGTCTGTTAACGGCTTTGGTGGGGCTGGCGATGAGGTGCTGCTGACCTGATCCCCAGAATGGCGTGGAGCATAGAGAATGCGTCCTTGCTGCTCACTCCGGGACCCGAATAGAGAAAAGGAAATGTGACACGTAGCTGCCGCGTGAAAGAGAAGCCCGACCCGACGTGGGGCCAGAGTCATGGATCCTGCACAGGTCGGTCTCCTGAGCTATGACGGGAAAGTCAGGGCCTGGGGCAGCTCACCTCCTTTGCTTTTCCAGTTCATTCCGCGTTCTGTCTGAGGAAGGCGTCTTTTCCCACTAACCCTCCAGAGGGCACCACAGCACCATGCCAGAGGCCACCACAGCACCATGCCAGAGGCCCCTGTTTGGCTGCTTGGGGAAAATTTCTGTCACTTAGTCAGAAAGAGAAGTCTAATGTTTTTGATTGAGAATGTCGCCCGGAGCTAAAGGGAATGAGCTGGGAAGCACAGTGCTTCGGTTTCCTGTGTTCATTTCAACGAGGTTAACCACATCCCAAACCAGTTGTAAAGTCTGTTTTTACTGTCCAGAAACAAACCTAAACACATACACATGTGAACACACAGACACATGTGCACACATGTGAACACACAAAGACATGCTCACATGTCACACCGCAACATGCACAGGGCAGGTTTACATGTGCACTCGCACTCTCACGTGGGCACGTATGCTGACACTCATGCACATGCCCACACGATACATGCAGCAGTGGACTCTCATGTGTGCACACACGTGCACACATGTAGGTGCCTGGAGACATTGCTGATTTCATTTTCCCATTATATTAGAAAACAACCATACTGCACCTCCACCCACACAAATGATAATGTGAGTTAAGAAGTGCATTCTGTGTTTAAGTGGTTCTAGTTTCAGGAATGCTTCTTTTTTTTTTCTTTGAGACGGAGTCTTACTCTGTTGCCCTGGCTGCAGTGCAGTGGCACGATCTCAGTTCACTACAACCTCCATCTCCTGGGTTTCAGCGATTCTACTGACTCAGTCTCCCAAGTAACTGGGATTACAGGCACCAGCCATCACGCCCGACTAATTTTTTAGTATTTTTAGTAGAGTCTGGGTTCCACCATGTGGGCCAGGCTGGTCTCGAACTCCTGACCTCAGGTGATCCACTCGTCTCGGCCTCCCAAAGTGCTGGGATTACAAGCATAAGCCCCCGTGCCCAGCCCACGAATGCTTTTTAAAGAAGACCTATCCAGTGAAGTAACAGGATGAGAATGGAAGAACTGAGAGGCTGCTCTGTGGGGGCTGCGCTGTGATCAAGATGAGCCTCACAAAATGCTGCAGGCCCGAGGAGTTCACAGCCTCTGGCTGCTGGACACTGGGAGGCTCAGACACACAAGGAGAAAGGATGAAGGGCCCCACACTGGCTCTTGACGCGCTGCCAGCCTCAGGAATTACTTTAAAGTAGAGAGTAGAAGTTGGAAGCTGAAGGGACAGGCCGTCTTTCACTTGACCTTATCTGTGGACTCAGAAGACTCGGGCGGCTGGAAATGTCCACGGGAAATGGGGACGAGGCTGCACTCTACACCCAAGGCTGACCTGCACTATCCTGGGCCCAGCCTCGGCAGCTCCGGGTGCACAGCAGGGAGCGGGAGCACTGCAGGGAGTGGGTGTACAGCAGGGAGTAGGAGCACTTCAGGGAGCCGGTGCACAGCAGCTCCGTCCTGAGATAGGAGCCCCGACTCGGCCGGGGTCTCAGGGGCCAGGGAGACCGGCTCCTCGTTCCCTGGCTCTCAATGGAGGCCCAGCCGGTGTCCCTGCAGGTTCTGCCTTACATCCCGGGCCACTTCCCACTCAGCGACTTCCACCGCTGCCTGCCTGTCCCTGCCTCCCATCGCCAGCATTTCCTCCCTCCAGCACGAAGACCAAGACTTGTCTCTGAAAAGCATCACTGTCTACGCTGTAAAAATGCACAAGAATCATGTGCCAGTTACAACAAAATCTACATCTTCAAGGCATTTAAAAAGATAGAAACTGGTAGAAGGTTGGCAGCACACAGGTTAATAATTAGCAAAGACACTTATGTCCAGAGTATACAGAGAATTTCTAAGAATCCACAAATAACTGAAAAGCCAGGCAACAGGGAACTGGGCAGAACCAAGCAGAGCCCATGTATGAGGAAGATGGAATAAGACTCTGGATGAAAATGGACTCATAACGCTCTAATCAGCAGCCCCTTGCTTGTTATTTAGTTCAACTCCTTATTTTCTGTAAATGCCAAAGGCAGGGTCTTTTGCTGGGAGCAGGTATGAAGGGAGAGGAACAGAAATGATGGTGGCTCCGAGATGCACTAGAGCCATCTCCCTGGGGCCAAGCAGGACCGTCTGCTTCACATCACACCGCGCCTCCAAGGTGATGGAGCCATTGTAAGATTACATCTGCTGCAGCCACAAGGAATAAGAGAACCCAGGTCTTGATCTTTCTACCTCATTCACCTCTAAATGCAGAGACATGTGGGGGTCTCATCGCAGCCTCTGAAGAGCAATCTCCTATGCAGTTCCTCACTCAAAAACAAAACCGAGCCGAGCTGCAAGTTCATTCTGCCAAGCCCTCTTAGACACAGATCCATGCGGAGTGGCCTGAGTCGTCATGTGGTACTAATTTAGGTTATTGCGGCTCCATAATTGACCCTCACTTTACCAACAGTCAGTCTGACAACACCCCACCCCACTGAGTTGCTAAAATATTTTAGAATCCATTCCAGAAAATTGCTTTTCCAGATTTCTGAGTAGCAACTGCTATTGATTTGATTGCACTCACTGCGTACACAGAATGTTTAGAATTCTTCATACGTTTCCTATTATTGACTGTCACCCAAACCAGATAACAGAGGCTTCAAGCAGAAGAGATTTGATACTAAGTGGTGTTTGCAGATGGTCCTCAGTCCATTCCACGACCAGTCTCAGGAGACACAGATCTGTGGGACTTGCCGTCCAGAAGCCGTCATCATCCTAAGCTCAGCGAGGTCTTGGTCACCCTCCTCGCCAGCCCCTCGCAGTGCCATGTGTGTGGCCAAACCCAAGCTGCTGGATCAGGCCTTTGGCCGCAGCGCTGGCCTTACCCGGCTGGTTGTTTGCGTGGCCGGCTTGTAGACAGTCATAAATAAAGTTCTGAGCTTTCCCCTCAGGGGACAGAGAGCAGAGTCCACGGCCTGGGGCTGCAACAGGAATGCAGAGACACACGTCCTCCCTTCCCTCGGGGCTGGCACCACCTGAACTTCCAGCACCACCAGGTGCCCAGGTCACAGTGGGACAGAGCTGGTCCCCATCGGGAGACATCGAGGCCACAGTGGGACAAAGATGGTCCCTGTCGTGGAACATCGAGATCATAGTGGATCAGAGCTGGTCCCTGTCATGGGACGTCAAGGCTGCAGCGGGACAGAGCTGGTCCCCATCGGGAGACATCAAGGCCACAGTGGGACAAAGCTGGTCCCTGTCATGGGACGTTGAGGCTGCAGCGGGAAAGAGCTGGTCCCCGTCTTGGGACATTGAGATCACAGGGGGACAGAGCTGGTCCCCATCGGGAGACATCCCTGGGGCAAGCTCTGTCTCCTTTCGAGTACTGTGGGGGACAAGCAAGGAATGATGCCGTCAAGATGCAGAGGCCAGCGAAGGCAGAGCATATCCTGAGCACACAGGGGTTCCAGGGCAGCTCCACCGTCCCACGACCTGGGCCACCTGTGGACGCCTTCAACGGGCAAACGCGGCATCACTCACCTCCTAATCTGCTTCTGTCCCTGGGTTTTAAATCTTAAAGCCTGGCACCAAATGCTAGCTGACCACTCAAATTAAACCATGAGACCTTTCTCAGCTGCCCTGACGCAAGGGCTTTCCCAGGTGAGTCCATCTCCAGACCCCAAGTGTCTGTGGCCACCACTCTCTCTGTCCCCGCATCACCCCCACCTCTCCCATCCCTGCTGCACTCGGAAGCCAAAGACTGAAAACGCAGGGAGATGCTGCCCCCTCCTCGCTGCGCTCTGCTTTAATTCTGAGAGCAAATGCAGGGTGCAGAGGGCTGGGCATCCCACCCCAGGCCCCTGATGGCGTCCCTGCCCCCACTAGCAGGCCTGGCCGAGGGCTGGGATCTCCCCGTCATGCTTGTGTCTCTCCTACGGGACGCCACGTTCTCCCGCAATTCCATTCCCCTGACAGCCCAGGCACCCTGCAGATGTTTGGCTTGAGTGAACAAATAGACTCTTGCGTGGCTGTCGGGAGGGGCAGGCCAGGCAGCAGAGAGGGACTTACACTGCAGTGTGTGGGAGAGAACTTTTCACCTTCAGATCCTGGCACCACCACAGGGGAGCAGAGCCTTAGGTCAGCATGGGAGTGGCAGGACTCAGCCTCCAGGCCAGACATCTGCAGCCATCCACGCCCATGCTCCAGCTGATAGGGCCAGGGTGAAGCCAGCACTGGGGGCCAGGCCCGCCGGGCGCTCATCCACCTGCTGCTCACCCCTCTGGCTGCTGACTTGTCCTGAGGTCAGGGCTACACTGACCCCCTCGCCCTTGTGTTTGGATTTTTGGAGGATTTGCCTCTGAGAGAGCTGCATTTCAGCCCCATGCAGACACCTGCTGCCTGCAGGGACCTGGACACGCGTGTGTTGCCACTCTCAGAGCATCTACGGTGTGGATACAAGAGTCCCCTGGTCCGTGCTGACCCCGGGTCTATGGGTTCCTTGATCCCGTGTCTGTGAGTTCCCTGGATGCATTGACCCTGTGGCTGTGGGTCAGCTCTTGCCTTTCTCCGCTTTCTTCCTTCACCCTAAGGATCAGAGCCTCAGGACACTCACTATCCAACTGGTCTGTGATTATTATTTTTTAAAAAAATCTTGTGCTTTGATTAGAGTTTAATTTCTTTTACTAGTAACCCAATTATTTCTCACTCAGCCTCAGCTGACCCCTGTGTGGGCAGCATTCACGGGCTGCCCCAGGAGGCCCTCCCTGGAGTGAGAGCTGGCCCTGGTGCTCTCATACACAGAACGGTGCCAGGGTCCACAGTCAGGCTCAGAAGAGCTGGCTCCACTGGCTGGAATTGTGGTGGGCTTCTCAGCCTGCCAGCTTTGGTGAAGGATGTGGCCTGGTCGGGGGGCCTCCTGGTTGCCTTCACCACAGTCAGGAAGGACCGAGCCCTCCAGTGACTTGTCAGTGACCTCCGTCCACTGCCCCCGCCTGAGGACTGGGCTGAGCTGGGCCTGGACCCACCCTCAGGGGCTGTGGCGTGGTGAGCAAATGTGCTGCTTTGCACTGCGACATCTCAGGACAACATCTTACACAGATGCCATTACCAATCATGGCCCTAATGAGACTGAGCTCTTGTCTAAGATCCGTGTAGAAACCTCGGTGCCAGCGACTGACCCCGACCCAGGCCGGGAGCGGCTGACAATGCAGCCGTGCAGTGAGGCCGGGCGTGCTGCAGAGCCTGGGAACCTGGAAGGGCCGGTGGCTGCATGGCTGCCACGGATGGCACCAACCTTCTGTGAGTGTTGATGGTGAGTTTTGATAGGCGCCTTCTTATCTCTAGAAAGGGTCAAAAGTCTACCAACTGTGAGTAATCTTGTTTTTAAAAAAGATTTTTTGGAAGAACTCCGTTTATGAAGACACATGCATTCCACTTGCCTCAATCTGACTTCTGCTTCAAAACTATTAAAATTTCGTTCTCAAAGTCACTTTCAGCAGACACCTCATTGGCCCCCTGCACACCCCACATCCTAAAATCCTTGTTCCTGGCCTGTACCCTTGTTCCTGGCCTGCTGTCTTCGCCTCCTCCCCATAGGGTGCTCCACGCTCCTTTGGTGACTGTCAAAACAGACCTGATTATTCCGTAATAACAAATGGCCCCAGCTCTCAGTGGCATAAAACACAAAACGGTTGTTTTGCTCATGCCAGGTGTGCCTGCAGGTTCCCAGGTTCCTCCAGCATCAGCCATCCCAGCCCCATCCCAGACCTGCGGGGGGACTCCCCGCAGGCATGCCCTATCCCAGGGGAGACAGGAGGACAGGGCCGTCACTGCCCCCCCCCCGCCCCGCCCCATGTGCTGGGGCTCATGGTCAACGGCACTGGCTGGGCTGGAGTACGTGGCTCACTCAGCCTGCTTCAGAGCCTTCACCTGGCCACGAACAGCAGAAAAAGGTATTTGGAATTTGACATCTCCTCTCCTCTCTCCTCTCCTTTTCTTCTTTTCCTTTCTTCTCTTTTCTTGGACAGGGTTTCACTTCCACCACCCAGGCTGGAGTGCAGCGGTACGATCTCGGCTCACTGCAATCTCTGCCTCCTGGGCTGAAGCAATCCTCCCACTTCAGCCTCCCGAGTAGCTGGGACCACAGGCGTGCCCCACCACACCCGGCTATTTTTCTTCTTCTGTATTTTTTATAGAGACAAAGGTTTCACCACGTTGCCCAGGCTGCTCTCAAACTCCTGAGCCCAGGCCTTAACAATCTACATCTTTAACTTGTCTCTGCACTTTCTTTTATGAATTTTGCAAAGTATTTTACCTCTGTGAGCCTCTCAGTTTCTCAGTTGAATATAGGGGTGTCCAATCCCCACTCACAATGCTCTTGTGATAACGGCGCAGAATCATGGAAAACACACATGTATTTGGGCTTTGGCATGTTGGCATCACTTAACAAATAGTAGCCCGTGTTAGCAGGATCTTAACTATCCGTTTAATGTATCTAGCCAGATGGTAATTTCCATCAAGGTAGGAACCAGATCATACAAAAAGTAATAAAAGAAGGATTGATATAATCGCTATTTCAAGATCTAGGGCTGCATCATGATTTCTGTGTCCTCCCAGGGCATGTGAAATAGTGTCCAATAAATCGTTATTAGAGAATTAAAGAAACCTCTGGTTTTTATCTCAGGTAGTTCTGTTGAAACACAGCATCTGCAGGGTGATATGCTGCAAAAAATAAGAGCTCTTCACGGAACCACAGCCTCAAAAGGGTCTTCTACCAAACAAAGTCACATGAACATTGGAAAAAAACTATTTTCTTTCTTCCAAGACAGATGTGGCTGGCACAAAGCCCATGTTTTGAGAATACAAAATGACAATGGTATTGATTGCCGTAACAAGCGTGTGGTTTCTGAGAGCTGAAGATGGAAACTGAAGGGATGTGTTACTTCAATTGCCTGCAGGTGTGCTGTACTTAATTCATTAAAGATGCATTTCAGAGTCGTTCTGAAAAGATTACCTCATTGATGTAGGCCAGGGTTGCCAGGAATCATGAGCTGCACTGGACTAAACCCACTTCTCAGTGAAACTCCAAACACTGCCTTCGAGGTTGTGCACGTTTCCCCCAAAACACTTGGGTGGACTGGAATTTTGAGTGAAGACATCTATTAGCTAATCAGTGACCAACTATTTTGCTAAAACACCTTTGCCCTCAATTGTGTTCAGATTCCCTCTTGTTTTTTCCTTGTTGTCAAATTCTTATTAGGAAAAAAATACCACCATTATAGTTAGCAAAGTTGCATGTATAAATGCATAAGCATTTTATTCTATTTGGCTCTACATTTCATATACAAAGCCTAGTCTAAATACTTAAATTTGAAATATCGTTTGGGATTTATAAGGGAGAAGTATACAGACAACCTGGAGAACTTCCCTTTTTCTAAACTTACCTCTTCAAAAGACAAATGTGAGCATCTCCAGGCTGCAGAGAGAAAGTAACTGTTCTATGGGATGAGAGAGCTGCCTCCTTGAAACATTTTAGATGGGATTACCTCCCTCACTTATGGACTATGCTCAAATCTGTTCTACAAATAGAAGTATCTTAAAGTCAGGTTGAAACAGAAATGCAGTTGGGATTGGAAGCTCTTCAGACGGTCACCGCTGTTGATGTCACGGCATGAATGTGCTTCCACGATGTTCGCAGCCTCCCTACCTGGAAGCCTCCTTAGCTTCCTGAGACACGATTTTCTCATTGTAAAAACTCCTGATTCCACCCCCTTCTCTGTCTCATAAGGAGTCTCTGATAGGACGATTCTCGTGCCTTAGCAGGTGAGTGAGGCCGGCTGCTGCAGGACGCCAGCCCCAGCTGTCACCACTGTAACACAGCCAGTGATTCCCTCTGGGTGGGTGGCTGTGGGACCCTGCCCCAGGCTCCATCTGTCCAGACCGTACATCTTCCAGGGTTCATTCACACTTATCCTGGAGGTGAAAACAGAGCAAGAAAGGGGAGGATCTTTGGGAACTTTTAAGCAGGTGACAGGAAGTGTCACCTGTCATCTCTGCCTACATCTCCTGAGCCAGTGCTAGCAGGAGACCTCACCTCTGGGAAGGGGCTGGGAAGTGTCCCCAGTGAGTAAGTGTGGGCGACAGAGAGAATGTGGGTGTGGGGGAGCCCTAAGCCTTCTCTGCCAAACACACCACGATAGTAATCACGACTTCATAAAAGTGACCCTGCTTTAGACATTCACGGTGAAATACGCACCACATGTGCAAACACTTGTCGGGTGAGCAAGTTGTTTTTTCTCTTAGAAAAATCATATTTGTAAAAACATACATTACTATATTCCAAAAACTCCCAGTTGTAATTATCTTTAAAACTACAAGGATCCTGATGTGATGCAAATTCAGTTTGTTTGGATGCATTTATCTGAGCAACCATTTAACCTCTATCCATTCATTCACACTGCAGTCACATACTGTACCCTCCATCCCTTCATTCACTCTACAATCGCATACTATACCCTGCATTTCCTTCACTCCACAATTGCCTACTATAACCTCCAAACCTTCATTCACACTATGATTGCATATTGTATCCTCCATGCCTTCATTCACTTTACCATTGCCTACTGTAACCTCCATCCCTTCATTCACACTATGATTGCATACTCTATCCTCCATCCCTTCATTCACTCTACGAGTGCGTATTGCAGAGCTGCACAGCTCTGTGCAGATATGAGCCTAAGAGGCAGACAGAGCCTGTGTCGTGTGAGCTGGGTAACTGAAGTTGCAGTCTAACGGAGAGAAAGAAAATAAAACAAACAGAATTGTATTTTCTGGGAAAGAAAGAGCTGGTATGATAAACTCAGAGGAAAGACGCCTGCTGGGTAAA
>NW_012118821.1:13065770-13070898 GCF_000951035.1 Colobus angolensis palliatus
TACTGTACCCTCCATCCCTTCATTCACTCTACAATCGCATACTATACCCTGCATTTCCTTCACTCCACAATTGCCTACTATTACCTCCAAACCTTCATTCACACTATGATTGCATATTGTATCCTCCATGCCTTCATTCACTCTACCATTGCCTACTGTAACCTCCATCCCTTCATTCACACTATGATTGCATACTCTATCCTCCATCCCTTCATTCACTCTATGAGTGCGTATTGCAGAGCTGCACAGCTCTGTGCAGATGTGAGCCCAAGAGGCAGACAGAGCCTGTGTCGTGTGAGCTGGGTAACTGAAGTTGCAGTCTAACGGAGAGAAAGAAAATAAAACAACCAGAATTGTATTTTCTGGGAAAGAAAGAGCTGGTATGATAAACTCAGAGGAAAGACGCCTGCTGGGTAAAAATCCCTCTGAGTCGTTCCACCAATTTCATCATTGAAACTGCAATGATGCTGTCAGCACATTTTTGGTAAATTACCTAAAATAACACAAATGCCAATCATGTTTTAATTGTTGATGACAAGAGAACCAAGATGTGGTGACCCAAACTCCCCAGATGAAACCCAACCAGTCCACTGAGTTCAAACTAGTCCCACTTCTAGGTATCCACTCCTGTTCTCTGCAATCAGATTTGAAAGTCACATTACAAACTCACTTTGTAGAAACCACACATAGAAGTAAACTCCACCATCATGCTATGATGAAAGGTGACATGTGGGCTTCAATGTCTCCCAGGGGTGCTGCATAAATTCGGTGACTCAGCGCCCTCTGGCCTTGCTATCAGGACATGCCTCAGAGCCGGGGGCTCAAGCACACTTGATGGGGCAGCTTATGTCAGCCTAAGTATGTGATCCCCACCTCCAGGCAGAGCTGACACAGAGGACTCAGATGCGGGAGGGACACCCTGCAGGCAGTGGCCCACAGGTGAGGGCCCACAGCCTAGAGCCGGGGAAGCCTGGAGCCCTCCCCACCCCATGGTAGCCCCCTTTGGCCACCTCTGTGTTTACCTCCCGCCTGTCCTCAACATTCCTGGCAATGCTGAGGCCCTTTCCCATCGTCTCTCCTCTTCTGGGTCCTTTCCTTTTCAGATCAGTCCCCTTTGTGTTCATTTTTACCTGGATACAAAGTGGAAAATCGAGGGAAACTGGATTCTTGAATGGTGGGCCTGAGTGGGGCAGCTCCACTTCACCCTTTTTAAGGCTATCTCTGCTCTACTGATTCCTGTTCCTTAAAACCTTCGATGACACATGCCTTGTTTTAAAGCATCATCTGTGATTCCCAAATCTTCACCATGGGACTGGCAGAAGGGGAAGAACAGACTTAATGCAGATAAAGGGAAAAGAGCAAGTTGGCAGGATCATTCCTGCAGATGAAATGCAGAATCTGCTGGCCCCAGAGCTCAGGGGCTCAGGGCTGCCTCTGCATCTCAGGGCCTGTCCACAGGGCCCTGCGCGCTCTTTTTCTCAAAGAGGGTTCTGCAAACTGTGTGAGTTCTAGCTCCCAAAATTCTGTATCTGCCTCTGCAAAGTGGAATCTAAGAATCATAGAAGTTGAGCTCTGGAATTTGACATTTCAAGTTCTATGATTTCATTGTTATGATAACCTCTACATTATTAGTTTGAAAGGCTCGTCTTTTGCAGTGAGAATTAGTAGCAACGAGAATTAGTAGTTGATAGAATTCATGAAAGACACTGTTAGTCTTGTGGACGCCAGTTCTCAAGGTGAATACCCTGGGCACCATCGCAGAAGTGGGGGCTCCGGGGACCCAGGCGTCACTCGCTGCTGACTTCACCCTCTGCTGCCCCAAGGACATGGTCAGGCTGAGGAACCAGGCAGATCTCAGAGTTCTGAACCACGTCTGGAGTCAGAAGACCCAGGCGCCAGCCCGAGCTCCACCAGCCGGGTGCACATTGCTCATCCCACTTCCTCAGGAAGAATGAACAGCCAGACACACTGAGCTGGGGCAGAAACGGATCACAGAGCACGGCAGCCACGGACGGCCTCACACACCCCGGCTCTCACTTTCTATGCTCTTTCTTATGCCTCAGAAAGCGATTTTCCATTTCAGGGTCGACCCCAACCTGGTTAGGGGAAAACTTTGAAAAAGTCGAGGAGGCCCAACGCAGTGGCTCACGTCTGTAATCCCAGCACTTTGGGAGGCTGAGACGGGCAGATCACGAGGTCAGGAGATCAAGACCATCCTGGCTAACACGGTGAAACTCCATCTCTACTAAAAATACAAAAAAAAAAAAAAAAAATTAGCTGGGCGTGGTGGTGGCGCCTGTAGTCCCAGTTACTCTAGAGGCTGAGGCAGGAGAGTGGCGTAAACCCGGGAGGCAGAGCTTGCAGTGAGCCGAGATTGCGCCACTGCCCTCCAGCCTGGGCGACAGAGCGAGACTCCATCTCAAAAAAAAAAAAAAAAAAAACCGAAAAAGAAAAAGTAGAGGAGACCAGCCCCTGAGACAAGGACTGTTTATGATGTGCGGCCCACAATGGAACTTGCTCATGATGTCCATTTACAGGAACTCATGTGGTGTGTAACACGGAGCTGAATTGCCATCACTGGGATGTAGCGCAGAACGTCAAACTGGAGACTTCTGAGTTTATCACACGTGGAGCACAGTAAAGGCAGGTGGGAACTGGGGTTCTAACACGGCACAATCTCTTTAAATTCCTCATGTTAGAATTCATTTCTGGCAAGTCCTGGGTGAATTAGTCACCGTATCTGTATGAAGAGGTGCCTGTTTACATTGAGAGGAGGGTGGCTGTCCTCTTAGCTCAGGGTGCGCTGTGGGGCCCCGTGGGGATGCTGCTTGGCAATGGTGCCTCCCCTGCACCTTCCCGCCAAGTTCCAGTGTCTCCTTCAAACCCAACCAGAGCCCCCAACTTCCCCAACTGGCCTTTAAGGTCTTCCCAGGGAGATTTCCTTCTTTCTTTTCTTCATGTTCCTCACAGGCGCTCTTAAACCTCCTTCCATTTCTCGTCACAACCTTCATCAGGTGGGAGGTAGTGTTTCACGTCCAGCCTTCACAGACAGTCATGTGCTCAAAAGAGATAACAAAACCTGTTTCTTTCCTTGCAGTGCTTTGCAGTAACAGGCCTTCCATCCAAATGCATTGCACTGAACTAAATTTGCAACGATGGTTTACAGCTCCCTAGGAACTCTGAAAAGCATGCATGCAGTTTTCAGAATTCCTGAGGCTCAACTCTTTCCTGAATTTTTCCTGTTCCTACTACCTGCCTATGGTCCCTGACACCACTGTGCAAACCCTTGTAATGCAGTAGTGGAGAAGGCTCATCAGCCAACTTGATGCTGTTTTCAGTGCAGACTGAAACAGCACTGCCCTGGGAGAGGTCACAGCAGCCGTCTCCCTGTTGAGTCTCCAGTGCTTGGTGCAGATCCAGATTCAATGAAAGGGAGTGTCCGGGAACAAGTGATCCATGCTCTAGTCTGGCTGTGTATGTGTGTGTGTGTGTATATGTGAATGTATGTACATGGGTGTGTGCACATGTGCATGCATGTATAAATGTATACATGTGTGTGTATATATGTGTGTTCATGTGGGTGTGAGCGTGTATGGGTGTATGTGCACACATGCATTTATGTATAAATGTGTACGAGTATAGGTGTGTGCATGTGTGTATATATGTGTTTGTGTGGGTGCATATGTGTTTATATGGGTGTGTGTGCACATGTGTATGCATAAATGTGTACAAGTGTGTATATGTGTGCATGTATGGGTATACATGCACGTTTATATGGTGTGTGCACACATGCATGCATGTATAAAAGTGTACAAGGGTGTATGTGTGTGCAAGTGTGTATACACACACATTCATGCAGGTGTGTATGTGTGAATATGGGTGTGTGTGCACACGTGCATGTGTGTATGTGTATAAGCATGTATGTGTGTATATATTTGTGTATATGGGTGTGTACATGTGTGTATATATTTGTGTATATATTTGTGTGTATATATTTGTGTATATGGGTGTGTACATGTGCATGCCTGTATAAATATGTACAAGTGTGTACATGTGTGCATGCCTGTATATATGTGTTTGTGTGTGTATTAGTGTCTGTGAGCCTGTGTGCATATGTGTATATATGTGGTGTGTGGGTGTGCCTATGTCTATGTATATGTGAAATTTTCTTTGGGTAATTTTTGGAAGCACAACTTTAAGCTACCAATCTCTAAAATGTGCATAGACTCAGCCATAGAAACATAGCACATTAATATAGCAGCAGGCATTAAAACTTAATTTTAAAAGCTATTTGATTAGCTTAAGCTCTTTGAGCTCATTGCAATCCGAGATTTTTTGGAGACTTAGCTTGGGTGTTAAGATAAAACCATGTATTGAAAGTTTGTTTTACATGCTGACTAAATTAAAGACACCTGGAATTCTAGGAAATTGGTGACATTAATGTTCAGATGCATTTTCTTTGTCAAAATTAACTTGTCTCTCTCACCCTGTGAGGTCTGGGGTTCACTGTTGTGATGAGGCCCAGCGACCAGCACCTCTAAATGTAATTTATTAGAATTTGAGAACCTCATCCAAAAATGTCTTTGAACCACCTAGTTCCAGTCATGTGATCTGGTGTTTGGTCAGTTACCCTCATTTGCGTCTCCTCTGGGGCATTTAACACAAAGAACTGAGATGCCCTCACGCCTCACGGTGTAGGTTAATATGACTGTGCCTCACAGTTCTGTTTGTTTTCTAAGAGTTGCCATATTTTGCGAGCAGATCCTGAAAGGCTCCACTCCACTGTTTTTCTGTGGCTTGGTGGCCGCCAGCTTCCCTGGCAGTCACAAGCACGGCTGTGGGTGCAGACGTGCAATTCTCAACAGCGCCTAGGTGGCTCACTCCTTTGATCTTCTACAGGTGAGACTGCCAATATGCTACAGTTTGTATTCTACAAAATCAGCAACTTTGGAATGATTCTGTCTAATACAGCAGACATTAAAGATACAAGCCGGGGCCGGGCGCGGTGGCTCAAGCCTGTAATCCCAGCACATTGGGAGGCCGAGATGGGCGGATCACGAGGTCAGGAGATCGAGACCATCCTGGCTAACATGGTGAAACCCCGTTTCTACTAAAAAAATACAAAAAA
>NW_012118821.1:13071548-13079392 GCF_000951035.1 Colobus angolensis palliatus
TAGCCAGGATGGTCTCGATCTCCTGACCTCGTGATCCGCCCGCCTCGGCCTCCCAAAGTGCTGGGATTACAGGCTTGAGCCACCGTGCCCGGCCCAAGTTAATGTCTTAATTAACCTGTGCTTCTTTATTTTGAGCAAAAGCAGGGGTCGTTTTCTCTGGAGATTAGAGGTTCCTAATTTTGTGCACACCTACTGACAGTTCGTCATATCTATACATATGCATACATGTTCATGGGCCACATAACATTTCGGTAAAGAATGTGCTGCATATACTGAAAATCCCTGCTGCCCAGGGCAGTTGCAGCCATTGTAACCACGCTAAGGTCTCAATGCAATGCTTTCCTTATGTGTGTGTGCTGACATTGGTGTAAACAAACCTGCCGCACTGCTAGTTGTATAAAAGTGTAGCACACACAACTATGTACAGTATGCTTAATAATAAATGACTGTGTCACTCTTTTATGTATTTACTATACTACAGGGGTTCCCAATCCCCAGGCCGTGAACCAGTACCAGCCTGTGGCCTGTTAGAAACTGTGGCACAGCAGGAGGTGAATGGCAGAACAGGAGAATCCAGTGAGAGTCCTGTTGTGAACTGTGCATGAGAGGGATCTAGGTTGTGCACTCCTCATGAGAATATAATGCCTGATGATCTGAGCTGGAACCATTTCATCCAGAAACCATTCCCCCCGACTGTGGTCCATGGAAAAACTGTCTTCCACAAAACCAGTCCCTGGTGCCAAGAAAGTTGGGGACTGCTGCTAGACTATATTTTAGCATTATTTTAGAATGTACCCCTTCTACTTATAAAAAGAAAATGGTTAACAGTGAAACAGCCTTCAGCAGGCCCTTCGAGGAGGATTCCAGAAGAAGGTATTATCAGAGGAGATGACAGCGCCACGTGTGTTACTGCCTCTGAACCTTCCAGGGAACAAGATGTGGAGGGTTAGGGTTAGGACAGTGATGTTGATGATCCTGAGCCTGTATAGGCCTAGGTTAATGTGTGTGTTTGTGTCTTATATTTCAATAAAAAAAGATTTAAAAAGTAAAAATAAAAAAGCTTATAGAATAAGGATATAAAGAAAATATTTTTGTAGATCTGTACAACGTGTTTGTGTTTTAAGCTAAGTGTTATTACAAAGAGTCAAAAAGATTAAAAACTTAAAAGTTTATAAAGTTAAAAAGTTATTTCATAAGGTTAAGCTAAGCTTAATTTATTATCGAGAAAAGAGAAATATTTGCAATGAACTGAGTGTTGCCTAAGTGTACAGTGTATATAAAGTTGACAGTAGTGGACAGAAATGTCTGAGAGTCTAGGCCCTCACAGGCACTCACCACTCACTCACCAACACCCAGAGCAACAACTTCTATCCTGCAAGCTCCTTTCGTGGTAAATGCCCTATACAGGTGCACCATGTTTATCTTTTATACCATATTTTTACTGCACCTCTTCTACATGTCGCTCTGTTTAGATACACACTCTCCACTGTGTTACAGCTCCCTGCAGTTCTGGCACAGCCATCTGCTGTACAGGTTCCTAGCCCAGGAGCATGAGGCTACACCTTATGGCTGAGGTGCGTCATAGGCTGTAACTTCTAGGCTCTGTTCACATACACCCTATGATGTTTTGATGTTTGCACAGTGACGAAATTGCCTAACAATGCATTTCTCAGAACGTATCCCCAGCGTTAGGCAATGCATGACTACACATAAAACCTATACAACCAGGAATCAACTGGCCAAGGCTAGAAGCACGTGTCCAGCCATGTGTGGAAGCAACACGGAGTTTCTATTGACACCAAACTTCACCTGAGTTTCGAGCCCCTGCAAAAGGATGGTCAAGAAACTCCAGCCTCCACGTTCCAGAAATGGTTCCCTGCGAAGATCACCTTCCTCGCAGGATGTAGAGGAGACCCAGGGGTCCTCTTTCTACCCGGGCAGGCCAGGCTCAGACCCTCCAAATTCCCTGTTCTTGTCTCACAAGTAACTGACCACGGTGGACGAGACGTCCACAATGACAGAGCCACCCAGTGCCCCGTACAGGGAGTAGCAAGCCCTGGCCTGCTTCTCCAGGCGTCTGCTAACCCCAGCCTAAGATCCCTCCCCGCTGACTATCCCGCCCATGCTCCCCCGTAGGACGTCTCTCTGGCTGTGGTCATTCCTTCTCATATCAGAGAAGCACGTGTCTTCCTGAGAGGCAGACGCTTGGGGGGTCTTCTGGCGGGAACCTCTCCCTGTTGAGAGAACCCTTCCTTACCTGAGTTCAGATGTGTTTTTTATTGGACACCGCACCACCTATATATGTCCTATTTATCTGCCAGGCAAGTGCAAAAAAACCCGGCTAAGATAATATGCATAATGCAATCTGCATATTACAATGTTTTAGTTTTTTCCCATTTTATAGTAAATAACTTGGGCTGGCTTCGTTTTCCGATCACCAAAATGAGGGCCGGGAGGAGTTAGGCAGCATGTCAGCGCTAGGTGGCGCCCGAGGATTTTCTTTTAACAAATGATCCCAAATGTTCTGGAATCCGTGGCTCTTCCCGCCCAAAGCGCCGGGGCGTCCCAGGGCGGTTCCCACACCGCGTGCCGGGCGCGTCTTCCCTCCCGCGGGCCTCGCAGCGGTCCGAGCAGGTGGCTGCGGGCGGCCTGTGTTCGTCTTTCCCGGCTTTGTGGAGGTGTGGCTGGGCCTGTGGGAACACGGACACCCTCCCTATCGCGCTGAGGGGCCCGGGGACGGTCCCCGTGTCCCTGGAGCCGACGGAGCCGCCATGCGCGGCCGAGGGCTCTGCGGATTCACCCTGTTCCAGGCGGCGCCGACTCCCCTCGCTTCGCGTGTGCGGTTTCCTCACAGGTCGGGCCGGGCGCGGAAACACCCGCCTCCCTAGGCCTGAGTGAGCCTGAGCCTCCGGGCCCGCCAAGGAAATGTCCCATGTGGAGACACGAGGCTGCTGTGGACGCGCCTCCTCCCGCCTCCCCGGCGCGGCGCTGTGGACTCGGTCCGGCTCCTCCGCAGCAACAAAATGGAGTCATCAGGCCACGCTGCTGCGATGGAACCCGAGGCCCTGGCAGAGCCCGGGACCGGCGGAGCCTGTGGCGTGTGGGCCCCGCTCCTCAGAGGGGCGGGTGAGGGGCCGAACTCCGCGGGGTGGGCCGGGGCCGGGGGCACCGAGCATCGCAGCCGCCTGGACGGATCCGGGGTCAGGGCCTCGGCTGGACGGTGAATCCGGGCGCCTGGAGTAGCGCAGACACCGGGGCCGGTGGGGTCGCTAGACCTTTAACCGTGTCCCGGGCCGGGGATCCACACCTCACCTCCGGCTGCAGCGCCGCCTGCGTCCCGGCCTCGGGGGTCACCATTTCCCTCCTGGGACGGCGCCATTCCTCAGCCTCGGCTGCAGCAGCCGGGGACGACCCGGAAAGTGGCAGCCAGTGGCCTCTGTCCTGGGCCACCTGGGGCCGGGCTTGTCACCTCGCATTCCGGAAAACACAGAGCCCTGTGCCCCGGGGCACTTTCTCTAAAAACGCAGTGGGCCACGCCTCACTGAGTAATCCGTGCTTCTTCATTTTACAAGACGGATCATCCGTACACCAGCCAGACCTCACTCCAGGCCTAAAAGTAACCGGTACTGTAAAAAATATCCCACAAAGCTAGATGTGAAAACTGGTATGAGCTGTTAAAACAAGCATAATTTTATTTGGCTTATTTGCTAAATACATTTATATGTATTGCATAATATGCTCAATGTTATACAAATATGCTTACTGAGTAGATAGCAAATGTCATATGCGAAGGCCAAATCAATGGGGGACATGAGGTATTATTGTCTATGTTAATTTTTTAAGCAAAATATGTTCACCTCCAGCTAAAATTTTCATTTTAAAAAAGTAGATACCTCTTTTTACCTCTTTTGACTCATTAGTAATGAAAAGCAACCTCGCCATGTAAAAGGAATTTTCGCCATTGGGAAATAACGTAATATATATGTAAAGTTGTGATTTTTAATCACCTTCCCTAGAATAGCATATTTGATGTGTCAATGATAGATATTTAAGGTAGCAGAATTAAAATATTAGTAATATGGACAAAATCATACTTAAAATCTTAATGTTTTAAGACATTTTTCATCAAAATAGGTAACCCCAATACTTCGCAATTGTGAACAATGAGGTATATAGTATGTACTTTATTATTATTGTAATAAACATTAGCTAAAAGATAAACCTTACTTATCTTCCCACCTAAATATATTACTCATGAATTGAACTTTCAAGCAAGGGTGGCAGAAAATAAAACAGGAGAGGCGAATGTTAGCTTCCTGCAATGCCGCAGGCTGTCATTACTGCTTAATGAAGGCTGATATAAACCTCACCCCCATGCCTGCCAGAAACAGATTCATTCACACGACGCTCCAGCCTGGGACCAAGGCATGCAGTGCACAAGCAGCAAGGTTGGGAAATGTTCCTGGAAGCAAAAGTCTAAAAACCTGGGCACAAAATGGATGGGATATTCAGGTTTGTCACGCGCAACTCGATGGAATTAAAATAAGTGACGTGAATTGACTTACTGAAAACTTCAGCGTGATGTGTAATGAGGAAGATGATGTCAGTAGGAAAACACAGAGACCTAAGCAGTTGTAGGGATGAACAAGAAATAGGCCCTAACGTAAGTCGCGCGAGTCCCTGTGCTCCTAGCTGTGGACTTCTGCCCTTCCCCTCCCTTCTCCTGTCTCTCAGTCTGGGCCTTGGTCTCTCACCTGTAACAAGAACTTTCAGTCAACTTCCAACCAAAGGCACCTAAATCACAGTCACTGAAGCAAGGACAAAGTGCCTGAGTCATACATTAAAGGACTGGCAGGAATCTTGACTAAGGAAGAGTCACTTCGAATTAATACAGAAATGCACATAAATGTAAACACATAGGTGGGCACAGTGGCTCACACCTGTAATCCCAGTACTTTGGGAGGCCAAGGTGGGCAGATCAGTTGAGGTCAGGCATTCGAGACCAGCCTGGTCAATGTGATAAAACCCTGTCTCTACTAAAAATATACACGAAAAATTAGCTGGGCATGGTGGCACTTGCCTGTAATCCCAGCTACTCGGGAGGCTGAGGCAGGAAAATTCCTTGAACCCAGGAAGCAGAGGTTGCACTGAGCCAAGATGGCGCCACTGCACTCCAGTCTTGGTGACAGAGTGAGACTCTGTCTCAAAATAAATAAATACACATAGATATCCATGCAGATGGTCAGAGTGCCTGCTACTATCCCTGAGGGCCAAGAGGCTCAAGTCTCCCTGTGATATCTGCCAAGTCTCCCAGGCGCATGCCTGTGTCTGCTGCTTCCCCGCCCAGCTGCCGACCCTCAGGTGCTTTTCTGCACCATGTGCTGTGAGAAGCTGGGGCACTGGGGGTCAGGACCAGACCCATCCATGTTCCTAGGCCTCCCCACAGCACCCAGCACCCTGCGTTGATGATAAGGAATACCTGCATCTGCACATTTCTATAACTTGATGATGTTCTTCTGTATGTGACAATGTCATTAGCAGCTATCCCTTCAAAGGTGAACTCACTCGATTCAGTAATTACAGAGGAAGAAAACTGACTCGAGACCGTGATGGGACTGGCGGGTGAAGAGCCAACTGACAGCACTGTCTGTGGGCACCAGGCCCTTAGGCCCCTCAGACACTCCGCTTGGATTCACTCACTTATCCCATCAGTAAATGCTGACTGACATTTTATTTTTCTTACCTCTGTTTCTCTTACCACATAAGAGGTGGTAAGAGAAACAGAGGTAAGAAAAATAAAAATGTTTTCCTCCCTTGGGAGCAGAGCTTCTCTAAGAAGGAATTAAATGATAAAAACACACAAACACAATGAAGCAGGGTAGCTGCAGATTGTGACAGCTGTCTAAGAAATAAACCAGGACCATGATGGAGCAGGGTGGGGATCCTTGAGATGGGATCAAGGACAAAAAGGAAGCCGTGGGACAACTTAGTGAAAAACAGTCCAGCCAAAGGAAGCCAAGGGAGAGCAACATCCCCACCACAGCGGGCGGGTATCAGGGATGCTGGTGAGGGAGCATCACATGATCATGTAGGTTTCTTAGGAAACGGAAGGACATTGGATTATATAGCTCAAGAGGATTGGAGAAAACTTGGAGGGTTTCAGTAGGGACAGGACACGATTACATTTAATTCAAAAATGCCACTCTGGCTTGTATCAGGCACAGATTGCAGAGACCTAGTGCAGGACCAGAGGTGACAGATGGGGTGAGGTGCACCCGGTTATGTGGATGGTAATGTACAGTATTAAAATGTGTGTAGTAGAAAAGAAGAAAGGCTGATAATTAATTATCATCATCTCAAGAAGTTAGAAAAAGATCAACAAGTGAGCGTCAAGAAGGAAAGAGTTGTAAAGATTAGAGTTGCAATTAACAAAACAGAAAACATAAAATAGAAAACCTGAAGACGAGACTAGTCATTTGAAAACACTAATATAATTGGCAAATCTCTACAAGGAGTTGTAAAACATTTTACTTCATCATGAGGATATCAAGAATAAAAATGTGTCTAACATTATAGACTGCAGAGTAAACAAAATAAAATATTTAATAAATTATTAAAAAACATAACTTACTAAAATAAACTAAATATATTTCCCCAGTAATCATTAAAATAGAACTTACCGCGAAAAACTTCCCCCCAAAACTGCACTTTAGTACTTCAAATTACCTTTAGATAGTGTTTAGATGCATGCCAGTTTCAATAATGGTTACTTAAAAAATAAAAAGTTAACAAATAACAAGAAAGGGAAAATGTGAACTAAATCACTCAATCTAATAGGAGTCAAGAGAGTAGAATATGGAACACTATTAACAACTTAGATAAATATAAAACATAAAATAAGCCACTAAACATCAACTAAATTATATCTCCCATCAAAATGAAAATAAATGGACAAAAAATGTTATATCAAAATCAAAATTGAATTGATTGCTAAATTGAAAATAAAAAATACGGATAGTCAAATCTGCTTACAAAAGACTCATCAAAAACTTCAAAACATAGACATTTTGAAAGTATTACTTTATATTTGTTTTTACAATGACTTTTAAAAGTTTGGGATTAGCTATACTTTGATATGTTGATGTAACTCATGTAAAACTTTTCTTTCATTTTTTTCTCATAAAATTGGACAGGTCCATAAAACTGTTGACCCTGCTAATATTTTAAATTGCTGATTTAATTAGTTTAGTGGCATAAACCTTTAGTTATATACTTAAGGGTTTGTTTTAGCCCTTTAATAATGAGCTCCATTAGGCGCACCTGTGGTTATAAATTGTCATTTACGTGCTGCTTTAACTGTATTCCCCAAACTTAATGTATATTATTTTCATTATTATTCATCTCTCTGTATTTCATAATTTTCATTTGATATTTCTTTTATTCAGAGTGAAATGTAGATTTAGTTTATTTTATAAATGTATGCTGTTGTATGTTAAAATAACTTTTTTTATCTTTATCAAACTTAATGCTACCGCTATCAAGGAAGTTTTCTGTCTTACACTAACTTTTTGTAATGACATCAATTTGTTCTCTGGCCTGATACATGGTTGATACTGGAATGTTTCACTTGTGCTTGAAGAAAATATGCATTTCCCAGGTCTTTGATGTGAAACTGTACATCTTTTAGATCAAGATTGTTAATTTTGTTGCTCAATCATCTGTAGCAAAATATAAACACAACACACACACAAGTAAACAAAACATATTAAGAAAATTTATGATAATTTCAAAAAGGAAGAGTTTTAATATTACAACATTACTGTCATAAAAGTTAATATTAAACT
>NW_012118821.1:13083817-13091669 GCF_000951035.1 Colobus angolensis palliatus
ATTATACAAAGTCCAATGAAAGAATAACGGTCAGAAAGGAAATGCACCCACGAAGATTTTCTTTCATTGGACTTTGTATATTTATTTGGTAATAAGAGTAGATGATTTTTAACACACTCCTCCTTCATACAAAAAGTTACTTTCCATAGTAGTTAGGAGGAGTGTGTTAAAAATCATCTACTCTTATTACCAAATAAATATCCTAAGCCACTAGTCCGAAGGCCTTACAGTGTTATTTGATAGAAATTTCAAATGACATAATAGTTTGTAAAAACTTTTTTAAAGCATAAATGGAAGGTAAACAACTTTTAAGGGAAGTTTACCTTTAAGGGGAGCCAAGAAGCAGGTTATTAGGTCTACAGAAAAATGATCAACATAGATAGATGATAGATAGATAGATAGATAGATAGATAGATAGATAGATAGATAGAGATGATAGATGGTAGCTAGTAGATATAGAGATAGATTATAGATACATGATAGATAGATAATATACAGATGGAAAAATGATAGATAGATGACAGATGAATAGATAGGCTGATCAATTGCAGATGGTAGATAGATAATATATGATAAATATAATAAATGGTGAATAGATTACAGAATAGATAGATGGCAGATAGAATAGAATAGATAGATGACAGATGGATGATAGATTATAGATCATAAGTATATGATAGAATCGATGAGTGAGATAGATGATACATAGGTGATAGATGTTAGATGACAGACAGTTGATAAATATATAATAGATGATAGATGACAGGTGATAGATGATAGAATTGGTATAATTGATAGATAAATATATAGATGATAGACAATGATAGATAGCTGGATCATAGATAGATAGATCAAAGGCAAAATATATATTGCCTAGTTCCTGGAAGTTTAAAGTTTGTTACAAATTAAAGCATGAACAATTAATTACATTTAAAATATTTTTACTTTAAGGTATAAGATAATTAGTAAATATTTCATTTTATAAATCTCTATATGTAAGTTCATATTCACGTTTTCTTCCTGAAAGTCCTCTTGGGAATGTTATGCTATAAATAATGGTACACTCCTACTGTAGACTATTTTGCAGTAAGTAAAAAAGGATACTATAGATCTTTATTTTCTGATATGTGAAAGTGTTCACACTACACAAATTCCAACAGCTTTGAAAGTATGTGATTTTTAAAGCTTGGGAGATTTGAATTATTTTAAATTCTGCATATAAATTAGAACTTTTAAATTATATTTTTATCTTACTATTTCACATTTGGTTAATTCAAATTCATGTATTATAATTGCGCTGTGGTTTCAAATCCTTCTGAGTCATCTATTTTTATGCCCCCCTAACTTGGGCAGCTTGATGGCCTGTTCTGGTGAGGTGAAGAATCGGAATGTCCCCAGCAGAGGAGCTGTGGCTGTCCCATGCGCCTGTGTCAGTGTTCTATGTGTTTAATACATGAACGTCATCCCACTTCTTCCATTGTGAACTTCAGTGTCCCCGCGCCGTCTAGTTCCTGCCAACTTCCAATTTGGGGGTCTGTAACCTCAGGGCAACGTGGGCGTCAGGGTCTCTGTGGGATCTTTTAGATGCTGGTGTTTTCTCAAGAGCTGCCCGGGGCCGTTCTGACTGAACCCGCTGTGCCCTGCTCCAGTGACACTGCCTGCTACGTTTCCTTTAGTGATGGAAAAGCTACCTCGCTGGAGTCCCAACAAGCCTGCTTGGGGATTTGTGTTCTGATTTCAAAAAGGAACAAACCTACGCTGCCAAACACAGTCAAGGCTAGGCTTCTTCCTGCTCAACAACAACAAATCCCTGGGGACACAGAGGAGGCACACAGCAAGGAGGCTGAGTCACTCGTTCGGCACCGAGCAACCTCATTTAAACAACACCCTTTACTCATCTTTTAACTGTTCATTTATTTAGGAAATAGTTATTGCATGTCTCCTATACGGAAAAAAATGAAAGATAGTTACATAAAAAATTTAATCTCATGTTTAATTGGATTCATTGGAACCTCCAGAATCATATTTTAAAAATAGTTGTGGTTGTAGGAATTACTTGCTTATGGCACTGACCCCTGTGAGTGGACTGTTTCAGAAAGTATTTATTTGTGGGTCGAGATGCCCATCAAGAAGGGTCCTGGCAGGTAATGGGCAGTAAGAGGCACTCAAGCGTGACTGGCCCAGCTGTGTGCCCTGGCCCAGCATTTTGTAATTCGGTTTCTGTTTGGTATATTTGGACTTCATTCTTGTTGGTTGTGCCGCACATCATTTTCTCTAAAATTACTTGTTAGGGAAAAACTATGCAAATGATCCGGCCATCATTAATTACCAGGGCAACACCTGGTCTCACCGCATCAGATCGGCTGAGACTCCGTTGGAAATAAATGGAATAACTTACACAGCCCTGCTTTGAGCGGGAGGGTACCCAGCATTCCACACATGGTGCTCAGCTGGCCTGTGAGTGGCAGGTGGCACCCCAGCACCTGTTCCTTGATGCCTACAGACATCACTTTCTCAGTCAGCCCTGTGTTTTCTTAAGCCTTCACAGGAAGTGTCAAATAGAACAAGGTTTGTTCAACCAGGAATTTAAAACTCAAGAATAAAGCCTTCATTGTCTTAGTTAATAATTTGAGTAATGATAATAATAGCATTTACATACTCCGTGCTTACCTAGAAAATACAATAGTAATTTGCTTTATTTGGTAATCATTAATGACTTATTTCTGAGCATGATATAAACTTTTTATATTAGAAAGTTGGTCAAGTATAGTTAATACAAGCAGGAGAATTTAAAACACAAGGGAATCACAAAAAGAAATTCCATCAGGAAGTTCTATTATGTTTACTGTTGGTGTTGTGAATTTTCCTAGTGCGCACTGGCGGACCTGGCCTCCTGGTGGGGTTGGAAGGAACATGACCACCGCCTGTGGCTGTTCTCTTCTCTTATTTTGGGTTGATGACAAAAGGAGCTGGGTTCTTTCATTCCAGCAAGATCAGGAGGGGCGTCTTCTGAGCAGCATATGCCACCACGCACAGAGGATGGGGAGAAAGTGATGGAGATCACAGCTTTGCCCGTGGAGAGTGAGTTCCCACTGTAAAAAGCTTTCATGCTGGATTCCACACCCTCACCGCAGGATCAGAGCCCATCAGGGACTGTGTCCAGCGTTTCCTGAAAGGCTGTCTATCTTCCAGCGTGTTCTGAGACTCCCTCTTTGGTGGGTTGCTTTTCCTGGTGAGCCTCAGTTTTTTTATCTGCAGAATTAGAATTGTAATTAGAATTGTATTGAGGCAACATTGAGGTACGATCCCACTTCTTATTTTACTGAAGTCCTTTGTTCATGCCTTTGCTGCAGGCCACACAAAGAAAGACGGGATCAAGGAAACGAAGGCTGCAGACTCCCTTCCGTGAGCAGCATGGGCTCCCCTCATGCACCTGCATCCAGCACCTCACTTCGTGTTTCACCGACAGCTGCATTAGTCCCACCTCTGAGTCAGGAGGTTTAAACCAGTGTAGAATCAGCAAGGAGGAGACCTGGCTCGTGGACATGCTGCAGTTCTGTAGAAATGTGGACAGGGACGCAGGCGGCAGGAGGTCTATATCTTTATTCAATTTAGTCAGTGCTAACTGACTCCATGCAGGACAGTGTCCCACTTAATCTTAATATAATTATATCTGAAAAGCAACAAAATTTCGGTGTGACATAATCAAATTTAAAACCATCAAATCTTGGAATCACTGGTGAGCATTCACTGTGCACCCCCAAGATGGGGCTACAGGGCTGAGCATCCCCGAGGTCCCTCTGGAGACGGCTGTGATGGCAGCCCCTGGCCCAGGTGACACCGCTGGCCGGGCTGCCTCCCTCCTGAGGCTCAGGGCAGTGGAGGGACAGAGGCACAAAGATGCTGACCCAGCCTTGATGGGACCACTCGGAAGGCCCCAACACCCAGATGCCCTGGTGCAGGTCTCCAGCAAAACCCCTAGGCCTCCATCTCAGCCTCTCTCCAGGGGAAGCTGGTCTTCAACAAGTGGCATTTGTTTCATTCTGGGAGACAGTAGACACATATTTACGGAAATTCACAAGCCTCTCTCAGCTTACTCATAGGGACCCATATGGGCTGCCCAGAAAGGCAACATACACATGTTTATGTGCACACACACACAAATACACACACACAAGCGTGTCTTGGCGCCTTGGCCCTGGGGAGTATTAACAAAAAGTATGAGATACATACACACATACTTGCATGCACACACGCATATATTTATATACATTAGCCAATTCTCATTGCTGTGAACTCGCAGCTGCTGGTGGCTACCTCACCCTTGCATTCCGACAGGTGCTTCCAGAGCAGAAAAGTCCCATGAAGCCAGGCGAGGCCCCTCCATAGAAGGCTGCCTGCTTGGCGTCTCTGGATCGCACTCCCGCAGTGCAGGTCAGTGCAAGCTTTAGGGTGAGCTGAATCTCTCGACGAGAATGCCGTTTCTGTGGTGCGTTTGCTTGCTGATGCATTTGAAGAAAAGGGAGCTTTTTACCAAGTCTTTTCTATGAACTGGAAAGTCTTCCTGGTGGTAGGGCCACATTTACAACCAAACCCAGGGAAGGCTCCACTGCATGGACCTCACTTCTAGTGGGAGAAGGAGGGACAGACAGTGAGAGCAAATTTAGTAATAATGAGAAATAATCTGTCAGGTGGTATAAGGGTTGTGCAGAAAAATAAAGCAGTTTCTACCCCATTTCTCTTCAGCTCTCTGCGGAGAGGCACGCTCCCCTGGGCAGACATCACGCCAATCTCAGCTTTTGTTTTCAGTTCTCGTCTTTGCATCCATCCTCTTCCTTCGGTGATTTTTCGTTCTGCAGCTTCTAAGGGCTCGTTTTGCTCACTGAGAACTCGGAGGTTATCAGTTCAGCATGTTTTTCTCTGAGCAGCCTGTGTTGTGCAGTGGAAACTGACCGTGAGTGAGCTCCTGAGGAGAGGCCACTGCTGACCCCAGCGAGGGCTGCATGGGACATGGAAGGGGCAGTGGTTACAGAACCTGTCGGAGGAGGACCTCCTGTCAGCGAGGCCAGCCACAGAAGCCCCTCTGAGTGAAGTTACTCCTGGAATGGAAACTCTGAAGTGGGGAAAAGCACACCGAGCAGAAGAAATAGGAACAGAAAAACTTTGAGGAGCAAAGGGCTGTGTCAGGGAGCAGATGAGCCAGTGAGGCTGTGGTGACCAGGGGAACCGATGCCTGAGGCTGGGGTGGGCAGGACCCGGTCGCACAGGGCCTGAGGCTCAGACAGAGAAGAAAAAGCCCTCGGTTTCCTTCCATGTTATATGGAGAATTCTGAGTGGGGAAGTGATCAAATCTCAATGACGTTTTGAAGGATTATTCAGGCTTTTAGGTGAGGAGCCTGGTCCAGGCTGGGGAAGTGAGCAGGGGGCATCGAGGGGCTCTGGCTGCCTCTAGGGTCTGCGACCTGGCTGGGAGGCATGGCACAGAGGAAGGTGGATGGCGCGGGACGAATAATGATGCCTCTCCCTGGCTGATGCCAAAATTAATAAATGAAATCATCAGTAAAGACCCTCACACAGGGTCTTGCACAGAAAAGTTGGTCAACAACAGCAGTGACTTTCCTTTCCTTTCTGGCTTTAAAATGTTTTAATATGTGCTTTCTCTGTCCAAGGGGATGTCCATGCTACCAGGAACTGGACGTCTGGTATTAGGCCTGGACAAAATGTGACTTCTGACTTGAAATCACGACTTAACACAACTCTGAAAATAAGTTATTTTATCGGCATATGCCTGCCTGGTATTTCACAATGCCTCTATTGAGTTAATGTCATCTGACCTTTACAGATGAGCCCACTCATTTTTTGTTTCTGCATAAATGGCTCAAATACAACCCAAGATTTATTTCATTATGAAATACTGTTGAAGTATCATAATGCATTTTCCTTCCAACATACTTCTAGTTTGTTTTTATCTGGAGCATTGAAAATAAGCAACAGTGAAGGTCAGGACTAGAAAATGACCTTTTATAGTGCCATAAATGCAACTCCCAGAACTAATAAAGAAAAAATTCAGGAGGGAAGAGCACAAAAAGAAATACATATTTTATTTCCATGTTAGTCTCAAATATAACAGGCCTCAAAAATCCCCAACGGCTGATGCAAAGTAAGATAATGAGTTGAGCTTGGCTGCTGCTCCATTAGGGAGCTGATGAGATGCAAGCTGCAGCTCCTCTTCCTCCCATGAAGTCTGAAGCATCATCCGAAACCATCCGGTAAAACTGCCTGGAAGATGAACCAATTCATCAAAGGCCAGGCTGTGGCCGTGTACCTTACGTAATGCAGATCAAAATAAATCAGAATTGGAAACAGCGTTTCCGGTAACCCTGCAGAATGGTGGAGGTGGTTTGCTCCCAGCTATTTAGTGACTGTATGAACATCTACCTAACCTTGCTGACTTACTGTGAGAGTCATTCTCCTGAAAAGAGGCAAATCAGCTTTGTGAGATTCGCTAGAGCTGAGACAAACTGAGATTTGTTTGTATATAATACTGTTCTTCATGTTGACATCATGGAACGGTCTTTAAAATCTTCCCGAACTTTGATGGCAAATAAGGGGCTTCATCTTTCAGGAATCTATGCCATCTTTCCATGGCACGGGAAGGGCTGCTTCCTGCATTGTGTCTGTTTAAGCTGTGGGAACCTAAATGTGTGTACGCAGAGGGACCTGAGAAGGTGACCGTGCTCGCCTGGGAACATGCCAGGGTGAGTTCACATCAATTGCCCTAATGTGCAATAAAACACAGGGATGGGCTCCAAGCAGGCCAAGAGGGGCGCAGCCTCCCGGGGAGACACCTGTTCGGGTCTGCGGTCCCAGTGCTGGATCCCAGTGGGCCTGGGTCTTCCTGGACATGACTCTCACAGAGCTCTGGCCATGTGGGGTGGGGCTGCCTGTTCTCAGGACCCGCTCTCCCTGCCTGGGCCTCTGCTTAGGGTGCACCCCTGTCTCCACTCTCCAGGACACGGCCTCAGGACCGGGGCGAAGGCACACTCTGCTCTCGCTGGTCCCCAGGACCAACCCTCCTGACGGTCTTTTGTTCTTAGCGCTCAGGACGTTTTTCTACAGTCCTCCTTGAGAGCGCAGGAGACATCTCACGCCCCCAGTACCTCCACGTGACCTGGGGACCGATTTTAGGAGACGTGTCACCCTGGAAGTCAGGCTCTGCCCCGGGGAGTGGCCCCATCTGGTGGAAAACCAGGGTTTCTTCGGTTCTCAGGGTCGGGATGACCGGTTGCCTCAGGCAAAAGTGGGGTTTATTCGCTGGAAAGGAGAGGTGGAGAGGAGGGGACAACTGGACTCAGGGCCTCGGATGACGCAGCCGGGTCCTCTCCCCTCTTCACGGCCCTATGGGGAAAAGAGAGATCAGCCTGTTACTGTGTCAATATAGAAGGAAGTAGACATAAGAGACTCCATTTTGTTCTGTATTTGAGATGCTGTTAATCTGTGACCCTACCCTCAACCTTGTCCTTGCAAGAGACATGTGCTGTGGTGACTCAAGGTTTAATGGATTTTGGGCTGTGCAGGATGTGTCTTTGTTAAACAAGTGCCTGAAGGCGGCTTGCTGGTTAAAAATCCTGCGGGTCCCTGGGCAATGGAACATCTCCGTGTAAAACCCGATTGTATGCTTTGTTTACGGAGCAAAGAGAAAACCGCCTTTAGGAATAAGGTGAGACTTGCTGGAGCAATGCTGCTAAAAGGTTTACAGAGATGTTTGCATATGCATCTCAAGGCACAGCATTTTCCTTTAAACTTATTCATGTCACAGGGATTTTTGTTCATATGTCTTACTGCTGATTTC
>NW_012118821.1:13092854-13105396 GCF_000951035.1 Colobus angolensis palliatus
CCCCCCGCAGATTCTTTGTAATTTCACAGTTGAATGATTACCTTTTTCCTGAACCATTTATACCCTCGCTGGTCTCGCTATGGCCAGTAACTCCGGCTACAATGTCACCGGTGGGCTGCCTCTGCCCACCCTCCTCGTGATCAGGGAGGAGAGATGACTGTGCCGACTCCCCAAAGCCAACTCCTGGGCACTTCTGGGCGATCGCCCTCCCCGCAGAGCGCCTCCTTACGTGGGCTGCAGACACCGCCTTTCCCTGACAGGTTGTGCCTGTCCAAGCAGGAGCTGAAGGGCTGTGGTGAGAGATTCACACTCCTGCAGCTTTCCCACCTTGGAACACCTTTCTGAAATTCTGCAGTACCCTGAGCATGCTAATTTTTCATGGTTTTGTCCTTGTTTTCCTAGTTTTCAGGGAGGGGGAAGTTTGCTGAAGCCATAGGCACATCCTGCTTCAGACCCCTCTTCCTGCATTCCCACAGTCACCCTACCGGGAGGCTTTGCACCCAGACCCCACCCTGCCCAGAGAGGCCTCTCAGGCACAGGGCCTGGCAGGGGGAGGTCCGCGTCGCCTGACTCTGCTGCCAGTCATTCAAGTGTGTCCAGAAAAGGTAGGATGTTTAACTGGAGTGCAGGTTCCCAGGGCTAGCAAGTTACTGGAATTTCATAGGTGCATCTAGCCTTGAACTTTGAGGGAGGGTTCCTAAGCAAAACAAAATAGAAGCAAAACTCTTCCCTGCATGAAAAAGGGGACCCTGGGAAATAGCAGGACATGTAAAACACAAAACATTTAAATGCAAACCTTTATAATACTTAAAAATACTTTTAATTTGTGCCATTTTAGACACACAATGTGTAAGTTCTCTCTTATTGGATATGTACTGTTTAGTAATGTAGTGTGGTACTAAATAGTGTTGGTTTAAGATCAAAACTAAGATTATATTAGTTAATGAAAGCAAGAATGACAGACAGCAGTTTTGAGAGCAGCTCTGGATGAAGCCTGCCTGTCGTCCCTTCTTCTCCTTACTCCATTCTGCTGCGTTACTTTGCTTGGCCAGGTTGGTCTCAGGGGCAGACAGGAGTGGACGCCATCTTTGCCTCCTGGCACATAGTCCTCCTTGCTCTTCTGAGCAAAGCCTCTGATCCTTTTCCTCTCCTCCACCTCACCTGATTTTCCTCTTTTCCACTTTCCTTTCTTCTTTTCTTTCCCTCTGCCTCCATCAGCCATTCCACGGTGTTTACTATGTGGCTTTCCCCAAGTTATATAAAATATGCATCGTCATCTTGTCCACATGTATTTTTATTTTGCATTTTTCATAAATAGTAGCATTTTACAAATTTCATTCAGTTCTTTGCCTTGATTCCTCCACACTGTGGTTTTAACATCGCTCAGATACAAGTGTTTTAAAATCCCTCACTGTGCACCTGGATCTATCCTGTTCTCCTTTAGACACAGGGCAGGTGAGCCCCAAAGTGGAGCTTAGCCCACTGGGTTATTGGCTTTGTCCAGGACAGAATTCAAGGGCAAACCAGAGGTGGAAGAAAACTGCTGTATTGAACAAGCAGGGTTGCAGCTTCTGCAGCAACAGGGCTTCTGCAGAACAGGACTACCCTGAAGGTGGAGAACAGCAGCTTGGGCAGTTCCACAGTCACATCTATACCCATTTTTAATTGCATGCAGATTAAGGAGTGGTTTATGCAGAAAATTTCTAGGGAAGGGGTAGTAACACTTGTGTCATTGGGTCATTGCTGTGGAAAGCGGCGGTAACGCTAGGATGTTGCCATGGCAATGGTAAACTGATGCGGCCCACTGGAGGGCGTGTCTAATGGAAAGCTGCTTCCTCCCTGGCCCTGTTTCAGCTAGTCCTCAATCTGGTCCGGTGTTCAGCCCCTGCCTCTGGAGTCAAATGTGCCTCCTACCTCACTGCGACTCTATTAACCTTTGCTTTATACGTATAGAGACCCTGTTATTAGGTGCAGACAGTTTAGAGCCATCACATCTTCCGGGGTTGATGCTTCGTCACTCTGAAATGTCTCTCACCCTCTGCTGTCGACACTGACAAGAGTTTAATCACCGTTCTCCTAGGACTTGCCTGGCGTGGACTTCCTCCATCCCTTTGCTTTCAGCATTTTAGGTGTGTCATTAAGTAGAATATCATTGGAGTTTTAAAACATTTATCCAGTCTGATAGCCTTTGTGTTTTATTTGACAAATACACACATTTATACTTTTTGAAATTTTTGCTGCCTTTGAACTTAAATCGACCACTTCAATGTTTCTATCTGTTCTATTTGCCATGGTTTCCCTTGCTAACCTGTCTGCCTTCTTTGATCGTATCAAAGAAGTACTTAGATCTTATTTTTCAATTTCCCACTCTCAAGGTTAACTGATTATAAATCTTAGTCTAATACTGAAATAATATGGTTATCCTCGAGGTTACAAAGCACTTGCCTGAGTTGTTTAAGTCTAACAGAATTTAGTGCACTTAACACCTCTGGACAAAGCCAGGAGCTGAGGACACGCCCCTTCATTGCCCTCCTGCTTTGTGTTACTGCTGTTTGCCATTTTTATTCCATACAGTTTATATCCCCCAGACAATTTGTTTTGATACAGACAATACTCTTTGGTTTTGAACCACATATTAATGATTTGTGCTTGCTCTTTTCTACCTGCATCTCCAAACTACTAATAAGGCATCATTTCTTCCCTCCTGGAAAATCCCCTTTGGTGTGGGTTTGCTCCTAATGAACTCTCAATTTTTGTTTGAAAAATAACCTATTTCTGCCTCCTTCACTTATTTAAACTTTTTACTATGAAAAATGTGGAACTTTCTCTAAAGTCAAGAAAATTAATAAATTATATATTTATAGATTATATACAATATAAAATATGATAAATTCATTTATACTCCCCTTCCTGCTTCAATAATTATGTACTTACAGCGGTTTATCTGCACCCCACTTCCTCTCTCATGTTTTCTTGGATCCCTAAATCCCAGACATTTGTCTTTTTATCTCTAAATATTTCAATATGTCCTCTAAGAGATATGAATTATAAAGAGTGTAATCTAATAAGATCTTATTTGGATTCTGATTAAACAACAAAATTGTTAAAAATAAAATTATGAGAAAATTAGGGAACTTTGGATAGTGACAACATTTCATAAAATAAGATATTTTTAAAAATAAATTTTAAGGGGCTGGGCACAGTGACTCATGTCTGTGATCACAGCACTTTGGGAGGCCTAGGAGGGTGGATTACTTGAGGTCAGGAGTTTGAGACCAGCCTGGCCAGCATGGCGAAACCCCATGTCTACTAAAAATAAAATTAATTTAAATTATTTTTTCCTATTTTTCTTCATTAATTTGGCTAGATGTCCCTGTTTGGTTGGTTAAAAACACACGTTTGGATTTGTCTGTTCTACTCTTTGTTTTTTGGGGGTTTTTTGTCCTAATTTATTAGATTGTTCTTTTAACTTTATTCATTTTGACTTGCTTTATTTTGCTCATTATGTTGTACTTTATTTGAAATTTTAACATCTTTCAATTTGCTTTTTATTTTGAAATGTTTTCAAAGTAAACTTCTTTCTGAAAGATAAATGTTTTGTGTTGTATTTTTATTATTATTTTTTCAAAATACTGTGAAATTTTATTTTCTATCTTTCTTTAGTGCCAAAGGTTGCTTAATATAATTTTATATGCATCTCAGCTCTATTTTTATTCGTCATTAATTTCTAGATTTTTATTCTGCATTCTGTCTTGAGAATCATGTCTTATTAATTAAAAAATTCTGTTTTTTGAGTTTTTGAGGCTTTCTCTGAGGTCAGACATTTACAAATGCTCCATGTGCACTTGGAGCAAAGGTGTCTTCTCTTCCATTAGGGATTTGAGTTCCATGGATCTCGCCCAAACCAAACCGTCTTGCAGATCTTCGTGCTGAGGACACGTGGGCCCTTACAGAGCTTTGGCTGCTTGGCCCATCTCAGGCTGAGAGAGACCTGCCTGTTAACCGTGTTCCCGCCCACCTCCCGTCGGGTCTCCAGTGGTTTCTGTCCACCTTCCTGACCACCTCCCCTTGGATCTCCAGTGGTTTCTGGCATGTCATAGCCTTTGCTGGGTCCCTGGGTTATAATTATTAAGAGCTGAATCCTCTGGAATCATAACATAACCTTCTTGGCCTCTTTTAATGCTTATTACTCAAAATTCTTCCTCAGCAGAGATCCAAATACTGAGGCCTAATTCTTTTTTCTTATATTTGCCTGCTATATTTGACCCTTTTTCTTTAGTTTCTACCTTCTTGAATATTTTGTTTAAATATGTTTCCTGTATACAAACGAATGCATTTTGCTATGCAGCCAACCTAAAAATCTTAAAATGCACTTTAAGCCCGCTTACATTACTATTACAAGCACACTTGCATTGTTGTTACTATCGTTTTTACCTATGTTTTGTCATATTGTTTTATATTTTTATGTAAACAAGGCTCCCATAACATTTTTCACTGTACTTTCTCTGTGTCTGTGTCTCTTTCTCTCCTTGCCCTCCCCACCCTCACCTTAAGCGTATTTAAGGCACAGTATGTTTGTGTTGTGGTTGTATCTTCAGCTTTATGCTAATACTACTGTGTGACACCCCCTGGGCCCCCGCTCCTGCATGAGGCCCCCCAGCCCCCTCTCCCGTTGAGGCCCCCTGGCCCTCTCTGTGTTGAACGCTGGCTGAGGTGCTCACTGTGAGGGCAGCTGCGTTGGACATCGCCTGTGTGTCTCTCTTCCACCTTCCTGCCATTCCATTTGAAGCAACCGTCTTCCACCCTAATTCAGCATCTCTAAATACATTGACAAGGGCCCTCTAATTTTTCATGTTCTCTTCAAGTCTTTCCTTCCAGTTTAAAATATTTTTTCTATATTTTTCTATATTTTGGAGACATATTTACTGCCTATTGAACTTTCTTTCACATTCGTCTGCTTTTATCGTTTTTGAAGCTGCCCTTACAGCATCTTCTGGCTCCACCCTCTGTTAAGGAGTTAACTCTCAGTCTTGCTTCCTGCACTTATAAACCGGAAAGACTTTCTTTCCCTGGCTGTTCATGTTTTGGTGTATTATTCATTTGATATGCCTGGCTGTGACTATGTTGTCTTTATTCTGATTGCTGACTGGGACTTTTAGGATTCTTGGATGTGTGGCTTTATGTCTTTTGTCAGTTTTCAAAATGTTTCAAGCATCACCTTTTCAATGATTGCTCCTCTTCCACAATGCTCTCCCCTCCTTTGGAGCCCTGGTTACAAGTGCAGCAGACCCAGCACCTTGTCCGAGGCATGGCCTGTGTGTCTGGTTCTTGCAGTTTTTCTCCTGTGTTCTCTCTGTGCTTTTTCTACATATTATCTTTTAAACCTTCTACTTCATGAATTACCTCTTTTGTTTACTTAGTTCTTGATTTCAGTGATTGAACTTTTTAAAATTCTAGAATATTCAATAGCATTTTTTCACAGCTTCCAATTATCTTCTAAAATGTCCACTGTGTCATTTGTTGCACATATTAATCACAGTGATTTTGAAGTTCATGCATGCTTACTGATAGCTGCACCTGCTTCAGGGGTCCTCTGCCTGAGGAAAGCTGCCTTGTTAGACAGATCTCTTTAGGATGAACACTCTGCCACTGTTTCCATGGTGCCAGACGAAGCCGCCCCACACATAAATATGTGTGGTCTGGATTAATTTATCTGTTATTTGCTGTATATTTTATCTCTGGGAGACACGAGGCTGATAGCTGAGGATAAACAAGTTAACAGGGCCTATTCCTGCCTCTGAGGGACTCTGGAGCAGTCTCTGGCTGGCAGCCGTGTGCGCTGCTGGGTCCTGGGCAGGGTCACATGGCAGCTTCATTTCTGTAGAAGAAGGAGCTTTGTCCAAGTTCTGGAGGAAGGCAGAGGGGATCTCCTTGTGGGACATCCAGACTTGAGGGAAGCCTCTGGTATTTTTGTGCTTTCTGTTGGATAAATGCATAATGTGAATCAATGTTTCCTTATTATGAGAAAACTGACTCCTTGTGTCTAGAATGTGCTCAGACTGTGGTATGGGGCCAGGTCCTGGGTTCGCCCTAGAGTTCTCTTTCCTGATTTCTTGGTGAGTGATCCAGGTAGGAGGAGTGTGGCGTATTTGGGAAGCTGCCGGCCTCTCCATCCTGGAGTGTTCCTGGCTCTAGGGGAGGCGTGACGGCACCTGGCGTTTCCTCGGAGAAATCAGGGACCCAAAGCCACTGATGCTCGCCAGAGCAGTTGCCACTCCTTACCACACGCACGGTGCTGGTGTGCAGCGCAGGGCCAGACCCAGCCAGGCCGTGGGGCATAGAGCCTGCTGTCCACCCAAGGACCCCAGGAAGACAGGAGCTGAGGCCCCAGCTACATCCTCAGACGGCCCCGCCTGACTCAACTCCCAGGCAACCTCACGTCTGAAGAATGCAGCCTCTGCATCTGCACAGGTTTTGAAGGAGGTCTCTTTTACACTCATTCCCCTTCTGTGGATGTGTCTGCAGCTCGTTCCATAGTTAAACTCTGAAAGCTCCTCATTCCTGGGAACATGACTGCCTTCAAAGGATGCAGCTGCATCATTCTCAGTGTCTTTCAAAGAAAATACACAGATGAGAAAGTGCAACAAGGGAGCTCAGTGCTTTAGGTTCTGGTGCTCTCCAAGTTGGTGACGCTCAGCTCAAGAGGCCCTTCGGGCTGCACAGCATTCCTCTTCCGGAGACGCCAGCTGGAGTGACACTCGCCGGTGGGACCGTCCTGGGCCTGACATGCCTCTTGACTCATTAGCAGCCCAGTTTGGGCAATTCCAGTTTGTTTGTTTTGAGTGGGTAAATGGCTGCTGTGGGTACATGGTTATTCCCATTAACACGTTCTGTAACCCACAGAGATTTTCTGCCCAACTGATCAATAGTCAGCAGAGTGGGAACCGTGGAACTGCCACAGTAAACGCAGCTTCTCCGGGCTGCAGCTTCGTGTCTGCGGCCGCTGAACACTGATGTCTGCGTTAACGTGCAGAGCTTGTATCTCACACTCCTTCCAGTGAGCCCGAACATGTATTTTAAAATAGAACAGTAATTTTGAGGTAAGGAAATGTCGGTTCGATAGGCAGGGTCTTTACAATGTGATCACATGGACACAGCAGCCGTCTTAGACAGACCCCGTCCATTCAGTCAGCTCACCCCCCTTGAGCTCACCTGGGCTGCTGGACAGACACGGGTCACGTCTCAGGTGAGGACTCTAGAGAGGGCGCCAGCTCCTCGGGCTTTGCCCCGCTGGTGTCAAATGAGGAGGGGTATGTGGCACCAGTGCTGGCCTCCAGCCCCTGGTCTGAAAGAGCTGGTTTTGTGCCCTCAGGCTCAGCTCGCAGCCCAGTGCCTCCCCAGGGAGAGCATCTGGTTTTACTGCACCTTGATTCCCATTTTAAATGTGTCCTTAACTTTATGCCTTTTTCACTTGGGGCCTCTCTACCATTTCAGACAAAGTGGGAGCGGGGAGTTGTAATGCAGAAACACCCAGAATCCTAAAAAAGAGTGGATAAAGCTGTTCCTTAACCCGTCAAAGTTAGCAGCATGGCCGGGATGGAGCACGGAGCTGGCCTGAACTGGAAGCCAGCCCTGGCTCTGCTGGCCTCAGAGCAACTTTGCCAGGCCCTGCACCAACCACCAAGCCAGAACACACCCCTGCCCAGGGCCAAGTCTGAACACAGTGTTGCTGTCATGAACTTGCCTCAGGCCCCACGTGCCTCCGTCTTCAATCCCATACGCTGGCTCGTGGACTCCGCCCCACAGGGGTATTTTGGAATAAAACTGCAGAACCAGTTTTATAAAATGAGTTTTAAAATATTCAAGAAAGAAATGGACAAGACAAAACAAAACATCACCCGCAAAAGAGTTGACTGACCTTTCCTTGTGTTGGTAACCTTTCCAGTAATTGGGCAAGAAATCCATATTGTGCCAATGATTTTTAAAAAGTCGTTCTTTAACAAACCTGCATGTGTTCCAAAAGTAAACACAAAACAGGATGAATCTTGAGGAGCCAGAGAGGGGTGGGAGGAATGTTTGTTTCTTAAGGGCTTTTCTGAGGCAGATTCCCAACTTTATGTCTTGATAGCTGGTTTCTTTCCCTAATCAGCACCTTCTGTGTCAGACCCAGGCAAGAGTTGAAACCCGTGGGATTCGTGGAAAAGCATACATTTAGGAAGAGCATTTGGCTGCATCCTGTTATGTGAAAGAACAGTGTCTCCACCTTCCTCACAACACTGACCTCAGCCTCCTGGGTCCGTCCAGTGACCGTGAGACACAGGCTGGGTGCCTGCAGCCTCCGTGCATGGGAGCCACAGAGCAGGGAGCCACGCCAGGGATGCAGAGGAGACCCTGAATTCCCCTTCCTTTCATAGAACCAAGAGCTCCATAAAGACCTACAAGATCACAATTACAAACTCCACCCACAATTTAAGGGAGAAATTCCACTTCTAAATATTATGTAAATGTAGTATCTTCCATGTAGAAGTGACTACTTTAAGCCTTTAATTAAATACAGAGTTTCTAATAGCTTTCACGAGAGCAGAGCATGACGCGCTTGAGGAAGCACAGACCTTGGAAGTCCAATTGCCATTATTACTAGAACCGTAAATTTTGGGTTTTTGTCACAGAGGAAACACTAAAACAAATGATAAAATAAAATTTAAAAGTGAGTGGCAGGTCCTCTCCTCTTCTTGGGACCTGCGGCCCCCGCCTCACCTCATGGTGGTGTGACCCACTGAACCTTGGTCTCCTCCCACCGTGGGTGAGCTCAGTCCCCCTGGGGATGGACAGGGGCGTGGGAAGACGCACCGGGCCCGATCTCTGCAGCTGCGACCTCTGCTCTTCCCACCTGGAGCACCCTCTGGTCACCAAGAGCCCCACCTCACCCAGCTCCAGACGGCCTGACCAGCCCCTCACGCTCAGGGCCTCGGAGCCTTCCTGACGCTCGATTCTCAGCTCTTGACAGATCCCGGCATTTTCCCTCCACTTTCAGATTGCGTATAGATTGCAATTGTGGAATATGCACCATCATCAGGCTTCCACTCCAGGGTCCAGACGCCTCCACTGAAGGACAGCTTCCCAGTAAGCATTTCCACCGTTTGTGGGATCCTGTCGAACAACAGTGCTCAGGAAACCATCCTTAAATGACAACGTTGAAACCTCCACGCAGAGAGTCCGGAAGAATTCAGGAAGGCAGGGTGGCGGCCGGGAAAGGCAAATCCTGAAGCATTGTGGATTTCAAAGGTGACAGGAGAACTAATCCCGCTTAAAACAAACTCCATAGCTTAAATTCTTATTCTGTCCAATTTAAATCCTGGGACACATGACGGAAATACAGGATAACATTTTAAAATCAAAACAATTATGAAAGGAAGGTTGTAAATTAATATTCCACTGGACTCTCCTGAAAAGTGATGGTTTCTCTTATTCTTTCAGACAAAACGGGAGAAAATGCTGATGTTAGAGTCAGGGTTCAGATTTTGTTGATATTTGTCCTAATGTCAGAAAAATTGATACAATATGTTACAATTAGTGCAACACGTGTTTATATTTTTAAGGGAAAATACTTTTTCTTATGGTAAAAATAATTTATGTTCAATTATAGAAAATAAAAAAGAACAAAAGTAAGTTAAAATAAAATAAAATTCCCCATTATTCCCATCACCCAGAAATAACTGGTAACATTTTGCCAATCTGTATGCATTACCATTTTGGAAACAAGGATACTGTTATAGTCACTCTTTTTTAATCTTGTTTTCAACATTTATGCAAGTCAGTATTTTTCTGTGTTGGTTGCATTAGATGAGATTCCCTCTAGGCCAACTGGGAGATAGACCAGGGTGCCCCCAGGGTGGGACACGCAGCCCTGGGTCCCTCAGCAGGGCATATGGCCAGGTCGGCTCCCTGTGAGCCGAGAGCCAGGCTCTCCTTTGTCCAGCCTCCGCATGAGCAGGCCCAGCTCACGCCTAGCACAGCCTTCCCAGCGCCCTCAGAAGGACCCGGAGAGTGGCGCCTGGGCATGACCAGCTGCCTCTGTGAGGTGGCAAAGGCTTGTGTTTTACGCTGCATGATTAAGGAACTATTGCACAGCAGGAGAAACACAGGCAGCCTCTACCTGCTCCTCAGGCCCGTGCCCCTGTGGGTGCCTCCCTCGGCCATGAGCCAGGGGACCCAGGTGTGCTGGCACCCAGGTGTGTGTGTGGGGCGTTGGGGGCTCACCCGCAGCACGGAAGCCACACACACCAGCAGGTGGAGGGTGGCAGCCGGGCTTCCAGCCACAAGCCTTGGATTCTGTCCTCCTCCTTTTCCTTCTAAATCCACCAGGCTTCCCTACACACGTGCGTTCAGTCGGTCAGGTGACTCAAAACACCAAATCTTCAGGCCCCACGCACCTCCCTCTTCAGACAGCAGCACCAGCCGGGACAGGCTGGAGCCCCAAGTGCCCTCTCAAGGTTAAATCTAGGTTTGGGGTGTGCGTGAGATTTGGTTTTGTGCATGTGCCCATGCGTGCTTGTTTGTATGGGTGTGTAGTGTTTAGTGGTGTGTGTAAAGTGTGATGTGTCTGATGTGTGTGTGGAGTAGAGTGTGTGTGTGGCGTGGTGTGTGTGTGCATGCTGCGTGTATATGTGTGGTGAGTGTGTGGTATGTGTATGTGTTGTGTGTATGGTGCATGTGTGGTGTGTGCAGTGCGTGTATGGTACCTGTATGTGTGTAGAGTTTATGATCTGTGTACACACAAAAGTATGTGTGGCTGTGTTGCACACGTGTAATGTGTGAGGTGTGTGGTGTGTGTGTGGTGCATATGTGGGGTGTGTGTGGTGTGGAGGCTCTGTGTGTGTGTGGTGTGTGTGGTATGAAGCATGTGTGTGTGGTGTGTTTGATATGTGAGGTGTGGTGAGTGTAATGTGTCTGTGGTGGATGTGGCATGTGTGTGTGGTGTGTCTGGTGTGTGGTGTGTGCTTTGTGTGTTGTGTGTGTGGTGTGTGGTGTATAGTGTGTGGGGTTTGTGTGTTGTGTGGGGTGTGTGTTAAGTTGTGTGTGTTGTGTTGTGTGTGGTGTGTGTGTGTCTGGTGTGTGGTGTGTGTGGTATGTTTGTGTTGTGTGTTGTGTGTGGGGTGTGTGTGGCATGTGTGGTGTGTGTATTGTGTCATGTGTGTCTGCTGTGTGGTGTGTTCATTGTGTGTGGTGTGCGTGTGTCGTGTGTGTTGTGTGTTCTGTGTGGTGCGTGTTGTGTGTGGTGTGTGGTGTGTGTGGTGTGTCTGGTGTGTGGTGTGTGCTTTGTGTGTTGTGTGTGTGGTGTGTGGTGTATAGTGTGTGGGGTTTGTGTGTTGTGTGGGGTGTGTGTTAAGTTGTGTGTGTTGTGTTGTGTGTGGTGTGTGTGTGTCTGGTGTGTGGTGTGTGTGGTATGTTTGTGTTGTGTGTTGTGTGTGGGGTGTGTGTGGCATGTGTGGTGTGTGTATTGTGTCATGTGTGTCTGCTGTGTGGTGTGTTCATTGTGTGTGGTGTGCGTGTGTCGTGTGTGTTGTGTGTTGTGTGTGTTGTGCTCTGTTTGTGGTGTGCGTGTGGCATGTGTGTTGTGTGTGTTGTGTTGTGTTCTGTGTGTGGTATGTGTGATGTGTGTGTTGTGTGTGCATGTCTAGTGTGGTGTATGTGTGTGCTGTGTTATATGCGTGTGGTGTGTGGGGGGTGTGTGTGGTGTGTGTGGTGGTTGTGCGGTGTGTTCAGTGCGTGTATGGTACCTGCGTGTGTGTACAGTTTAAGATCTGTGTGCACACGCAAGTGTGTGTGGCTGTTTTGTACAGGTGTGGCGTGTGCAGACACAGACCTTCCTGGGCTCCCGGCAGGGTGGGGCAGTCCCGGGGAGGAGGCGTCTGGGGACTCCGCCCTCTGGGTGGGTTCTGGCCTCAGTTCTCAGCCTGGGACACGCCCCTACTCCCGACCCCTCTGCGTCCCCTGCTGTGCTCAGTTGGCCCTGAGCTGTTGCTGCGTTTGTCAGGCTGCATTGTGAGCCTGAGTTCCACGTGCAACGTGGATGAAGGAGTGCGCTTGATTTTATTGCATTTTATTTAAAAGATTATGGTCGGTTCAGCATCTGAATGGTTGGATTCAGTTGCTTTCTAAATGTTTTATTTTTCAATGTGTTGATGAGCTAATCTGTCAACTGCTTACTTCTTTAACGTGGGGTGCATGTTGTACACCCTGAGTCCACCTGAATGAAAGTGAGCAGGTACGATGTTGATTCATTCCCATGTTGCTTATCTCCAGCTGAAAGACGTCTGTGGCTGTAATCCCTGGGAGGCCTGGAGACCTCGGTTGGAGCCGTGGCCTCTGGGACAGGCCCACAGGGCGTGTGGAGGGAACAAGGCTGACAGAAGACCTCGTGCCAGCCAGGAAAAGAAGACATGCTCAGTTCCAGCTCTGAGTTGCAGAGGAGGTGGCCAGCCGTCTGCTTTCCCTTCGCTTCCATGTGAGTGGGCTGCCACTTCCTCAAACACCAAAGG
>NW_012118821.1:13105839-13108512 GCF_000951035.1 Colobus angolensis palliatus
TTGTAGTTCCCATAATCCCCATTGTTCCCACCCAAGCCTCACCTTGCAGTTCCCGTAATCCCCATGTGTTGTGGGAGGGACCCGGTGGGAGGTAATTGAATCATGGGAGTGGTTTCCCCCACACTGTTCTCGTGGTAGTGAATAAGACTCATGAGGTCTGATGGTTTTATAAAGGGCGGTTCCCCTGCACACACTCTCTGGCCTGCCCCATGTAAGATGTGCCTTTGCCTTCCGTCATGATTGTGAAGTCTCCTCAGCCATATAGAACTGTGAGTCCATTCAACCTTTTTCCTTCATAAATTACCAAGTCCCATTAGCAGCATGGGAACAGACTAATACACACGTCTGTCTCTCTGCATATATAGGCTAAAACAAGGAACTTAGTTTTTATAAATTGTTAGAGATTTCAAAAAATGTATTTCATTTTCAAACACCTCACAGACGGGAGGGAATCATGACTCAGGCTGGTTCAGAAGCAGTCTCTAAAGGAAAACATTTTCTTCCTGGACCTGTCTGGGAGGAAGCCGTGCAGCCCCTTCTACCTGGAGGACAGGTTGGTGCAGACTTGGGGTCAGGGATCCCACAGCCGGGCCGCATTGCTCACCTCTGGACTGGGCGGCAGCTTTGCAGAGTCACACTGAACCATGGGTGCACTGGGGGCGACTCTGGTTTTGAAGTTTATGATTGAATTTGAGGTTAATTAGGGATCACTGGGCACACTGCCTTACCTATATTGCATTAAAACACAGGTTTCTAACTTGCGCTTGAAGTCAATAGATGAATCAGATCAGTGATTCACTGTCTCCTTATCTTGTAAATTTTGTTATATCCTGAAAGAATCATCCTTGAATATTGATGGAAGCCCTTTGAAGTTCCAATACGTTGTGTTTTTCAAAATAAGGTCATCATTTTTCTCTAATCCCTGACCTATGAAAAATCTCTGCTTCAAAACCCATGACGATCCTCCAGCCATGTGGCCGAGCTGTTTACTGGCATTCCTGCGTGTGCCTCCTGGGTCCCGGGTGAGCTGCGGGTTAGGGGTATGAGGCCCTGGGCTCTGGAAGGACTGGCTGTGTGGCCGACAAAAGGATTTGTGTCCCAGCCTTTGCTGCTCTTTGAACTACAGCGATGGTGCTGGACCACGCCCTGCACAGACGCCTCGTGGACTGTTTGGATTAAAGCCTCTGTACCGGTGGTCCCCTTTCTCCTGTGCACCTGTGTTTTGGCTCCTGAAGCTCACCTGTTGGCTTAGGATGTAAAATGCCTTGGCATAATTTGTTCAGTAGCAGAAAAGTCAAATGCACACTCAATTGGCCCCTTCCACTCACGCAGTGATGTGAGACGGCCCAGGCCTGTGTCAGAGCCTGCTTCCAGGTCTAAGTCTGCCTCGCTGACTGGGTTTAGCAGTTTCGAAATAGAACTCCTGTAGCCAAGTAGCCCATGGACAATTCCTGCAGGGTGGCGTAGGGCACGCTTTGTTTTATCTGGGAATGTTTGGTTGTCAAAACAGAACACTCAATAGTTTTGGCAGAGGCAGGAATGGGGCCGCTCCCGCAGCACTGCAGGGTCGGGGCTTCGACTCTGCCTCTTCTCCAGGTGGCTGCTTCGTTATTTCCTGGAAAACCAGTCCCCTGGGGACCCATAGCTCTGGCACAGTGCGGCGACCCAACCGTTACCCTCTCAACGTGGGCTCCCGGTGTGGGTGCGCCCAGACGTGCGTCCCCACCTGAAGCGCTGGAGGAAGAAGCCTGGGAAACAGGCAGGTGCCCCGCTTAGAATCCAGACTCTAATTCAGATTGTCTGGATAGGAACGCCCACCAGAGCCCTGGCTTTCGGTCTTGGATGGTCCTCTTAGTGTCGGGGCCGGGGATGGGTGTGAACCAGTGTCCGAGCGCCCGCAGGACCCTGGCCCGTGCAGATATTTGGCCATCACTGGGAAACTGAGTTATGGAAAATCCTAAAGAATACATCAGTGGTTGCGCTCCGTGACGAATGCATTGTCTGGAACACACGTGGGGGTCTTGGTGCGAGGAGGAAGAGAAAGTTCTCAGATGCTGTGAACCTCAGTTTTATGGCCAGCTTGACTGGGCCACAGGGATCCCGGCGTGATCAGGCCTTACTCTGGGTGCCTCTGGCTGTGTTTCCGGACGAGGTTAATGTTTAAATCAGCAGACGGAGTAAAGCAGTTTGCCCTTCCCAGCGCGGGGGCCTCGTCCCATCAGGCCGAAGCCCACATGGAACAAGAAGCCTGCCCTTCCCCAGAGAGAGAGAATTCCTCCCGCCTGGGGGCCCTTGGAGCAGAGAGCGCCACACAGGGCTCTCCCGGCTGACCCTCGTCCTGCGGATCCGGGACTGATCGGCCTTGCCAATCAACAGTCCACTCCTTACAGCAAATCTCCCTCTGCGTCTGTCCTCACGTCCTGTTGCTTCTGTTTCTCGGGAGAACCCTGACCAGTGCGGACTCTGCACTGGGGAGAAGAAAGAGCCACAGGCAGAAGATGCCCTCCGGATCCACAGGCCCAGTGCTGCAGGCCTCTGACTGGACTAGATCACCACACTCAGCGCTGTAGACCTCTGATTGGGCCAGATCACCATGGCCAGTGCTGCAGGCCTCTGATTGGACCAGATCACCACGCCCAGTGCTGCAGGCCTCTGATTGGACCAGATCACCAC
>NW_012118821.1:13109126-13116288 GCF_000951035.1 Colobus angolensis palliatus
GCCTCTGATTGGTCTGGATTACCACGCCCAGTGCCACAGGCATCTGATTGGACAGCTCATCAGGCACTGGCGACACAGATGCGCACTGAGCACCCACCATGCTCAAGGCCTGCTTCTCACGGGGTTTGTTATTAAAGAACCCTAAGAAGCTCCTGACATCCACAAGAACATTCTCCATGAAGTCCCTCGACCACACATTGTGGTAAAGAGAGCATTCCCTGGACTGACGGGGCGGTGTGCTGTCTGGGGCTGTGTGGGACTGTCTGAGACAATGGCTGTGGCAGCGGCCTCTGTGGCCGGCCTCTGTTGTGCCACGAGATAGGTTGGTCTTGTGAGATGCTGCCCGTCCGGGACCTGAGTGACCTCTGGACAGTCCCCAGGAGCACCTGGAGATTCAGGCCGGGCCTCACTCTTGCCTCCCCTTTCGAAGTCTGGGGACAGAGTGGAGCCCTGCTGTTCAGCATGGGAAATGTGAGTGTTGAAAGATCAGAACCTTTATGTCAGTTTTACACAAATAATTTTTCCATCAGGGAAAACGACAAAAGACACCACTGCAAGTGTGGCAGTGACAGAATTGAAAATGCCTACTCTGAAAAGCAGGTGCCTGCAGTTGCAGACTCACCTCATGGGAAGCCCCGTGGTTCCGCCAGGCAGGGTCAAGAGTTCTAGCTCTTAGAATTCTGCCACCTGCAAATTCCAGAATCCCCTGCAAGGTAAGAGCGGGACTCGCTGAGCCTGAAGAGCGAATTCACATGTTAATACCTTCGTAGGCCTCATGACCAACAAAAAAGGACTGAAAGTGAGAAAGCAAATCCTGTGTTTGAAGACCTTTGTATACTCAGGTTGTCTTTTCCTTCGTTTTCTTTCATTTATCTTTCACAAAAGTCGCTATTTATTACTCATGCACATAAATATCTCTATTCCTGACTCAAGTTGGCAACCTATGGAGATTTAAGGTATTTGTAACCCCAGGCAAACAGCAGCGCTCAGCAGAGCAGCTGGCTCTGAATGGAGCTGATGTCTGGGAGTGCTGCACTCAGATGAGCCAGTGGAAGATTCTATCATCTCGAACCTTTGCTGTGTTCACTGTGAAGTGCCTGACTCTGTGGGGACTGCGCCCACATAGCCGCCGGGTGAGGGGGCCTTCGTCCCTCTCCTCTGGGTGAAGAGGTCCCAGTCACACAAGTCACCCCTGGTAAGAGACAGAGTCCAGAGCAGGACCTGGGTAGACGCCAAAGGCAGCACTCCCTACTCCACACATGGGTTCCTCTCAAGAAAGTCACCAGCAGGGTGAGGTGCACACGGCGTCTAGGGAGACAGGACACCCTGTCGTCACCTCCTTCAGCTGGGAGGCCCCACACGGAGTGCCACGGCCTCCACTGTCTGATGCCACAGGGCAGACGTCGCACACTGGGTAAGGGAGGATAAACTGCGGATCATCTTCCATTGTAATGGAAATCACTCTCTCACACTTTTGCCTCATCTTCACTCAGTACCCGCCGAGTATACCAGCAATAGTGTAAAATAAACACAGCTTAAAGAAGCAGGAATCCTTTATTCCTGGGACTTAAAAGCTTGACTTTACACAGTAATTCAACGACCAGTGCCCATGGCGTGAACAGCTCTGATGCCAAGGTTGACAGCAAAAACAGAAAGAGTGTTTGCATTTCTGGGGCCTCAAGAAATGGGGAGGTTCTCCCAAGTACACTGGCAGGGGTATTGTTGCCCTATTTTAGAATTATTACCCCGCAGATCAGCAAATTGAAGTAAGTCGGTTGATCTCACGCCACAGCACCTGTGCTTTTCCAGCACGGGAGGGACGGAGTCCAGTGCAGGAGTCCTCATCACAGAGAAAACCGCTGTTATGGGACGTCTGTTTGGGAATTAGGACCCAATGGCACGTGGGATAGGGTTAGGAGTCTACATATTTTTTATTTGGATGCTTTGATGGATTAAATTTCCAAAACAAGTGTGGATCAGGCAGAGGGCAGTCCGGGCTGTGGTTCTGCTCTGTGAAGCTGGGAGGCCAGGCAGATCCTGTATCCACTGGTTCACTTTTACAGGCTGAAGCCCCTCGGCAGGACATCTGCACAGAGGCCTGCAGGTGACTCCAGGGTGCTGATGATTTCCACAAGGCGAGAGCCAGAGAAAATCCCGTTGACTCTGCTAACCAAGGCACCCATGGCCACCCATGCGGTTTTCTCCGGCAAAGAACAAACCAGTTTGCAAACCACGCTGTGAGGCCAGAGGCATGGTGGTTACTTACCAGTGTCTCCTGAAGGCTGGGGCCCCCAAGGGCTGATTCAAAAACTGTATTTTCTTATAAAATGTAGTAACATTTGGACCTTTAAAAAGGGCTGGGGGATAAGCTTATCTAGCCTTTGATGTAATTTTATAACTGAGTGGGTTGAAGGCTGAGGAACAAAGGTGTCTGGCGCCGGCACCCCTGCAGACCTCTGTCCTCCAGGGGCATGCGTGGGTTGGGAGTCCGTCCAGCAGAATCAGGCTGGAGAAATGAGATTCTAGTTAAACAAGGCCCACTGTTGCTTTAAGATGAAATGTCAAAGTTTTAAAAAATGTATTAACTTGCTCTTGCAGCCAAGAGATAAACAGATGTACTTCCTTCTACTCCACAGGCATTGAGTTGACAGAGAAGTGAGAGCTTGAATCATCAACATGGCGTGAGTGACCACGTCCCTCGCTCCGAGCCCCACCCCACGGCAGATGACTCTGAGTCACCCTGGATAACGGTGTGCCCGGCATCCTGATGCTCTGATTAGTCCTGAATCAGCTGAGGTGGGCAGCGCGGTGGCTGGGCTGTCTCAGAGGGCACCACGGGCTGGGTGGATGAGGCTGGCCCAGAAGAGGGCAGTGAGCATTTGACAGGGACTGGCAGGCGACTGTCTGCCTCTCCTGCAGTTTGCGACACTGAGGGTCATGTGTGGGAGTGCTTTTCCTCACACAGTGGCCTGAAAGACAAGGAAACTCCTGCAAGCGTTCAGAAAGCCTGCGGGTTTCTCAGGTAACACTTCTGCAGACATTGATGTCTCACCCAAAGAGCTCTGAATGCTTGCCAGAGAGATGTGGAGTCTTAATCCCAAAGCCCTGAATGTTCTGATTTCCTCATTAAGACTGACTTAACATGAGCTATGTAGTCAACTAAGTTATCAACTGAATGAAATAACCGGTGTTTCCCACTTACTTTCTTCTGTGGTCATTTGAAAACAGCCGTGGTGAGGACAGAGTTCATGCAGCCTTGATGGTGGCGTGTTCCCAGCTCCAGGCAGGCGCTAAGCCTTTCATTCATTTCGGTATAAACACGTTAATGAATATGCACACATCAATGAATATGCGCATGTTAATGAATATGCACACATTAATACATACGTTAGTAAATTAACTGGCATAGTTTTAGTCCCACTGAAGTTTCAAACTCACCAATTTATCCAGCTTCTCTGCACTGAGTTTTTATTCAAGTGAACTATTCTAGTCTTGTGACTCCTGATAGAATAATAGTAACAACTAGTATTTATTAGAACTTTAGTTTACCAAGCACTCCATGTTTTATTTTCACAGTTTTGTCTTTACAAACCCCCATGAGACAGGCATTCTCATTACTCGCAGTGTTAACCGGCATGCAGAGGCTCAGGGGCTGAAATGGTTTCGCTGAAGCAATGTGACCCAGTAGACGGCTGCTTTCCCATTCTTCCTAATACTACCATGTTTAGATATGCGCGGCCAAGCGAGAACAGATCATTTCACACCTATGTATAGACACAACCTACACTCATGGGCAGAAAGCTGTGCAGGCTGAGACATGAAGCCCCCGGCTGAACGACCAACAACAGCGTTCTAGGACCCCCTCGTCCTTGCTCCGCAGGCCACACCCCTCACATCTCCTCGGAACCAGAAAGAAAAATCGGCAGTTGCTTCTCCCTTTGACAGTCAGCCACGGTTCTCTTCAGTGTTCTCCTGGAGACTTGGGTCAATGTTCTCCCAAGCAAATCTTAGCCAGGCCCAAGGTTATTGTGCCCCCTACCCCCGCAGACCTGTCACGACACACGACTGCTCCAGACTGCATCTTGCTCACCCCGTCCATGTCCTATCTGCCACTCGTGCCTCTGGCCGGGCTTCTTACGAGGTCCTGACGCACGCTGTCACTCTCACGTCGTTTGCCTGTAGCTGGACACATGGTTCATAGGAGCCCAGCTGGCAAAGCAAAAATACCCCAGACTGTGCTGATAAGCTACTCATCCCCTGCATCCTGGGCCGGTGAGAAGCTGAAGAGAAATGAAAGCTCTGCCTGTGAAGAGGCAGCATTGCAGAGGGGAAGAGGTGGAGATTCAGTCCTCAGTGCCCACGGCCCTGCCCGGATCTGGTTTTGCAGAGGGGAAGAGGTGGAGGTGCCGTCCTCGGCACCCACGGCCCTGCCTGGATCTGGTTTTGCAGCCCCAGGGAAATGCTTTGCACAAATTCTCACTGGTAGCATTATCAGGGCTGCAGCATTTCAGTCTTTCCTGACCTGAGTCCTTTTAATATTAGCTGTGATGCTGAGAAGGATGAAACTGATGTTACCCACATCTGGTAGAAGACAAAAACCAGAGGGATTTCTACCCAGGCAGAGCCCCTCTGCAGGCCTCCCCTCTTGGTGGCCTGAGGTCGGAGTGGCCTCTGGAGCAAGCCAGGACATGGAATTCTCAGTTTTCTTCCATTTGATTATTTTCCTATTTTGACGTCTTTGAAAAACGGCTCAGCCTTGTGGTGCATGTGTTTTCTGATTGCTTTTGTCTTTGTTTTATTCTAAGTCAGGGACGGTGGCCACTGTGGGCTCCTCATCCAGGACACAGGGACCCTCCGGGGCCTCAGTCCCTCCATGCTGCAGCACACGGCGATTTTCATACAGAGGATGATCTCAGGGATCAGCTTGAGCTGGCAGAGAATTAAATTATACGGTTTATAAGATTCCTGCTTCAGGGTCAGTGACACCAGGCCTGTCTCTGCTGCTAGCAAGGCCAACTTTCTTATGTGCTCTCGCAGCGGTGAAGGCCTTGCTCACATGATGAAGATCCCGGACCAGCTCCACTTGAGACAAATTTCAGCTTCATCGCCTGGGAGTCTCTGGTGCTTCTTCACAGCTCTACTGAAGACAATGACGTCATCCAAGCGCCTTGCAGTGCCGAAGCAGCTCTTGCCTCGGGAGCTCTGAGACCCCCTGTTATCTATTTTCGAATTGGCCAAGTCCCCCCAGCCAGGCAGGGGATGCTCTGCCCGTCCTCGTCAGCCCTCGTGTCTTGTGATCCTCCCCCAGCCTCCTGGCAAGCATCCCCGTGCTTTCCCCGGGGGAGCATGGCTGAGCTCAGCCTCCCTTACTACAACAGCAGGCACCAGGTCTGCGGAACTGAGAAGGCTCCTCTTTGCTCACTGGCCTTCCCCGTAAGTTCCCGGTCACTACCCTCTGGCAAGACAATCCTTGTGTTTTCTGGCGATGGACTTGAGTGATTACAATCTAAGCGTTGGCTCCTCCTGGGGGCACATCCACTTTCCACTGTGAGAGGGGCGTCGCCCCTGCCAGGCTGCTGCTGTCCTCTCAGGACATGCCCACCAGGCCGTCCCCCCAGATGGCCTGGTACCCACACTGCCTGGGAATGGCACCTCCGCTGCAGCTGTCCAGCGCTCTAGAGGGGCCGGGCCCTGCTGAACGCTGCTCCTAGGCCCTGGACGTCGGTGTGGATGTCTGTCCTAGTCAGGGTAATTTCCTCCTGTTTCCAGCATATCTGTCAGGTAAATTCCTTTCTCATCACAAGGTGCCCTGGAGAGGACAGACGCATGCTGTGGAGTCTCCTTCTGGGATATGTCAGGTGTGGGCTCAGGTGTGCGGAGGCTGCAGGAGGTGGACACCAATGGCCTTTCTCTTGCTCTGAGTCGCATGTTGTGGGCCAGCCCAAGGGTTCTGTGGAGGAGAATCCAGCTGCCCACCTGGCTGAGTCTAGCCCTGGGCTGGTGATGGCCGAACCCCAGTTCCATTCCCTGACTGTCCCTAGGCTGCTGGGTGGGTTCCCTGGTCACTGTCGCTGGGCTAATCCATTCTATCTTCTCCTGGGGCGAGGCCATTGCCGTGCTGGGCTGGTGCTGGCTCCTCAGGCAGCTCTTCAGCTCCGTGGCTCCCGGCCCAGCCCAGGCCTAACACGGGCTTGACCCTAGTGTTCATGCACTTAGCTTTGTGTCTATTGCTGGTTTTTCTTTTCTTTTAAAACTTACTTCGCAGAAGGAATTCGGCCTAAGCAGCTGAGCTCTCACGGTGGCCTCTCCTGCTCAAAGCCATTGTTTGCTCCCACAGACCTGGCCTGCCAGTTTCCATTCTCTCCTTCCCTCGTTTCATCTTTTCTGCAGTAGGTCCTCTAGTTTCAACCACAGGTGTTTAGAGTGTTGCAGTTTTAATTTGTCATTGTTGCATTTAGTTTACCTGACGCATGTTCAACACTGCACCATGCTGCTTCCTACCCGTCTCTGATGCCACCAAAGGCTGCCCAGAGGCCTGCAGCACATTAATGATGGTCTTAGTATTACACAGCTGTCCGGCCAGTACCACAAATCCAGAGTCCAAGCAGCTCGTGCTTGCCTTCTCCCAGTCTCTGTGGGTCCAGCGCCCTGGGCTCAGCAGTGCCTCCTGCTCCTGCTCCTGTGGGCTGGGCCTTCCCACCCGGGCCTGGGGAGGAGCCTCTCACAGGTGCTGGCAGGGCCATGGCCTTTTCTTCCCTCTGATGCCAGCTACTGTGGCCCTGGCGGCGTCTCCCTGGGGGTGCCCAGGTGTAGGTGTCCTCTGCTGGCCGTGGGCGTCTCATTCTGCGTCAGGACCTCTCTGTGATGTGAACCTTGGGCTTTTTTTTTTCATTTGTTAACGGAGTCCACCACATGTTTCCATGGTAACGGCTCCTTTTCCTGGTTTACTGGAGGGTTCCGGCCCTCAAGGCCTCCTGCGTATGGACTGGGCTATCGCCTGGGGGTTTTATTGCTTTGTATTTTACATTTGGGTTTACTGTTCCCGGAACTGAATCTGTGGTGTGAGTCAGAAATCCTGTCACACTTTTCCACGCGGATATCCAGGGCCCGTGCGGTTCGTGGGAAGGCCGCCCCTTCTGCCCGCTCTGCTGTCATTTTTCCA
>NW_012118821.1:13116753-13125441 GCF_000951035.1 Colobus angolensis palliatus
CAGTTCAATTAGGTCATCTTTATTTTCTGTAATATTTTCTGGATTTCTCCATTCAAGTCTCATGCATTTTTTTGGTAGGTGTGTTGCTAAGATTTGACTTTTCTAACCCACTGTAAAAGTATCTTTTACATTTTATTTTCCAATTGTTTATTGCTTGTATGTTAAAATAAAGTGAATACTTATGCTGATCTTTAGTCAGCATCTTGTTAAATTCAGTTACTGACTTTTTAAAATTTTATTTTCATACTTTATTGTATACTTTATTCTATATAAACAATCATGTGATCTGTGTATAAAGGTGGGTTTTTATATTCCCCTCCAATTCTTACACATTTTCTCTTGTTCCAGTTTCATTCTCATGGCTGGGGTCTGCAGGACAAGCTTACATATAGGTAATGATAATGGACTTTCTTGCTTCATGCTTCATTCTCCATTTCAGCATAGACAGTGTTCAACCTTCTATGACTAATTACAGCCATGCTGTAGGCTTTTCATAGATTATCCTTTTTTTTGACTTGGGAATTACATTATCTTCTTATTCCTGGTTTGCTAAACCTTTTGTATGAATGGTGTCAACTGTGAATATATATTGCATTTCATCAAATACTTTTTTTCTGTATCAATAAATATGATTTATCTTTCTTCTGCTAATATGGTGATTTACATTAATTTGTCTTAGAATGTTCTGTTCTTTCAGGTCCTTGCTGATTTTTCACCTGCCTTTTCCACTAGTTACTGAGACAAGCATTTTAAAACCAAACAGCATAACTGAGGAGCTGTCCGCCACCCTTTGTGATTCTGAAAACACGCACTGCATGTGTTTTGAGGTTATGTTATTCAGAGCATGTGCATTTGCAATTGTCTTATTGCCTTTGAAGTTTGATTTTATTAAATGTTCCTCTTCATCTCTGGTCATGCTTTATGCCTTAGAGTAGAGTCTGTATTGGCAGAGCTACTCCAGGTTTATTTTTCACATCATTTTCACTTCTTTTTACTTTCTAACTTTTATGTCATTATGTTGAAGGTATCTCTTTTGTAAATCATAGTTGCATTGTGGTTTTTTTTTTTTTCAAATATGTATGAGCAGCATAAAATTGGATGTTCCTTTGAAACAATGGCAGTCAGAATTCCATGGGGAGGCGTCTTCTGAGTGCTGAGGAAAAGGGTGGATCACCTTCATGCAATCAGGGAATGACGTGTTAGAAGCGTCTATAGTTCCTGCTTCCCCTAATTTCTAGCTGTAGCCATTTGAAGATTCTAAGCAAGTCGTCAACTGTTCAGCAGAGGCCCCTGGTCCAGCATGAGACCAAAACCCAGGTATTGTTTCTCTGCTCCTTTGAGACTCCTGAGACCTCTGCTGTGGTTTTCCGTGTCCCAGAATTGGTTATCACCTCTATCAAAACAGCCTCAGTGGCTGAGCTACCCACATGTCTCCTTCCCCACATAGCAGCTGGTCTCGCCCTTGGTCCTGCTAACTCTCCAGCACGTCCAGCCTGACAGTGAGAAGCGTCCTTCGGGTGTTTGACTGTCTAAGTGCTTCCTGCGGGGACGCCGGGCCCGAGCCTCTGTGAGAAGGGGAGATCCCTGCGCAGTGTGGACCGACTTCTTTCCCTTTTCCAGGCTCCCAGTTTCTCCGCTGTGCTGAGACCTTGTTTCCCAGGACCTCGGTGGACCTGGCTTTCATGACTGGTGCCTCACCCCAGCACATGCGCCTAAAATGACAGAAAAACACAGTGCCTGCATTTAATAATCTACTTTTGCCTGAGATGTGAGAACCATCATTGAGAAAATACGATGGTGAGTGGGCAGAAATAAGCTCTGAAACTGGGCGTGGAGAGATGAGAACTGTCCCTCCAGCCGTGGAAGGCTGGCGCGTCTCCTGGTCACCTGCCCTAGCCCAGGCACTCTTTTCTCTCACGTTTAAGGAAGGAAATCTCCGTATTCATTCAGAGAAAGTAACAAAACACTTGCATGAGTGGAACTATTGGCAGAGTGTGCAATGCCTTTTACACCTGTAGCTCCCAGGGATTAAGGATCCACCCCTTTCCTTATAAAGGAAATGCTGCCTGGGGCCTTCCCGACCAGGAAACAGGAGAAGCCAGTGACTCAGGCATTCCTGCATGCTGAAAGGACATTTTGTCCTTGGCAATTGTCGAGATTGTCTTTCTAAAGGTTTTTCTTACTTTCCATGTAGTGTGAACCTGCTCACAGTTGACTTAGGACGGCTCTGGGGCTGACCCGTTTCTTCTGCTCTGGGGCTGCGGCACTCACAGCAGGACTCAGAGTGAATCCCCACTCTTTACCTAATTAGCAAATGAGTCACACCTGAGGGCTCACTCAGCAAAATTAAAACCTTAACTGGGCTCCTCCTTCAGCTAATGTCACAGTGGATTCAAGGCAAAGAATCCCGGCTAGAATTAAGAGTTTACTTAAAAGTTGATGGAAAATAGGCTCCATTTTCATATCACAGTAGGCACCATTCAAGCTTTTGGGGGAATGTGGGTTAATGAGACAATCCATTGACTAAGGATTTGTGATCTTTGCTTCACTGTAAGGGAAAGCGAATCTCTCTCATTTTTATTGGCTGTGCTAGTGGGTGTTCTCATTATTTCAATGCTGGCTTTATAATTATCACACAGTATTACTATGGATGTGACACGTACCTAAATACGTCAGTCATGAAACTATCAGCTCTGCACGCCGAGTGCACCAGTAGAAGTGTATCCAAAACCTGCAGAAACCGCCCGGGATCCCGGACTACCCCTCCTCACCTATCACCCCACCTTGAAAAGGCCCCCCTTCAAGGCCCCACTCAAGCTTTGCTGTCTCCATGAAGCTTCCCATGCTTTTTCTGGCCAAAAACCATGATTTCATTCACTACAACGTTCTGCAGCTCTTTACCTCGCGTGCTCGCGGGCCTGTGCTGCACCCCCCGGGGTGTCCAGTAAGGGTCCCCAAATCCATCCCTTACGGTTTCTACCCCTTCCGTGTCATTCTACCTCCCACCCTTGGCATTTTAAAAAATCGGAGACAAGCGTGTCCATGGGGAGCAAAAATGCGCCGAGACGAGAAACCAGCGGCAGATGTTTTGGATCTGCCGCACCTTCCAGGAGCCGAGACACAAACTCTCAGAGACTTCTGCAGACCCTGGGTGCACACGGGGTCTCTGCATACATTTTTGCTGCAGATGAGTTTATGGTCAAAGTGAAAAACGCACGAAGGGCATCCACATTTCCACAAACAGTAGCATCCTGTCTGGTTTTTCAGAGGCCAAGGGAACAGTCAAGGGCCGTGGTGTAAGTGTGTCTACAATCAAAGCTCACCGCAGAGGCCCTGGGGGAGGTTCAGGTGTGCACCAGGGGGTGCGGTCCAGCGCTGCACTGCCAGGGGCCTCACCTTCCTTAAATTCTGGGCCTTTCCCTGGGTGCTGGTTACAAAAGGCAGGTTCCATGAACCCTAAGCCCTGTGGCCGCCACCCGTCTCAGGGCCATGCAGGTAAGATCCCGCCCCCTCCACCTTCTGCTGAGGGTCCAGGTGACCCCCTGGTGGTAGAGCCCAGGCCCTCACCCCTAGGAGACCCTGAGCTTGCTCACCATGGAGTCCTTGGGCTGGCCTCCTGCACACGACCACACACCATCCAATGCTGGGCACCAGGAAATGCGGCGTGGAGCCCCTGCCCCAGGCAGCACAGCCCTGCTCCTCCTGACCCCAGGGTCCAGGTGGTGCCCATTTTCCTGCCTGCGAGTCCCACCGATGAGCAGCCTAAAGACACAGCAGCACCCAGAGCTCGTCCTTCCAGGAAACCTGGCCCTGCCCCTGCTGGAAGCCCCACAGCTGTGAAAACCAGGACCTCCTGCCTTTCAGAGCTGAAGTGTAGGGTGGAGATGCACCCAGTGGTCCTGGGCATGATGAGACGCTTGGGCAGGGACACTGGGCTTCCGATGGCAGTGGGTGCTCCCGTTGCCACATGTTCCACCTGGTGGGACATGGCACTGGGCGAAGGTGATGGATTCACCCAGATGCTGTGTCCTCCAGGCAGCCCTGACCTCGCACCTGACCCAGACGGCTGGGTCTGCAGCTCCCAGGTGTGAGGTGCTGTGACCAGCAGACCCTCTTCCTCCCTCTGTGGCGTGAAGTCAGTCCCTGTGAGGTCTCATCCTGGTGGATACTGTCCTGTGGCCCTGAGGAAAGTCCAGCTCATCCCTGCAGGTTTAGCTGTTTCTGTCAAATGCATCCCTGTGCCTCCCAGGGTGTCAGGGCCTGGTGCGGTTGTCCCAGCCTGGCAGGCAGCCCTCTTGAGGGTTGCATGGGCGAGGGGATGCACAGCCTGGGTCTGGCTCTCCACCCTGGCAGGGGGCAGCTGAGCCTGGGGGCTGACCTGTACTTCCTGCTCAGTGATGGGAGACATGCGGCAATATTTCTGGCCTGTCCTTTAGAGAATGTCTCCCAGCCCAACTAGGCCACTAGACTCCTCAAAATGTGACTGGTCGGCAGGCCTGGCTCTCTGCGGTGGTTTCTGAGCACCTGTGTCTTCCAGGCCTCCCCTCTGCCGGCTTCTCCCACCTGAGCTCCTGGGGCAGGGCGAGGGCTGTGTCGTGGCAGATAGTGCACCAGTTTACACAGCTCTGGGACAAAACTACTGGTATACATTATTGTATGTCCCCGTTAAATGAACTCCATTTCTGGATGCTTTTTGGACACGGAGGGAAGAAATGCGTCGGTGAGATCCACGGGCCAGAGCTCCCCGGCCTGTGCTCCGGCTCTGGGAGCCGCTGTGTGGCTCTGCACCTGTGGGTAGGGCTGCTGTGTCTTTGCTCACTGTGTTCAAGGCTTTCTTTGTTTCTTTGTTCGGTTTGTTTCCTTTGGCCCCTGTTTAGCAGTAATGAAAACCAAGCATTCCTAAGAGGTGGAGACATTGCTTCGGGGCAGGGGCAGGGCATGGGATGGAAATGGCGGACAGGTTTAGGGTGGGAATTTCATTTTCCCAAGCACACCGAGCAGCCTCTTAATGGCTCGTCACACATTCGCCTGATAACCTGAGTGGCCGCCGTGCTTCTCCTGAGTGGTGTGCGTGCTTGACAGGCACACGAGCAGGGCACGCTCACGGTTTCCAAGTGAAGGGCGAAGACGGGGTTGTCCGCAGACTCTAAGCCTGAACTTCGCCAGTGTTTCTCCACAGTAAACCACACGTGTCGGGAGCTTAAAAAAATCTGGCAAGAAAATAACAGTCACAAATTAAATTATTGCTGTAATATACATTGTTCTTAAGTTACAGTTACATATTAAGTAACAATTTTGCAGAAGTTTCTCATCTACCAGTATTTATTCTTTTTTTTTGTTATAATCAGTTTCCTAGGAACTCCAGTGACAGGGACTGTCTCCTTTAAAATTAAATTTTGTAGTTAACTCCCAGAGTCATGGTGGTAAGAAACAAAACAAAATAGAAATGTGAGACGAACGTTGGATTTCTGCTGAAAAGAAGGATGCAGCAGGGCCGTGCCTGCTACGCAGCCCCACAGCTGATCCTCGGGCTGAAAGAGCCACCCGGGTGAAGTTCCTTACTCCTCGTCACGGGCTGTGGGGGGACCAAGGCAGGCCAGCTCTGGATTCCACCATCAGTCCCGGGAGTTAGAACATGTCTCTTAAATTCTTTGCGCTACAGTTTTCACATATGTAAAGTGGAAACATTTTTAAAAATTTATTCTGTATTATAACCTTGTGTAAAGATAAGATGCAACAGTACATTTGAAAGCATTTTAGCTGAAGTCAATGTTCGTGTGCATGCATGTGTGTGCACACAATGGCTTATTTGTTTTTAGTTATATTTAACTAACCTGGTTTTACTAGTACTGTCACTAGCACTGCTACTTCTCTGTGTCTCTGAAGACCACGAAATACTTCGAATTAAAACAACAAGAAGCACCTGTCAGAGTGTCCTGTGTCCAGTGACATTTGAAATAACTGGATATAATAATGTCTTCGATTCTTCATTGTTCATAGACTCCCTGCGAAGTCTCAGATTATTTCTTCTTCATTATAAGTTTCTGTAAAAAAGTGAGGACCTACGTTCCTGATTTGGGCACCTGCTTCCCCAGGGCAGGAGAATGAGCCCAGCGGAGCTCCCAGTGCTGAGCTAATGACTCGTCACGCCAGCATCTCCAGAAATGCGGCGGGTCTGTGGCATCTGAAGGTTCCCAAGTGGAAGCTCAGCTCAGCTGTGGTGTAGATAATGCACATCTCTCTTCCTCCTGGTTTTATGCTTTGGAGCAGCAACTGCCTCAGGCCCCTGCATGGTATGGCCTCCCTGGAGCTGGAGCCAAGGCTGTGGGCATTGTCTGCTTCATCTGCATGTGGGTTTTCTCATGCTGTAAAGTGGTGAATTCACTGCACGCAGAGAAAGATCTCGACCCAGGGCAGTGGAGGGCAGAACTTCTGTGTCCTGGGTCTTCTGATTTTGTGGGCTCAGGAAAGTGAAACTATTCCTTTGTTGCAGTTTTTTCTGCTTCCTCCTGGGTCTCTCAGCCTGTCTGCATCTCCCTACTCTTGCTGGCTTGTCTTGTCTCTACCAGCTTCCCCGGATGTCTGCGGCTTCTCCAGTGCGATCGAATCATCTCAGGTTAGGGTTTATCATTCTATCTACACACGCTGGCATCAGCCTTTCACTAAACTGAGGATGTGCTGCTTTGCTGGCATGCAAACACATGGCTGATTGCATTTAAATTAATTGAATTAAGTAAGTTGAACACCCTGGTCCCAGTCACAGTGGCCAGATTCCAGGTGTGCCATGACCGTATGGCCAGCACCCTGGCAGAGGATGGGCAGGTGTCAGCCCCCGAGGGCCTGGAGTTGAGCTGCGTTGCCCTGGTGGAGCGGCCCACTCTCACTTCAAGTGGTGGGAGTTGCTGAAATAGGCACGTGGTTCTTGTCACCTGCTGATGTTACTTTCCCTGCCTTAGACAGGCATTGATAATGATACGTTTCTGAACCACAGCCAGGGTCCAGACTCGAAGAGAAGTCGGCATCTTCAGGGAGTTTTTGCCACAGGATGCCGCCCAGTCACATGGCCACCACCTTCATTCAAACACGAGGCTTCCTGTCAAACCACACTAGAGTTTTATTGGAATAACCTTAATAGTAATATGTCTACTTTTAAAACAATATTCAAGAACATGAATTTCTGTTCTACATACCCATTTGTAGACCAAAGCACTTACAGTTGATGCAGACCATGTTAAAAAATCAGAGCCCAGGGCATTTTACACGATACAGCCTGAAAGATGTGGAAAAGCTGCTGTATGGTACTTTTGTTTTGTTTAAATAACTGAATAAACAACCTACCTCTACTCATTAGACTGGGCACTATGGTCGGTAGTAATTCCTCTCCTGCTTATTTTTATCTTGAGAATTGCATGTGGCTTCCAATAATCTTTAATCAGAAGTAACGTGATTTGGAATTTGGAATACTATTTTATATACACATCTGTACACATGCATTTATATGTATATAGGTGTATGTCTGAAGTGAGGTGATGAAGAAAGCACTGTCTTTTGAGCAAATACTCAAGGCCTCATCTTAAAGGCCAAGGGGGCATTTTTCAGAGCATTTGATGGGAAGACGACCTCATACCTCAGCCGCCAGTTTCAAGAGCGGCTGCTGGGGCCACTCGGAAAGATTTGTTAACAAACGAAGAAATGAAGCCTGACCTAACACAGACGGGGCCTCCCTCTGCAACTTCCTGCTCGCCAAACACAAAAGCAGACGGCTTTCACTGATTTTACAGCATTTCTTTTTTGAAGGGGACTAAAGCTTGCTCTGTCGAGTCTTCCCCCAGGAACTGAAAGTAAGTGAAGCCCATCGTGAATGTCCAGGTGGGACATTTTCCCAGCAACGTGTCATGGGTGCCAGGACCCCCGAGAAGGCACCGCTGCCTTGTGGGTGAGTGGGAACGGGTTCCCTGCGACCGGCAGGGGTCACTCTGAGAGGGTCGACACTTACTCAGACACACACTTTTCTGGTATATTTGTAAAACTCACACCTCTTATTAGGTCTTTTCTTTATATTTTAAAAAACTTGTCTGAAAGAGGTGTTTGAAGAGTGATAATAATGATATAGTAATATTAAGTTTGGGTTTCATAGATGAAAAGTTTCTTTCTACTATTTTTATTATTGCATTAGAGAAAATCACCCAAAGCAATAATCAGTTGTAAATATGAATTACCTTCCTCATACCGTCCCGGGCTCTAGTTTTTCGATGATAACTCAGATGCACCACCTACGAAGTACACAGGAGGCTTTGCACCTTCTTCCAGTGTCAGAATGAATAACCTCACCTAAATAAACACTCCTAAGAAAAGTGGACGCACACATGTGAAAAGTTCCTGTGAACCAACGAAGGGATGCTCTGGACGCTGGAGGCCGAGGCGTCGTGCCTGGCAAGCATGTTCTGGGCACTGTCCCAGGAGAGCCTCAGCGGGCGCTGCCTTCCGCCTTCTGCTCGGCCCCTCCCTAGTCCTCGGCGCTCTCACTGCAGAGCTCAGGATGACCCAGGAAGAAGAGGGACCGATGGTTCTGAACTTCTGTCTGCTCCGTTTACAGTCTCAGGATACATAAAGCGCAGTCATAGCAAGCGCGCACACCCTGGAGCAGGATTCCCCGAGCAAGCTCCGCGCGGAGCGTCTTCCTCACAC
>NW_012118821.1:13126014-13129233 GCF_000951035.1 Colobus angolensis palliatus
AATGAGGGCTCACGGAGTGCTCTTGTTAAGAATATTGAAAGGAGAGCTGGAGAATGGAAATGCTTCCGTTCGCCCTGAGTTTCCCGTGGCCGTTCGGGGTTTGACTTCTGCACTGCCTGCTCTCTGTGCCCCTCGCTGCTGCTGCAGGCTGGTGGCGTTGGCCTGGTGGTCCAGGCAGCTTCCATCAGAACCCGACTGCCTCCTCCAGCGCACAACTCAGCGTTGTTTTTCATCTTAAGGAACATTCCATGTTCTTTCTAATCAGCCTCGGCGTCTCTCTGCCCTAATTACATTTCACTGTTTGCTGGCATTAACTATTATTTATGTAAATGATTACCTTCTAATACTGCTTGCAGTACAGAATTTATTTCAGTTAAGGACAGAACTCTTCCTTTCTAAATGTCCCTGTTCTTTCATTTCCAGATACAATGAGCCAATTGCTCGTCACAGCCCCAGGGCACCTTTATGTCATTTTCATCAATGTTTTCTAACTGTTCTCAAGGTTTTTCTGCTTATATAATGCAATTAAAATAGAGTTTTATTCTAATTAGAGAAACATCTGAATAGAAGGGGGAGCTTTAGGAGCTGTGGACAGGGAAGGGATCTGGAACCGTGTTTCAGACCACACTGTTTGTCAGCGTAGAGGCCGAGGCTGACAGGAGTCGTGCCGGCCTGGACCGTCACCTCCACAGAGGGCTCCAGATGGACGCAGAGGTCTCTCCACACGGACACAGGCACTCTGGTCAGATCTCGGGAATTTCTTGCCAAATCTATGGCGAGTCTGGCATCTTACGATGGAGGCCGAGTGCCTCTGCACAACAGTCAGCTCACAATCCTTAAACTTCCCACAACGTCTCATCAGCACCACACTCCCGGCTGTGTGCACCGGCTGAGGTCCCAGCCCTTACCGGCCTCGGGGCCGGCTCGGCTGCCCTTTCCTCACTGCCTGCCTTTGACTGTGTGTCTAGGCCCAGGAATCTTGCCTGACAAATTACAGGGCTCTCCACAAACAGGCAGTCACTTTTATCTTTCTTTTAATAATGCTTTACGCTTACACCCATAATGCAATCATATAAATATGTAAATTACCTTATTAGGGGTGCATCCTTATTTTTCTCTTATTGTTTTTTTTCTGTTTTCCATATTCAATAACCTTTTTTCTCCTTGCTGCCTCCTCTCTCACTCCCTCCGCCAGATAGAAACCTGGCACGTAGACTTCCATGTATTTTTCTCCATGGTCATATAATAATATGCAAACGCAAGCATAAATATGTAAATTCACATTTACCTTAACCATTATTAAGAATCCCATTAATACAAATGGGATTCTGTTGTACGTCTCCCAAATCTGTTTATTTTTTTTTAACTCAGCCACAACTTTGAAACCCAAGTCAACTGATATATTTTTAATTAGCTCTTAATAGCTCATGATGTTAAAGCTCTGTCTGCTTAACCCTCCTCCGTGTGAAATACAATCATCTATTCAGCTATTCTACTGATGGGCATTCGCCTGGTTTCCAGACTTCTGCAACTGTGAACATTGCTTGCCATAACTTTCCTTGTACATTTATTCTTACTTGGGCTTTTATTCCACAGAACAGATGCTGGGGACTAAGCTGGCTCACACAAAGGTTTATGCATTTTTAACTTGAATGCATGCTGTCAGATTTCTCTCCAAAGTGCTTTACCAAGCCCAGCAGCCACGGACGAGACCGTGTATCTCTCCCACACCCCCACGGGTAATAGGAGCCTCTCTCTGTATCATCTTAGCCAGGCTCATGCAGTGATGTTTTATTATCGAGTGGCCACCAGCCGTAATGCGAGACTTGCGATGTTCCTTGGGAATTGCGATTTGATGTAAGGATCACCCTTTCATGCTGTTACCCACTTCACTATTACTGCCTTTATTACTTTTTGACTTCGAAATTTCATGTTTTTAAATGGTCAGTGGAAGTTCATGTTTTCTATTCAAGTAACGTTCTATATATATAGTTACTGAATTCGTTGTACTGACCGGGTGTTCAGTTTTTCTGCATCACGACTTAGCTTTATGCACTGGAGCATCCCCATTCTAAAAGCTGTGGTTGAAATTTTCCACTACTATTTTACTGGATTGGATGGGACTGAAATCCATTGGGCTTTTTTTGTATTTTGTCCCGTTCTTATTACGGGACAGAGACACGGGTGCCAGGTACAGCCCAGTCCTGCCCAGGCCGACCTCCCTGTGAGCGCTGCCTTCCAGTGGACTACAGAGGCAGTGGGCAGGCTGGGAGCAGAGGCACTGACTGGGCCTCAGGTTGCACCCTTGTATTTGTTTGTTTGTTTTACTGACATCTTTGTATTTGTTTTAGCTTGCCAAACCTTCAGAAGATAATGAGAGCTCTAAACACAGCGCTTCATGAACTGTGACTCAGCACACAGCATCCGGGTCAGCACACAGCGTCCGGGTCAGCACACAGAACACTCCTGGTACTTCTGCGTCTCAATCTCCCTCCATCCCTGTGCCCTCTTCCCCAATGCAGCGTCATCCTAATTCCTAACAGAATTCTGTTTTCCTATTTTTAAAAAATTCTAATTTTCAGGCCAGGTGCGATGGCTAATGCCTGTAATCCCAGCACTTTGGGAGGCTGAAGTGGGTGGATCACAAGGTCGGGAGTTCGAGACCAGCCTGACCAACATGGTGAAACCCCATCCCTACTAAAAATACAAAAATTAGCTGGGCATGGTGGTGCGTGCCTGTAATCCCAGCTACTCAGGAGGCTGAGGCAGAAGAATCACTTGAACTCGGGAGGCAGAGGCTTCAGTGAGCAGAGATCACACCAATGCACTTCAGCCTGGGCGACAGAGCGAGACTCAGTCTCCAAAAAAAAAAAAAAAAAAAAAAAATTCTAATTTCCAATATAAATTTTGACCAATTTTTAAAAATGTTCAATTGATGAGTAAAAATTCTGTATATTTACGACGTACAACATGCTGTGTGGATGAATATGCATTGTGGAATCAGCTTTGACTAATGTTGACATTTCAATGAAGAGACTCGTGTAATATATTTTTCTGTGTCTGGCTTCTTCTGCTCAAATGTTATTTCATAAAATGTATCCTTTTTATTGTATGTAACATTTTGATAATTTTGTTGTTCTATGGTATTTTATTGTAAGCTTATAACATGACTTACTCAACAATTCTACTGTTGACGAGCATTTGAGTTGTTTCCAGTGA
>NW_012118821.1:13129283-13150327 GCF_000951035.1 Colobus angolensis palliatus
GAAATCCTGCTCTGTGTATTTTTCTAAGTAGATGTTGGTGTCAGTCTGCATTTCTCTTAGGCTATACATAGCAGTGGAATTGGTGGGTTCCAGGGTCTGAGCACCTCCAGCTTCCATGAGAGACGCTAAAACGATTCCCACTGCAAAGGTGCCGGCCCGACAGGCTCAGAGCGTTCTCCTCCACATCCCCCCCATCACTCAGTATCACCAGCATTCACTTATTAGCCATGGTGGGTGCATTTGTTGTAATAACAATGCAAAGATTTTATTTTACATTTCTCTGATGACTGATCAAATACACTTTCAAAAATTAACTTGTTATTTGGTTAACTTTTTATTTATGTGTTCATTTGTAGTTTCGGTCTTCTCTTTTTTGAAGTCCCATTCATGACTGTCGCCATTTTCATTTTAGATCAGGGTGTCTGTTCCTCGCTGGCCTGCAGTTCTCCCTGTGATTCCTTTCTGGCCTGCAGTTCTTCCTGTGGTTCCTCACTGGCCTACAGTTCTGTCGTTCCTCACTGGCCTACAGTTCTCTCTGTGGTTGACATGGAAACCCTTTGTTGGTTGAATGAATTGTAAACAGCATCTACCATTGTGTGGCTTGCATTTTGGTGCTCTTCATAATGTCTTCTGAGATAAAGATTTTAATTTTAACTTTAACTTGGAAATATTTCCCTTTATTACTTATTTTTAAAAAATTAATTGACATAATTATATATATTTATGGCATACAATGTAATGTTTTTACATATGTTTACAATGTGGAATCATTTTCAAAATAACTAGCATACATATCACCTCACATACTTAATCTTTTTATAGTGAGAACACTTAAAATCTACCGTTTACCATAAAAATTGAGATATGATATCAGTGAAATTGAAAGCAGAAAAAGAATAGAGAAAATCAGTGAAACCAAATCTAGTTTTGCAAACATTAATATCCATAAGCTCCAAGCCAAGCTAACTAAGAAAAAAAGACACAATTGCCACTATCAGAAATAAAAGAAAGTCTATCACTACTGATCCCACGATCATTAAAACGATAAAGGGATATTATAAATAGCTCTAGACCCCAAAATTTATAATTTATATGAAATGCACCAATTTTTTGAAAGACAGTAATCAAACTCACTCAGGGAGAAAGAGACAATCTGAATAGGCTCATAGGAGTTGTAATAATTATTATACAGAGAAATTAAGTTAATATTAATAATCTTTCAAAAATGAATTATCAACTGTCATCTGTGAAAGACACTAAAAAAAAAAAGACAAGCGAAATACTGCAAGAACATCTTTGCAATACACATATCTGATAGCTGACTTGTATTAAAGACATACAATGAATGTTGAAAATTCAATAAGAAAGCAAAGAACACAAGAAATGAGCAAACAATGGATATGAACATCTCACCACAGATGAGGCACAGATGGCAAGTAAGCACGTGGAAAGATGCTCATGCTCATGGTCACTCGTCACTAGGAGACTGCAAACTGAAACAATGAGGTGCCATGAAACACATCTTAAAAAACACAAAGTAAAATATTTAAAAGCCTGACAAAGCTAAATGCTGAAGAGGAAGCAGAGAAAGAGGAGCTCCGACTCATGGCTGATGGGAAGGCCAAGTGAAGGGGTTTGGCAGCCTCCCACAAAACTAAGCATAGCCTGATTGCAGCACCCAGAAGCCACACTCCTAGCCACTTACACAGTTTATCTGAGAACTGTGTCTGCAAAAAATCTGGTATGCAATGTGTAAGGCAGCTTTCTCCATAACCACCAAAACCTGGAAACAACCAAGCTCCTTCCACAGGTGGATGGACAAACAGACCCTAGTGCATCTCTAGTGCAATGGGAAATTATTCAGCACTAAACAGAAGTGAGTTACTAAGCCTAAGAAAGATGTGAAGTAAACTTAAATGCATATTTCCAGGTGAACAAAGCTAACCTCGAAAGGTTGTATACAGTGTTATTCCAATTACATGGCATTATCTTAACAAGCAAAATTATAACGCCAGTAAAGTGATGAGAATTGTCAGGGGTTCAGTGGGTGTGTAGTGGAAAGAGATAAATAGGCAAGGCACAGGACATCCTCCAAGCACTAACACTATCTGTACAATACCGTAATGCAGCAAAGGCATTTGACAAAATCCAACAGTTATCAGTACCTGTGATTAAATGGTCTCGGCAAACCATGGTGGATACATAGACTTAGGCGTTTGTCAAAACTCATGGAATTTTACAAAAAGTGAAGCTTTAATATACACAAGCTTTTTAAAAAGTTATTTGGAAGTTGGAGGATGCCAGGAAGAAATGCCAACTGTGACAAGTGAGTCCAACTATATTACAAATGCATGAAACACTGTCACTGAGGAGTGAGAAAAGGTGCTGACATCAGTCACTTTGGAAGTGAGTGGACACCGTAAAACTACAGGCAAAAGGAACTGCACATCAGCACCATACTCTGGTTGATAAAGTTGTGTCTCTCAGAGGTTGGGTTAATAATTCTAGTACCACAGTGCATATATATGCCCAATGTAGACAGACATAGTTACACATGGAAACAATTTATTACATGTGTATATACATGGGTTAGTACACACACCTTTCATGAGATGTGTATATACATGGGTTAGTACACACACATTTTGTGAGATGTGTATACTCATGGGTTAGTACACACACATTTCATGAGATGTGTATATGCATGGGTTAGTACATACATATTTCATGAGATGTGTACATACATGAGTTGGTACACACAGCTTTCATGAGATGTGTATATACATGGGTTGGTATACACACATTTCATGAGATATGTATATACATGGGTTAGTACACACACATATTAAATGAGTTGTGTACATACATGGGTTGGTACACACACACATTTCATGAGATGTGTGTATACATGGGTTAGCTCACACACTTTTCATGGGAAGTGTACATACATGGGTTAGTACTCACACATGACATGAGATATGTATATACATGGGTTAGTACACACACATTAAATGAGTTGTGTACATACATGGGTTAGTACACACACACATTTCATGAGATGTGTGTATACATGGGTTAGCTCACACTTTTCATGAGAAGTGTACATACATGGGTTAGTACTCACACATTACATGAGATATGTATATACATGGGTTAGTACACACACATTAAATGAGTTGTGTACATACATGGGTTAGTACTCACACATTACATGAGATGTGTGTATACATGGGTTAGTACACACACCACAGTTTTTCCTCTGGTAGATGACAGGGCCTAAAAGAAAAAATTACCTCAGTGGCAACTGGCACCCCTAGCACCCAGATCTTATTTCCTAAGGCCATTTCCCAGTGGAAGGAACCGGGATTCCTTTGAGAAATAGCTGATTCTAGGACTTGGGTAGAAAATATACAATAAGCCGGGAAGTAAAAAGATGATGAAAACAAACAAACAAATGAAAACAATGTGTCCATGGGGATGTGTGGAAGGAATAGAGACACTAACTGAAACACCCCCAGTGACCAAAACTGTAACAATGTAATCAACAAAATAAACAAATTAGTATTGGGTTATAACTCAAAGTATAAAACACCATATCCATGATGCCATATTGATATGCATGATCAAAGAAAGAAAAAAAGAAAGAAAGAAATGGGGAGAACAGACAAATGGTTCATGCAGTAGAATTCCAGAAAATGTATGCAGACACTGTGACTGTGATGAGGGGTGTATAACTTCCCATCCTTCGTGTGTGTGGCTGTATGTAGATGCTGGGACCTCGATGAGGGATGTGTAACTTCCCATCCTTCATGTGTGTGGGCGTATCCAGATGCTATGCGTATGGCTGTATATAGATACTGTGGTCTCTATGAGGGGTGTGTAACTTCCCATCCTTCATGTGTGTGTGCGTATCCAGATGCTATGACCCTGACGAGGGGTGTGTAAATGCTAGGACCTCAATGAGGGGTGTGTAACTTCCCATCTTTTGTGTATGTGGCTGTATGTAGATACTGTGGTCTCAATGAGGGGTGTGTAACTTCCTATCCTTCATGTGTGTGGCACACAGTAACTTCCTCCACATCGTGCAATGTGGAAATGAGGTAAAAAGAAGCACTTTGCCCTGGAGAAACCTGGTGACTCTGCCCCAGCCAGGTGCCTGTGGTCAGTTCAATAGTCATCAATCTTGCTGACAGCACAATGTGACTCCTGTTTTGATATCATGGAAGTGCCACTTCACCTCTGTGGTCTTCCTCCCAGCAACCCATAAACTTAGTATCATCATGAAAAAAACACAAATTTCGATTGCATGTTTCAATTCAATTTTGTGAGATAGCCTACAAAATATTTGACCACTACTTCTCAAAACTGTCAAGGTTGTCAAGGGAAGTCTGGGAAACCACCATATCTGAGAAAGGCCAGAGGAGACAAAACAACTAAATGTCACGTGATGTCCTGGATGGGACCCTGGAGTGGTAAAGAAGCACAGGTGAGAACTAAGAAAAGTGAATAAATGATGGGCTTCAGTTAATAATAATGAGTCAATATTGGCTTATCCTTGTGATAAGTAAGCCATGCCAGTGTAAGACATCAACCACAAAGGAGCTGGGGACAGGCGTGTGGGAACTCAGTAATATCTTCACAAGCTTTCTGCAAATCTAAAGCTGTTCTAAAAACTAAAATCTATTTTTAAAAAGATGATATAGATAATTCCCAATTACATTCAGAGATTTTGATACCAGTTTTTTTCAGTAATTGATGGAATAAGTAAATAAAAAATCAGTAAGGATATAAAAGAATAACATAACACTGTTAACCAACTTGACCTAATTTTCATTTATAGAGCACTACACCTAAATGCAAAAGTCATAGACTTCTCAAGTGCAAATGAAACTTTCTTCAAGATAGACCATATTCTGGGCCATAACAAAGGTTCAATAAATTTAAAGAATTAAAAAACATAAAGAGTATATACTTTGTCTAAAATGGAATGAAATTAGAAATCAATAGCAATGAATACCTAAAATTATTTTAAAATTTGTAATACACTTCAAAATAAAAATGAATAAAGAGAAACTCTCAAGAAACTTAGAAATATCTGGAATTTAATGATTACAAAGCATAATATATTAAAATATATGAGATTCACCTAAAACAGTATATATTATAAGCAGAGATTGTAAAATATATATATTACAAGCAGAGTTTTTAAAATTAATTAGCTAAGCTTCTCTTTCAAAAGTAAAAATAGCAAGTTAAAACTAAGATAATTAGAAAAAAGTATATAAAAGAAAAAACTAGTTGAATTAAAAACAGAAAACAACCAACAATGTTAACATTATTTTTTGAAAAGCTTAAAAAACTGGTAATTTTATAGGAAGGCTAATTAAGAAACAAGTGAGACAATGATCAGTAGCATGAATGACAGATGAGACATCACTACAGATCATACATACATTAACAGGAAAACAAGGAAATATTATAAATTGCATTATAGAAATATATTTGTCAAACTTGAGACAATAAACACATTCCTTGAAGAGTGCAGCTTATCAAAATTGACATGAAAGGCTAATCTGAAAGCTTGTATTTATTAGAGCTGTTTAATACATAATCAAAAAATCTTCCCAAAATAAAACACCACAGGCATGTAGCCTTACTGGCAAATTATATCAGTCATTCAGGATAGAAATGAGGCCAGGTGTGGTGGCTCATGCCTGTAACTCCAGCACCTTGGGAAGTCAAGGTGGGAGGATATCTTGAGTCCAGGAGTTCAAGCCCAGCCGTGGCAACATAGTGAGACCTTGTCTGTACAAAAAAATAGCCAGGCATGGTGGTGCATGTTTGTGGTTCCAGTTACTCAGGAGGCTGAAGTGGGAAGATTGCTTGAGTCTGAGAGGTTGAGGTTGAGGCTACATGATTGCACACCACATTCCTGCCTGGGCTATAGAGCAAGGCTGTCTCAGAAAAAAAAAAAAAGAAATAAAAATGATACTTTCAGAATATTAAGAAGGAAGGAATATTTCCCAGTTTATTTTATGAGGCCAGAATTATTGTGACACTGCAAAGCTGCAGGAGATTTTGGAAGTGATGATGTCATGTTCCACACCCTGGTTTGGGTAGCTGGTTTTTTTTTACACTGGTGAATACGATTGCCAAAACTCAGTAAGTAGTACAATGATGATTTCTGCATTTTATCTTATAAAAAGTATACTTCAATACAAATTACATGTGAAGAGACATATCTCATACAAGCTTTTCTTTGTTATTTCCACTTTCACTGTCCTTCAGACCAGCAGCACTCAGTAGGGCTCTCACAGTCATTCCCTAACAGGCTGTGTTCCTTCCGGCCCTCGCACACCGTGTCCCATGTCCAGGCTTCTCTTCCTAGAACACAGAGTTGGTTACATCTCTCATGCTCCTAAACAGCCGCCCCTCTAAAGGCTGCCCATTGCTTTTAGGATAAAACCCAGACTTCTCGGTGGAGGCCCACAGGCCCTGCATTGCTGCAGCTCCTGTCCCCACACCCTGTTCATTCACTCAGACAATTTCTGTGATGGACACAGGAGTGGGGGATGAGGGTGGCACGCGTGGCTGCTGTCTGGGGACAACACCGACCTCAGGCGCAGTGATAGCCGTGCGACTGAACCAGGAGAGGGACGTGCAGGGCCCACGAGAGCTACCTCGGCCTTCTCCATCTTCTGTCTCTCAACGACTGCCGGTTGTTCCCAGGTCTCACGCCCGTGAAGAAGCCTCTCGCCTGCCACTCTCCCTTGAGATGTGCTTCATCCTGGGGGTCCCTTCAAGGCTCACTGAGCGCCTCCCCCCCAGACTGGGCGTTTCTAGGCCGTCCTCCGAGCTGCACTTTAGGGTCTTTTCCCGGAAGCCTTCCCATCTGTCTCTGGTGGACTGAAGGGTGCAAGACCCCACCAAGACCCCACCGTTCGCTGGACACATCTGTATTGTTGTAATGTTTCGTTTTTGATGACTACCAGATTGCAAGACCCTTCAGGGCACAAAAAATCTTATTTACCTCAGCAGTATCAGCACCGGCACACAATTGAGTGCATAGTAGGTCCTTGATCCGCGAATGCACAAAAGATCTTGACTTTTACGAGTTTCTGTGTTCCACCCAGCTAACTAGCTGAGCAGCATGCACTGGCGCTCACTGAGCCTGTGCCTCACCCTGCACTCCGTTCCGATGGTGTTTCATGGAGCAGGGCATTGCTTCTCTGGGGCTCTGCTGGATTCAGATCCAACGACAGGCCACTTGATTCTTCACTTCTATCCCTCTCCTCTTATGATATGAGACACACAATGAATTAAGCTCCATTTATTACAGGTAACTTGGATTTTGGATTTAAAAGTAAGTTAAAAAAAAGATTGCACCAACAACGCACCCTTGACTGGCCAAATGTGCCTGTGATGGCCCCTTTGTTGAAGCTTTGTTGACTGCATGATTAATGAGCTGTTGGTAGAAAATTGCAAGCATATTTTCACTTCTAAGTCATATTTAAACTTCGATTTATTGACTGGTTAAAAAAAAAACAGAAGATGTAATTTTATGTGGCAGACATTGTTAATTTGAGACTGTAGAACCGTAAAGCAGAGCTTCAAATTTCTATTTATCAAACATTTGAATTGAAATAACAGCAACCTCATTTATGTCTCTGTTTTCTTAAGGTGGAACCAAATGATCGTTTTCAGGCTTTTAACCCATCATCTGTTTCTCCAGCCCAAGCCATCAGCCAAATCAGGTAAGTTAAGGCAGAAACACAAGGGGCTGCCAGCTGGCATCTGGAGGGCCCATGGGTGGGCTGGAGCCCCAGGGTCACCTGCAGAGTCCAGAGTCCCATGCAGCCCATCTTCTCCCAGCACAGGAACCAGAAGCTGGAGCAACAGCTGTGGTGGGATTTCAGGGAGGAGAGAGGACTCCAGCCAGGTGCTTTGGATGTGGAGATGCTGTCTTGATATGCTAATTGGAGACAGATTCAGGCAGAGGCCTCTATTTTCTCACTGCTTGGCTTTCAGGAAGGCTTCAGTGAGACTTTCAGAAAAAGAGCTTTTATGTGCATGCCTTGGGCACCAGCAGTGAACGTAGACACTGTCTGGTGGAGCCTGTGGTGCACGGCAGGCAGCAGGTCAGTGTTCCCTGAGATGGTCCTGGAAACTGCCCTGCACTTTAGATAGACTACGAGTCACCTGTGTTTATCAGTGATGCTGCATAAATGTCTTTTAACAAAACTACCCCTTCTCTTCTTTTCCATAGGTTTTAACTTCATTGAGACTTACAGCTTCTTGCCAACATTTTTGCCAAAACCCTGTCATCAGTCTCATTTATTTTTATCTTGCTATACCAACTTACAGCTCCCCAAACAAACAAACTGTTCTCTTCTTGGTCTTGGAACTGGACTTCTAAAAACAGCACGGAGTCACCTGAGTCCTCCTAGGTAAGTAGATGACTTTCTCATTGTGATTTCTCAAATTCCCCATCAGGCTGCAACCATCTCTCTCTACCCCACTGGCTGAATGACTGGAAACCACCAGAGTCTCTCAGATCCCATGGCTCATAAATCCTGAGCCTGGCATCTCTCCTCTCTGTCATGAAGGACTTCACTCCCCCTCACACTTAGCAGATTCCTGGACCCTTCAAAGTCCAACTTGTGAGGCTCAACCTGTTCCCCCAGAAGGATGGTCCCTGGCACTTCGTGGACATTGGCCCACACTGGGCTCTAATTGTTTGCAGATGATCTTGTCTCACTGTATAAAGTAAAGCACTGGGCGGCCTCTGGTGTGTCAGAGCAGGTGTGACACTGATGCACAGTCGGGCAGGTTCTCTCCAGAGGTCCCTGAGGATGCCTGACAGTCCAGGTCTATCTTCACCCCAGCTGGCATCACAAAACAGCCTCAAATGATGATGGGGTTTAACATTTCCAAAATGGGTTTAGGTGTACAAATTTTTTCATTTTGAATCAGTTTATTTTTTCCCATTTTAATTTTTAATCTTCATGGGCACACAGTAGGGGTATCTATTTATGGGGTGCATGAGCTATGTTGATACAGACATACGATGTGTGATAATCACATCAGGGTAAATGGAGTGTCCATTGCCTCAGGCACTGATCACTTATTTGTGTCAGGGACATTCCAATTCCACTCTTTTAGTTATTTTTAAATGTGCTACAAAGTATTGCTGATTGTAGTCACCCTGTTGTGCTATCAAGTACTAGGTCTTATTCATTCTATCTACTCTACTTTTGATCCACTAACCATCCCACATTCCCCTAACAACCCACACCCTTCCCAGCCTCTGGTAAGCATCATTCTATTCTCTATCTTCATGGGTTCAAATTGCAGCTTCCACAAATGACTAAGAACATGTCAGGTTGTCACTCTGGGCCTGGCTTTTTTCCACTTAACATCATGACCTCCAGTTCCATCCAGTTGCAAATGGCAGGATCTCCTCCTTTGTTGTGACTAAATAGTACTCCACTGTGTACATGGACCACATTTTCTTTACCCATTCGTCTATTACTGGATGCTTAGGTTGCTTCCAAATCTTGGCTATTGTGAACAGTGCTGCACAAACATGGGAGTGCAGAGATCTCTTCAATAGATTGATTCACTTTGGGGTATATACCCAGCAGTGGAATTGCTGGATCATATGGTAGCTCTATGTCTAGTTTTTTGAGAAACTTCCAAACTGTTCTCCACAGTGGTTGTACTAATTTACATTCCCACCACTGTAGAAGGGTTTCCTTTCCTCCACATGCTTGCCAGCTTTGCTATTGACTGTCTATTAAATAAAACTCATTTTAACTGGAGTGAGATGATGTCTCATTGTAGTTTTGGTTTACATTTCTCCGAGGATCAATGACAATGAGCACATTTTCATATGCCTGTTTGCCATTTGTATGTCTTCTTTTGAGAAATGTCTATTCAGATCTTTTGCACAGTTTTAATTATTTTTGCCCAATTTAATTATTTAATTTAAATAACAATCTAATTAAATTATTAGATTTTTTCCTATTGAGTTGTTTGAGCTTCTTAAATATTCTGGATATTAATTCCTTGTCAAATGGATAGTTTGCAAATATTTTCTCCCATTTTGTGGGCTGTCTCTTCACTTTGTTGATTGTTTCCTTTGCTGTGCAGAAGCTTTTTAAGTTGATGTGATCCCATTTGTCCATTTTTGCTTTGGTTGCCTGTGTTTGTGGGGTAGGGATAAATAAATCTTTGTCCAGACCAATGTCCTAGAGAGTTTCCCCAGTGTTTTATTTTACTAGTTTCATAGTTTGAGATCCTGGATTTAAGTCTTTAATCCATTTTGATTTGATTTTTGTATATGGCAAAAGAGAGGGGCTTAGTTTTTCATTCTTCCACATATGGATATCCAGTTTTCCAAACAACATTTATTAAACAGACTGTCTTTTCCCCAGTGTATGTTCTTGGCATCCTTGTCAAAATGGATTTACTGTAGGTTGTGAATTTCTGGGGTCTCTATTCTGTTCCATTGGTCTATGTGTCTGTTTTTATGGCAGTATCATGCTGTTTTAGTTATTATAACTCTGTAATATACTTTGAACTCAGATAATGCAATTCCTTCAGTTTTGTCCTTCGTGCCCAAGGTAGCTTTGGATAAATTTTACAATTTTTTTTTTCTATTTCTGAGAAGAATGTCATTGGTATTTAGATAGGGATTGCATCAGATCTGTAGATTGCTTTGGGTAGTATAGATATTTTAACAACATTGATTCTTCCAATCCAAGAACATAAAATATTTTCTCTATTTTTGTGTGTTCCCTTCAAATTCTCGTACCAATGTTTTTCACTTTCATTGTAAAGATCTTTCATTTCTTTGGTTAAGTTTATTTCCAGGTATTTTATTTTATTGTAGCTATTGTAAATGGGATTACTTTCTTTTTGATACTATTTGCTGTTGGCATATAGAAATGATACTGATTTTTGTATGTTTATTTTTTGTTCTGGTACTTTACTAAGCTTGTTTCTCAGTTCTAACAGTTTTTTGGTGGAGCCTTTAGGATTTTCTTTATCATCCGCAAACAAGAATAAATTGATTTCTTCCTTTCCAATTGAGGTGCCCTTCGTTTTTTTTCTCTTGTCTGATTGCTCTAGCCAGGACTTCCAGGGCTGTGTTGAGTAACAGTGGTGAAAGTGGGTATCCTTGTCGTGTTTGAGATCTTAAAGAAGAAGGCTTCCAGGTTTTCCATGTTCAAGACTAGCTGTGGCTATACCATATATGACTTTTGTTGTGCCGAGGTATGTTCATGCCGTCTCCAGTTTCTTGAGGGTTTTTTCGTCATGAAGGAGTGTTGACTTTTATTGAATGCTTTCTCAGAATCAGTTGAAATGATCATAGGGCTTTTGTCCTTTATTCTATTGATATGATTGATGTATCACGTTGATTGATTTGTGTAAGTTAAGCCATCCTTGCATCCCAGGGATAAATCCCACTCAATCATGATGAATGATCTTTTTGATGTGCTGCTGAATTTGGTTAGATACTATTTTGTTGAGCATTTTTACATCAATGTTCATTGGATATATTGGTTTGTATTATTATTATTATTATTATTGCTGTATGTTTGGTTTTTTATCACAGTAATACTGACCTTGTAGAATAAGTTTGGAAGTCAAAATATATTTGTATTTTAACAAGATAATCTTTAGCAAACAATCATGCAAAAAACAAGCAAGCAAACACGAAAAGATTTGCTGTGGAAGCCAGTGGCTGAGTAAGTGGAAAGAGGACGCCACGGGACCACCCTGCCCACTGGCCACCTATGCCTCAGCAGGGATGAGGTGCCTTGTAAAAGCTCTTGCCCAGTGTCTGAAAACAGTACAGTTATTTACTTCTGGCACAGGTCTGCAGAAAAATGGAGATTTTTATTTTGCAAAATAAATCATGAATAGGCTCCAAACTGCTGTCACTTTAGAGCTGCCTTAATTAAACAATCGGGTGGATTAGATGATTCTTGGCCAGCTCTGGGAGGCCGGGAACAGGAGACCTCGTATCCTAAGGCTGGACTGGACCCACAGTGGCCAAAAAATGCACACTGCTTTTGGCTAAATGGATACGCCTTTTAACTTAATTTCTCACAACTAAATGGCCTGCAGAGGCTGCTGATACCATCTCCACAGCCCTTCTTCTTCCCTCTGTCTACTCTCCTCACACCACACACATTTTGCCATTAGAATCAAGAAAACTTGAAATGTATGGAGTTTCGTGGTGTCAAAGTGCACAGGAGACAGGGTCTGTGGCACAGAAGGGGGCATAAGCCCATCGTAGACCACGGGCTGCATCCTGTTCTGACTTTACTAAAAGTTAACACAAGACGAAAATAAAATGGAGATTTTGTGTCATTATTCTTGGTGCCTAGAAAGATCTATTATGCCATGAATAGCTTTTCCTGTTGCCCTGAATTTATGTTTATCTTTTGACAATAGTGTTTATGCCAATGCTCCCTACAGGCTAGAAGGAGCTCAGTGCTTTAGGACACAGTTAATAATAATGGAAATCTTTGACATGTGCATTTTCTAAGTTACTGCGTGGAAAGTATAGGATGCTTATGAGACTGTTTTCTCCATGTATTTAGTCTTGTAAAAAGCAGCAATATCACACATTGCACATCAGATAACAGATTCTATTTCATTTAAAGCTCAAAACAGCTTTGTGCAGTCAGATCATTATTCCTGCTTTACAGGAGCCAAAGCTGAGCTTCGGATCACACCCTGCTCTGGCGACTTAGACAGCGATGGCAACACCGGACCCAGAGGCTACATCTTCTGATTCCAATCCCCACTCTTTCTCAGCACAGGCTTTCTCTGACTATTCCCAAATGAAGCTAAGCACTGGCCTGCTGTTGGGGAGACAGATTCTTCTCTGCATTGCAAATAACATATGATTTGTTTAGGTTACAGCTAAAACACAACTGTCTGGGTGAATTCCTGTTGTTGGAGAAACAGCAGCTTGGCTGTGTGCACGAGATGCCAGCTACGTGCACACTGTGGCCACAGGCTTTGAACTAGACCAGGAGGAAAACTGGCCACTTTGCAGGCAACACCCCAGGCCCCTTTGAAAAAGCCAGGTGACCGTGGGCAGATGCCGCCCACACCCGCCACGTCCAGGGGCGTTCACAAGTCTGTAAGGAAGGATGGTGCATTTGCCTTGCAGGTGGCACTAAGCATAGGTGAAAGCAGGAGTTTGGAGTTGATTTCAGAGTCAGAGCAGAGGCCAGGGGAGGCCCTGGGCTGGCAGGCTGAGCAGCTGCTGGACGTCAGGAGGAGCTCCTAACGTGGGAGGAGAGCACTGGATATGCTGAAGAGGAAGATGTCGCCCGCTTTGGCAGAGGCACACGTCTTAAGGGTGGGAAAGCTGGGGTGGCGGTAAGATAACACCGTGGTGCTCAGCCCGAATCTGCTCTCAATTATGATGATGTTGTCCGCGGAGCTATTCACAGCATCTGAGTATCAGAGCCTGTCCAGCAGTCTTCCGCCTTGAAGAACATGATCTTGAGCCAGCTCCTGTTTTCCATTTTGAAGGAATGAAACTGCATTTGGCCTCTGGTCATGCTGGCCATCCAGATGCAGCACACGTCTATGAATCATGTAATTGCTCAGCACGCAGGAAATGTGCAGGGGGAGGCTGAGAAAACACAGCGGGGTGGGGGCAGCCTCGGCCTCAGCCCCGAAGGTGGGCAAAACGGAGGCACGTTCCTCTCTCTCTTGCGACTGTGCCATGGACCTATCAGATGGAAGAAAGTGCAGGACTTACAGCTTCCCTCACCGTGATTTTTGTTAAGGTCATCGACATAGGTGTTTACACATTCAATCAGCTATGCTATGGAATACGAAAATTGCGTCAGAACCCAAAGCAAGAAGTGAGTTACAAGCACCAGGGAGATTTGCTTGAGATCAAATTTTCAGCCCAGAGGCTGTATTCCTAAACCCCCACGCAACTAATCCCAGTGAATGTGTTTCCTTAAAAAAGGATTTTCCACGCCACATGCTCTGCTCTGGTGACTTACGTAAATATATATGTTATTAGAGATGTGATTCTTATCAGGGGTGACTGTAAGGGAAAATTGTCATGTTTTCTTTCTTGGCATTTTCTACTTTCATATTTCTAAAGATTGTCTTCCGTATATGCTGGAACTTCTACATGTTGGTAGTTTATAGCGTTACCAGGATGGACAGGGACCCAGCCAGCAGCCCCATGCGGATCGGCCCTGTATCCTCTCTTCTTGTGAACACCCAGCTTGTTCTCACCCTCTTGAGGCTTCACTGACACCCAAAGCAGCTCTGAACTAACATTGGGTGCCTCTCCTCTCTCGTTCTTGGGTTTAATCCATTTCTCCATGGCAGCCTTTCACGTATTTGTAAACAACTGTTCCAGCTCTGACCACGGACTCCCCTGCGTTGGCTCCTTAAGTTTCCTTCACTTAAAAGCAACACAAGCTGGTTCCTTCAATAGTCTTCTCAGGACAAGACTCTGAGAGCTTCTATCTTCCTTGTTTCTTGTGTACACGTTATTGACCATATAGAGTGCATCAGGCGAAGCCCCAAAAATCAGTACAGAGAATGATGGAAACCAAACCCTGAGCCTGCAAAACTCCTCAGATTTCTCCTTAAAACGTTGCCGTCTCTAAACATCCCTGCAAAGCCTGACCAGAGGTGTCCCATGGAGTGCGGTAAGCAGCCAAGGTCACCCATGTCAGCTGAGGTCATCTGTGTCAGTCGTGATGGTGGAGGAACCTTCCAGAAAGGCAGCCAGGCTGGAGTTGGCAGCTGGCAGCGCCTTTCTCAGGAGCTTCTGTGCCTCCTGCCCACTCTGGGCGTTGGTCTCCAGCACCGTTTCGTGAATTAAACAAAGCTTCAAGGCTGCAGTTCTACGGTGACGCTCCTCTTCCTCTGCCTCACACTCTTCTCAGGCTTCCTGTGCTACCATGCATGTTTTCTCAAGAACATTTTCTAGTCTAAAGTGCTCAAGCCCCTTCAGTCTCCCTGACATGGCACCCATGTTGCTTTGGAGACCACGTTGTCTTTGTTCATCAGCAAGAAAAGCGAGCACATCTTCAGACACTGCTAAAGCTGTTTCCATGTGATTAAGTAAAGATTAGGATCCAAATTGTGCCCAATCCCAAGGAATAAACATGTGAAAATAGACAGTAAAGTTCTGGGGAGAAAGAGAATGAATACAAGATAACTTTCAAAGCTATTAAAAAGCACTCAAAGCTCTGATAGATAAAAGGCTGGTGCTAACATCAGAGCATTCATTCATTCACTCATGTACCCCTCAGCAAGTATCTCCTGTCCACACGTACTGGGTCCAACTGTGAGTGTGAGGGGCGCACAGAGAGTGTGGCCAATGGGAATCTCCATCCTGGAGCACTTTGCACAGATGAGCAATGAGCCATGTGGATTCCGACGAGGGCAGGTGGTGGGCAGTGGTTAACACAGGGGCTGCCTCAGCGACCATCTGGGAGGCGACGGGTGCTTGGGTTGACATGGTTGAGATGGACGTGTGAAACCACTGGGTTCCAGACACACTTTGAAAGCAACTGTCTGAAACTGGAGTCATGGGAAAATAAAGAAATAAAAGATTGCTTCAAGATTTTAAAAGATGAGGTTGCTATTTAATGGGATTAGAAAGACTGCTGGGGCCAGTTTGGTGGGGCAGAAGGTCAGTTTCAGAAATGTTAGCTCTGAGCTTCCCGATGATCATCTAAATTAAGATCTAAATTAAGATGTCCTATGGACGGGAGAGATACGATAGTGACTGTCTCTCAGAAAGGGGATTCATGTTACTGTTTGCCTTAGTTTTTTCTAAATATATTCAACTTTTCCCAAGTGATGGTTTATTAATTGTGTCACCTTAAAACTTATTTTTCGGAGATGTTTTCTCTAGTTGACATGCTTAGCTTTCTCTCCTGTAGAGTAGCTCTTTGAGGGACAGGCTCAAAACCTATTAACTGAAGTGTTCGCAGCACTTTGGCTCCAAGATGCGCTTATGGAATGATAAAAACCAGGGAAGATGAGCCTCTTGGCTGGCGGCATGTTTATTATTCCTCATGATCCCGGGAGCTCTTTCACACAAACTTCCCCTGGTCCACATGGACTTAGCGCTGCCTCATGTTACTATTCACAGGAAGGGAGGATCCCTTCATGGGAAGAAGCGGTTAGCCTGGGACTTCATCGGTCAAAGGCTGGGGCTCTCAGGCAGCGCTGGGGAGGGTGGCCCAGGGAGGAGCAGTGACTGCTCCCACCCCACACCTTTCCTCTGCTTTAAATATGTGGGTTCCCCATATTCCACTGCTTCTACATGTGACAACTGCTTCAACAGTAAGAGGGATCTGCAGAAGGCATTGGAGCAAGTCATTATTGTGCAGGAGGGCCCTGGGGCAGAGCTTCTGAAGCAGGAGCCAGCGTCATTCCACCCAGGGGACAAACCGTCAGACGTGGAAACCGCATTTTTAATTAAGATTAAGCCCAAATACAGAATAAAAAAGAGTTTGCTAACACTGGGCCGAGTGACCGCCTAACACAGATGAACAGTGCCCTTTCCAACTCCAGTGCCGGCTCAGGATCAGATGTTCTTACCAAAGATCTGGGGCTTCCTGGGACAAGTTCCCACCAGCAGGACCCTGCTGCCACCATCGGGGGATCCGTGCCGCCACCGTCAGGGATCCCTGCCGCCACCATCGGGGGAACTGTGTCACCACCGGGGGGAACACGCTGCCCGAGGTCTCCCTGGTGTTCCCAGACCATGTCTTCCATTAAGCCTCCCGCATGGCCCAGCTCCATTCAGACATGGCTGGCAGCACCGTTGGACAGTTCCAGGCACCCCCAGCACTGAAGGGTAGATGCGTGGCTGCCCGGCAGAGACTGAGGCCGAGGAGCTGCCATCCCTCTCTCCACAGTAAACAGCGCTGAATGTGGGTTGGGAGACGTCGCCTTTCCCATATAAGGCAGTCCCTGGCGGCCAGGCCAGGTGCGTGTGAGTGTGTGTCCACCTCGCCTCCACCCATGTGGGCCCTTCGTCCATACCTGCCTGGACATGGTTCCCAAGGCCATGGTCCTGCCTGGCCCCATCTCCTTCCACTAGACAACCACAAATGGACCCTGCTGTCTCCACACACTGGTTCCAGATTTGCTCCCTTGAAACTATTCATCACATGGTCCCTTTGGTTACAATTTTCTTTACCATTTTGCGGCTGTCCCCTGGCAGTGCTGAGTGGTGCCAGCTCCTTAATAGTTGCATGAGGTTGTCCACCAAGTGGCTCTGCTTCAGCCTGATGCACGCCTTCTCCAAACCTAATTTGCCGTGTCCTCTTTATAAATTGTACTCTGTGCTACGTATTTTAAAAACATCAATGAATGTATCCCTCCAATCATCTGTGTTAAGTAGGGACTACCATTAACTACATTTCATCAATGAAAAACAAAAATATCAGAGAAGCATAAGCTTCACCAGAGACAGAGACAGGTGTCACAGGGCAGGAACTGCAGCCTTTACCCTGGACTCTCCCTCGCGGACGCAGGACCCTCCCACCCCGGCCGGACACTACACACCATGAGCTACCGACTCATCTTCCTAAGAAGAGATCGTCTCAGCTTCCACAGGTCCCTGTATGCTTTCAGAGCACACGCATGCTGTATTTCACTCATATGATAACTGAGGGCATGAGTTAAATTCCTAACCAGCCTGCAGGTTCTTTCAGAGCAGCAATGATTTCATTTGCATCCTTAAATCCGTTCACTACTTAGAACAGTAGATCACCTCAGCAGGTCTTCTTCTGGCCAGGGATTTAATGGTAGAGTTTATCCCTCACAGATGCGGTTGATTCTATTCTGTGCAGAGCTGTTTTAAAGGTAACGTTTAGAAACCACAGGTGTCCTTGTGTTGAGGGGCCATGGCGGTGAGCCCTGAGACCTCCCCTCCTAGCGGGGGCCTCGGTGGGGAGCTGCCTGAGGCAGGACCCTTGACCAGCCTGAAACACCACAGATAAGGAAAGGAGAGCTCAGACAGATGCATCTGAAACGACTTCCCACCAACCATCGTTATCGAAATTGTCTGTGTATCACTTATGCTAATTAGTAGAGATCTCATCTGAGGGCTTGCGTTTCTATTTTCCACTGATGCTTTTTAATTTGGCACCAGTCTTCAGGGCCTTTTAGCAACAGAAAGAGAGTGCTGGGTGTTTGGGAACTGCCAGTTGGAGTCAGTAATGGTCTGGTGACTTTTCTCGCACATTCTGAATGCAACCTTTTCATGACAGGAGACGGCAGGAGTCGGGCCTCCTTGCAAGAGTTGTGTGGATCATACAGAAGCTCTACGGATATTTCTGCTTCCCTGGTCAAGATAGGCAAGGCCAGTACATGAAGACAGCGTGTTCATAAATCAGGAGGGTTCATCTGCACCCCAAGGACAGACTTGGTGTAGACTGTGGCAGATGTGGACTGAGATGGGTGGTATTAAGTCTCCGTGTTCATAAATCAGGAGGGTTCATCTGCACCCCACGGACAGACTCGGTGTAGACTGTGGCAGGTGTGGACTGAGACGGGTGGTATTAAGTCTCGTTAGAACCTGGTATTAAGTCTCGTTAGAACCTTACTTGACCCCAGGACATTCCTTAGAACTTTTTTCCACCTGACTTCTATCTTTAAGGTTCTTATTAACGATCATCTATGGGACCACGGGGTCTGGGGCTTGTGGGTCCCAGGGCTAAGCGCTGCCACAGACGGAACGCTGTTTTACAAGAGCAAGGAAAGAGAAAAGCAGCTGAGGGTGAAGCAGCCATTTACCTTCTTACTTGCAAAAATTAAACCCTGCAGGACCCAAGGATTATACTAGAGTCACCGATGCTTTGAGAGTGAACAAGCAGGCATGAAGAGCTGGTTGTGGGGTAGTGTGTACACACACACAGACGGGACACAGCAGACGGTGAGAGTGGCTGGTGTGCACTTGGCTTTGCTGGACGTTGGCTGCTCCCTCCTGACACCAGTGAGTCCTACATTCCCGCGCAGCCGCCCTGCTCCACTAGCCCGGGGGTGTCCCTGGTGCCGGCCCCCATCCTCTCACACACAGCCCCCTCTGCAGCCTCCCCAGCAGCTCACACTTTGCCACTATGCTTGGCTTGGCCACGGCCCACGAATGTGGCCTGCACCTATGGTGCAGCAGTTTTTGCTGCTGGTTTCCCACATGATTGAACCAGAAGCTCCCATCTGGTTCTGGCTCTTCTTTGCTGCCTCCAAGAGGACATTTGCAGCCTCCACTGTGTCCTGGGTCTGAGCTGGGCACCCAGACCCCCGTTCCCTAGAAGGAGGTGCAGGAGGAGGAGTACAGTTGAATATAATACTCACGTCAGGTACGTTAATACTGACGGGTCTGCCCTGTGTCTCCCAGTTCCCATTCTTCCTCCCTGGCCCCACACGGTGCCAGGCCCCAGATCACCCTGGTTGGTGGGGATGCTGGATGGTGCATGCAGCTGGGCTTGGAGTTGCAGTCTGAGTTTCCAGCAGCTGTGTCTTCAAGGAAAACGCCATCCCATGTTTTTGGCACAAAAACAGCATGCTGTGCTAGGCACAGGTGCACCCCACGGAAAAGCTTGCAGCTGGGAATGCATTTCCAGATGGAGGTGGTGTGGCCTTAGCCCCAGAAATATCCCCAGATTCAGTATGGGTTGGGTAGATTATAAGCTTGGGGATTTCTTAAGAAGGTAAGGAATGGGGGTGGGGATTTTGTTAACTAAAAACCAAGGGACAACCTCAGCTGCAACAGCAGGATTTCGCGCAGAGGGAAAACACGTCTGCTTTCTCCTTCACCTCCTTCCCACCTTTCCTTTTTCTGACCTCCAAAATTTTTGGAGGGTAGTGAATGAAGAAAACAAAGGAGATAATAAAAAGTGAAAACGGAGACTGTGATAATTCTTAATCTGTATTAATCACCTCTTGCATGTACAGGTGAAAGTCATCATGGTAGAAAGGAGATGGTTTTAATGAGGCAGGTCTGGGACTAAACCTCTCTGCTAATCTGCTTCGTGGCCGGGGGACTGGGGATTAAATGCATTCATGGATGCAACAGTCTTCTTTGATGTGGTAACGACTGTGATGATCAGTTTTTAGGTCTGTTCACAGATCCTGACCTCGAAGGAGCATGGAGGCAGGTCCTGTGTTCCTGGGTGGAGCCAGCCGGGCAGCTCCTGTCCGTAGAACAGAAGAGTGAGCGACAGCAAGAGCTTTTCTTTCTCATTTTGGTCACAACGGGCCCTGTCTGGGCTACTGCCTTTGCAATCTGGCTCTCAGAGAGGGGCAGGTCACTGCACTGAGGGCGGCCTCCAGTCTAGACTCTGAGGAAGAGGGTGAGTGTTAGCAATCATGTCCGAGTCCTGGAGTTGACACGTGTGGCCTGCCCGGCATGTTGGGGTCACGGAAAGATAAGGCTGGGAAAAGCTCAGCCAGTAAGAAAGAGTGAGCAAGCCCTGTGCATGCAGCCCGCGGAGCCACGCACGGTGTGAGCCGGGACTCAACGCGCCTGGGATTCCTCTGTGCCTGGGGACCCGCAGAGCCTGGGATTTCGCTGTGCCTGGGGTCTCACTGTGCCTGGGGCCTGTGGTGCTTGGGGTCCCAGCTATGCCTCCAAGATGAACCAATGCCACCCATTGAGGACGCTGCTTGTGAGGGGCCAAGGCTCCAGTGCCTGAGGTCCTGCTGGTTCCAGATGAGGAGAGCTTGCGTCACCCACGCTGACTGCCCGTCTCGCGGGGCAGGACTTGGCTGTCCACCCAAGAGCTGGCTGTGCCTGCAGCTGATGTGCGACCTGGTCACTCCGCACCCGGCTGACTGAGGCACAGCTCTGGAAGCAGCACAGACACCAGGTGAACAGTGGGTGTCCCCACAACACGGCGGCCCCGCAGGGTCCAGGTGAACAGTGGGTGTCCCCACAACACAGAGGCTCCGCAGGGTCCAGGTGAACGGTGGGTGTCCCCCCTACGCGGCAGCCCCGCAGGGTCCAGGTGAACGGTGGG
>NW_012118821.1:13151357-13165246 GCF_000951035.1 Colobus angolensis palliatus
AAAAAAAAAAAAACCAAAAAAACCCTTATTAAACAAACAAAGCAAAACTACGATAATCCAGAAGACCAGGAAGGTGGAACAGAGGAAATACCAGGTTCAGGAGCCAACTTAAACCCGACCACACGAATAGCAGATCTGTGCTGACTGAACACTGCCACTGAAAAAGAGACCGCCAGTGTAGGTGAAAGGCAAGCCTCCACAGGCTTTTACAAGGAAACGTTCTTTCGAGATAAAGATACAAATAGATTCAAACTGAAAAGACGGACAAATGTATACCACAGAAATGCTTGTTATCAAGAGGCTGCACAGGTGTACGGATGGCAGACGAGACAGACGACAGGAAGGACCAGCATCGCCAGGGACAGAGAAGGACATTTCATATTAATGAGTCCACTTGCTTAGAAAACCTAATGATCATAAGCGTGCATGCACCTGATACTAAATAACAAAATACATGAAGCAAAAATAACCAAATTTAAAGGGTAAATGCTTGAATTCACAATTTGACAATTCTAATACCTATGTCTCTGGAATCAATAGAAAAATAACAATAAAATGACAAGATAGAAGAGATTATAACTAGAGCGCTGGGAGAAAACTGCAAATCCAATATGCTTAAAATTATTAGTCGATAATTTAAGAATTATTTTAAAAAGTAGGACACTAAAGAAAGGTAAATAGGCTGGAAAACCTACAAACCAGCACAGGAAGGACGTGGAAAAAGGACATGTCAATTGAAAGTAAGTCTGGAGAAAGGAAAAGAGAATCAAGGGTAAAGTTTTGCAAATCCAAAATCCAAAATCACATGATAGAAATGAGTTCAAATATATCACTTTTTCCTACCAAACACAGAGGGATTAACCACACATATTAAAATACAAAATTACCAATAGCAAAGCAGCACTTTCAAATTAAGGGCAAAAAAGAATGGAAATGAAACCACTAAGTAAATATTCACAGAAGGCAAGTTGCTATAGCAAAATTAATCTTAGTTCAAATACAATTTAAGGAAGAAATAATAAACAACAGAATGGATGCCACACGTGAGCAATAGAACCAAGAGGTGACACAGCGTTAAGTCCAATGCTGGCCTCACCTCCAGGACACACAGGGAGACTAATGGGAGGAGATCGAGAGAGGAAAACTGAGATTGTACTTCTCAAATTAAATGGAAAATACACAAAAATCTTATGAGTATTAAAGGCTTAAAAATCACAACAAATACTGAACATACATTATTTTCTAATACCTGGTAATACTTACCAAATGGGACCATACTAGGTTGCAAAAGAAATTAAAAAAAAACTGGAGGTGGGAACCAAGGAATTAATAGAAGTTAAGAACAAAAACCAAACCCCACATATTTTGGGGAAAATGGCACAGTTGATTAAATGGTAAATCCCTATAAATGTGAAGGGACTCACCTAGAATAGAGATAAGATGCTACAATTCAATCCACAACAAGTGACAGCCTGGCATTCTGAAGGACGGCACAGGAAAGGGTGCAGTCCCAAGGGAGCACAGAGAAGGACGTCCTCAGTCCTGGATGGAGAAGGATGTCCCTCAGGTACTGCATGAAGAAGGATGACCCTCAGTCCTGGATGGAGAAGGATGTCCCTCCAGTCCTAGATGGAGAAGGATGAACCCCAGTCCTGGATAGAGAAGGATGAACCCTGAATCATGGATGGAGAAGGATGTCCCCCTATCCTGGATGGAGAAGGACACACTCCAGCCCTGGATGGAGAAGGATGCCCCCCAAGTCCTGGATAGAGACAAATGCCCCTCAGTTTCTGGATGGAGACAAATACCTTTGGGGACCTCAGGGGGAAGGAGGCCCCCTCCCAGCCTTCACATTTGTAGTTGTCCTGACCTGTTACCGTAGAACAAAGAGATCTGGAGGAATAAACATGGGATTAAACTTTACTCCTAATCCTTTAAACCAACATTTTTTAAATTCTAGATTTCATTTTATAAAAATAAGTTAAATGTATGACACAAATACAATGTAACAACAGATTAAACCTGTTTTTCTAAATCTGAGCCCTGGCTACAGGTTCCATTATTCACTCTACTTTTCTGTATTTCTAAAGCTTTTCAAACTTGAAAATAAAAAAGTTCATTGAAGAAAATGTGACTTTCAAAAATTAGTTTATTCTATGGGCTCCTTTGGAGGGGTTATGATCTACTAAAATTACTAGTGGATATATATTACAAGCTCAGTGGTGAAAACAGACAATAAGAAAATATTCTATTTCGTTAGAAATTAGTGTTGAGTGAATATTAATCAAAAGTTTAAAACCAAAATACATGGACGTAAGAATAGATTATTCCACTTAATTCTCCACTGACTTTAAATCTAATTGCTAAATTTACCCTTTGCCCTTTCCCCACCTTCAAATCTCCTAGTAACTCTTCATTTTCCTCTCCTGTCAATATTCTGTTCTCATTTATTTATTTTTTCCTATTTCCTGATTTTTTGAACAACTCTCAGGGACTCATGTTTTGCTTGTATCAGAATGAGTTCGTTACACAAACCCCTTAGGCAACAAGACCTCACCAAGGAGGGCACCTGGAGACTCCAGACCATGGAGCCTCTCCTGGTTTTGACTCAGGCTACCTGACAAGTATGTTTGAGTTACAAATTGTTTAATTTTTTTAGATCCCTTACGGAAAAAGAAGGATTTTAATAACCATTCATTGAAAATGCACACGGGCATTTTATAACTGACATTTCTTGCCGTTTCTGCGCTGTGACCTCGTAATTGCCTCTGAAGAACCTCACTATCCTCATTCTACCCTTGCTCCTCAGGCTCCAGAGGGCAAAGTCAGAAATCTGTGGATATAAAACACGGAAACATTCAGTCTCTGGGGACAGAACGTCATGCTACTGCCTGGTGGCATTTTGCTTCGTTTTTCATACCTTGCCACGGATGGAACGTCTAAGCCCAACGCAGTGACTTGTCTCCTCAGAGAAGCCCTGTGAGATTCCTTTCCTTACAATCCCGACTATCCCTTCAGGTGGGAGGAGGCTCTTCTAGGTCAAGCGTTAAGTAACTTCTGCAAGTTTACTCGGCCAGTGAAGGGAAGGGCAGGGTGGGAGTCAGACGGAACCTTCTAGAACGTGAACCCCATGCTGCAGGTGCCTGCCGTGCGCTCACCCTTCGCTGGGATTTATGCATCTGAGATTATGACATGGGAAACGTCCACACCACGCATGTAACACGTACGCTTTCTGTGCCCTCCAATGTGATAAGAGATGGGGGAGTTTTTCTAGTTTTACTGATTTAATATGGCAAAGGCCTTTCACCGGTAATGGAAGGAAATGTCCCTCACCAGAGCAGCCGGGAAGCTGTGAGGACAGTGCGGGGGTGGGGGGCGATGACCCAGGAGAAGGGAACGCACAGGAGGGGAGACATCAGCCCAGGTACCCTGCGATTGAATTTGCATTTTCTGGGGAGCCTCACAGGAAGCTGGGGAATGTGAGACCGGACTCTGTCTTCAGGAGACCACTGGGTATTCGTGGTACCCGTGTGAAGAGCGGACTGAGGGGCGGGGCGGGGAGAAGCTGTTTCCGCCAGGAGGAGGGCGCTTCCGGCGGGAGACGGAGGGTCCTGGAAGACGAGAGGCGGCCCCAGCTGATTGGACCAGGAGGCTGGAGACCCACGAGACGAGGCTCTGGGTGACTGGAGTTAGGCAGAGGAGGCATCGGATCAGGGTTTTGCACAAGGGGGTGGCTAAATTGCTGTCTGTCGAGGGTGTATTGGTCCTCACCTTCCTGCTGTGTCTGTACGCTTTGTATGGCCTGGCCACCAAGTCTGGGAGAATGGACTCCACCAGGGGCCGTGAAGCTCTCAGACGTTTCCGCAGAGAGCGGCGCCTGGAGCCGACTAACCTCCTGCAGGAAACGGCAGAGGCGTCCGGGGCTCCGTGTCCTCAGACAGTGACCGAGAGGATGCCAAAGGGCCCATTTTCTCAGAACGCAACCAAGAGCTGCAGTGGGTTCTACGTCCTCCCACGTGACTAGGAAGAAACTGAGGGCTTGATGCCTTCAGACAGGGTACCGGAAGGACGCCAGGGCTCCATCCCAGGGCAGCCGGGTTCCTGTTCCTCCTGAACGCTAGCTGGTCCCTCTATCTTGAAAACGTTTTGGCATTGGAATAAGGACAGGGTGTGCTTACCTGCAGCCAAAACAGTCTTCAGTGATGCAAATGTGCAGGTGAGTCTCCCTGACGCCAGTGCTTTCCGAGCTTTTGCACCTGGAAACCCAGGCAGGTGGGCCCCAGGCTGTGCAGGGCATTCTGCAGATCTAACCACCCAGAGCCAAGGTTTGCTCATGTATGAAAGTTAATCCATCTCCACAACCATCCTCACAGCCATTTACACCAAAACCGTGGGAAAATGGGATACATTTATCCGAGGGTAGAAGCAAGCACAACTGTTTCCTAAAACATTCCGTAAGAATGCCCAGAAATGCAAACACACATGAGGTCCTAGTGCCTGGTGGGAACCTGAGATCCCCCTTCGGGGAGTTCCTGTGATGCTGCTGCAGCTTGTAACAAAACGTGAGGCAGCAGGGCCTAACTCCTGATCGGGTAATTACGCCAATGAAACGGCAGCGATGAAGCATTTAGGCAAATGAGCCATCTCATACAGCTGACTATCATGGCTCAGTAAGTGATTCGTAAGACAGCCGCCGTTAACTTTAGAAAAACCACAATTTATAAATTTGGAAAAGCAGAGAAGGTTTTATTTCTTGTAAAGGGTTACAGCCTGCAAGGTGGCCACCCCGCGGGCTGGGAAGTCCAGCCTCCTGCCAAGACCAGAGATGGGCACTTCCAGGAGGATGGGTTGGGGCAGGAGCTTCAGGCTGAACAGGCTGGCTAAAGATACACATTCGTCAGGCACAGGAGAGCTGTGGATATTCACGAAGGTGGTGCTGACACATATGTATTGAACAGACACGTGTGTAACATACGACTCATGTTCACCTTGGGTTGGAGATGTAACATTTACATGTATTACAATCAGGTCCTGTATGTCAAAAGGTGTTTTCAGAATGTGAAGGCAGCCTCTGTAAACCGGTCAGAACCCGTCTGTGGTCTGGGGTTGCTTAGGAGAGTTACTGAAATCAGCCTCTTGTGCAATCAGAGCTGTAGTTATGGCCTATGGAACAGTGTCTGGGAGCTGGATAAGCTGCGATGGGTTTAATGTTGATTCGAGGCCAGTGCTTGTTTGGCTGCTAGAAAAGAAGAAAAACCTTGTGGCAGTGAGGGCAGTTTATTCTTTACATTCGGGGTGTGTGACTTCACCTTTGCCTGCAGTGGCCTGTTCATACTTTGGTATCTCATTGCCGCAAAGAGTCTGTTCTGTTCGTTTTATAACCTGTTTTATAACCTCTGTGTCTAAACTGTAAATGGAAGGGGTATCTGAGGCCCGTCCAGCCTCCCATCCCATCACAGCCAGGAATGCAGCTTTAAGGTTTTTCTGGGATTTCCTTGGCCATTCCATCAGTTGTTGGGGGACGCTTAGGATTTTATTTTTAGTTTATATTACTAAGAGGAAAAACAATAAAAATGCATTAAATTTTTTCACGTCCCTCAGAAAAGTTTTGCATAGTAATTTTTGGTTATTCCACAAATTTGTCCAATGGCTCTGCACATGATCATATTTAAACCTTTCTAAGGGAACATACAAAAGATAAAATCAAAAGCAATTATACAGTGGAAGTTTCAAGGCAGCACAACTTTCAGGAAAATGAGGCAGCAGAAGGAGAGGAAGGGGACTCATTGTGAACACTGGGTCAAAGGAGGATAGAGAGAAGTCCATGGAAGAACCTGCCCATTTCAAGTTTGGGATATTCTGCCTAATCCCTAGCTTCTATTTCTTCAAGCTTTTTAGCTGCTTTTAAGCCATAGTCTCTGCTCTGTGGGGTCTGGAGGCTGGCAGAGGCCCAGCAGGAAAGGGCTGCCGGCTAATTCCAATGGCACTGCTCTTCTACCAAATGGAGGTGTTTAAATGTTGATTTTGGCAAAATCTGTGAGCAGGTTGCTCTCCCCTCCCCAGATCTCTCAGGATACTTTGTAAATCATCTGTGAGTACACTTTTACTGCTCCTGCAGCAATCTTCCTTACTTGTAACCTATCAAAATATTTTAAAGCGATGCAGATCTGGGGCATGTGAGGAGAGCGTGTAGATACATGCCCCGCTGGGATCCACAGTACCCTGAGACCCTCCTCTCCGCCACAGGCTGTGACAGGAGGGCACTCTTGGTCGCTGAGGGGAGGTTGTGGGGGAGCCGAGGTCCTATGTTGTGAGTGTCTTCCGACCCTGCACATGACCCCCTGTTCAAGTCCACAGGCTCTGAGTGCCTTCTGACCCTGTGCGTGACCCCCTGTTCAAGCTCACAGGCTCTGAGTGCCTTCCGACCCTGCACGTGACCCCCTGTTCAAGCTCACAGGCTCTGAGTGCCTTCTGACCCTGTGCGTGACCCCCTGTTCAAGTCCACATGCTCACCATGGCCTGGAAAATGCTGCTCGTAAGTCCACCTTTGAAAATTGTCTTCAACATGAGAACACGATCATTCCTATTTTATTCATTTGCGTGTGTTCCACAGGTGTTTAGTTGTCCTTGTGTCAGGTGTAGGGTAGATGACAAAAACTCAAACACGCTGCCCTTCAGAACATAGCCAAGTGGGGAAGACAGACCTCGAGTCAGTGAACACATGATCTTGATGTGTGTGAATCCACTGGTAGCTGGTAAGTGCGTGTGTGTGTGAGACACGGAGAGAGCCTGTGAAAATGACTGATTTAGAGGAAAGGTTCGCTGAGATATTGTGGAACTTTCAGCCTAAAAATATCATTTTCAGAAATAGGACTCCGTAGATTTTCTGTTAATTGAATCTTTCTTCAGAAATTTGGCTTAAAAAATATCTTCCAGACAGTGTTTTTGGAGGTGAGGCTTGACCTCAGTTTTCTAAATAATAGATACTCCCGAGAGTTAAAATTTTAATAGGTGAACTATTATTGATTCTTTAAATTCAGGTCCTTATAAACAAAGAAGACACCACCAAGACTCACATTAAGCAATAATCTAAGGAAACAGAGGCATCGGAGCATGGAATGACAGAGCAGGAGGCAGTGTCTGGTCTCCACGCCCCGCGAAGCAGGCCCACGTCACCCCCAGGATACAGCAACAGCCCAGGCAGAGCGGGGAGGGCCCCAGATCAGAACAGGATGAGGACAGATCTGAAAAACGTGAACTGTAAAAACCACTGTCTTCCTAGAAAGATGATAGTTTTAAGGCTGCATTCCTCATAATACAAAGCATTTAAATGTTTCCCACGACGAAGAAAAATGTTGAGTGTTCTTTTTTTCTGGTTTTGTGAATGAAAACTTATACATGGGCAGAGGCAAGTCCCACGGGGGCCCGAACGCTGTGGGCGCGCAGGAAGCTGCCTTAAGAGGCAGGTTTTCCCCTGACCGCACACCCAGCCGTAGTTTTCTGTGTCCAGTGTCATGAAAATATTTGAACCAGGGACACGAAAGAAGTTCTGTTCCTTACCAGATTTTTAAAAGAAGTTATTGGGTTTTTTAAAACTGACTTGTCAAATGAGAATAAACCCCCTCTCTGTGAAGCACAAATTAAACAATGAGGGAACCAGATGGAAAACAGCTTCCAGTGTCCTGCAGCCGCTCAGCGAACTTCCGTTTCTTTAAAACACTCAGATCTTCATTGAACGGAAACATTTTATCAGGAACGAATAGAAAAGATGGGCCATTATAATATATATTAAGAACCAGGTGCTGCACCCTCAGGGGGCTCACACGTTGTATACTAGGGGGTCAGGGGCCCGGGTACGTTAACTCACCAAAATGAATAGAGTTTGGCACAGGACAAATGGGCTAAGATTCTGGACATACCACCTACTATGTCTGTAGCCTTGGACCCGTAATTCCCTTGTGTAAAAGCCAGGATAAGACAGCACTTGCCTCAGTTCTCTCAGGAGCCCTCCTCACCTCCTCCTGGGGGCAAAGGGACCCACCCCACCTCCTCCTGGGACTACAGATATCCTCACCACCTCCTCTTGGGTGAACAGGGACACCAACCACCTCCTTCCAGGACACAGGGACCCCCTGACCTCCTCCTGGGAACACAGCGACCCTCACACCTTCTGCTAGGAGCACAGGCCATCCGTGAGCTTTTGCTGAAGTACACAGAAATGTGTAGTGAATCCCCAACAATTGAAGACACGTTTCAGTTTCCACCCTGGGCACCAGCCAGCCCCCCGGAGAAGTCAGGTGTGATCAGAGCAGGGGGGTGGCACAGCTCTCCCCAGACAGCATGGCCAGCAAGACAGACGTGAAGGATGCTGAGGTCTGGCCGGCCCCTGCTCAGGTCCCAGAATGGCCAGAACGCACTGTTCTCTTCTGAAAAATCGGACATAACCCAGGGGAACTGACATCAGATACACCGCGTGTCTCCAGCAAGGAAAAGTGTCATTTCGTGTGGGCAGCACTCCCTCAGCCCTGCCCACACCGTGCACCGTGCAGTGCCCCTGAGGGCTCCGACAGCATGCCCTGCATCTAAGGGGACTGGATTCAGAAAAGAAAGTGCAGGCGTTTATTCACCATGTGCCACGCACAGAAAAAATCCACATTTGTTCTGTTTTTCAAATGAGAAAGCTGAATACAGAACGAGTCATGTCTCCTGAAGCCACAGTCACAGCCGTTTGTGGGAACCTGGAGGTTGGATTCTGGAGGGACGTCCCTGTGAGCCAAGTGTGCAGGTTCCCAGGAGCTTCGCTGTCTCCTCGCCATTGCTGCAAGGACGGGGTGCTGGGGGCGTGCGTCCTGGAAGCCTGCTCCACTGTAAACACAGCCCAGGGGTGGAGAGCGGGAGAGCCAGGGCCTCACCTGGACAGCAGGACGTTCCCCGGTGGAGAAGCGAGTTACACACTACCCCCTGGGGTACAGTCAGAAACTTTCATGGGGATTAAATTTTTGAAACAAGACCTGTGTGACATGTAGCTGCATTCTCATATCCTGAAGCATTTCATGGAAATGCCTAATATATTGACACAGAAATGGGATCCTGCCAGCACTCAGCCATCTGTGTGCCCAAGAGCAGGCTTGGTTCAAACCCGTGGCCACCAGGCCTCCTCTATACAGCTCTGATGTAGGAATGCAGGTCGTTTTGGCAGCAACGCCTAATCAGGTTCAATCAGACTATTTTTAAATAGGTTTACCTTTTCTGAGTGTAGAAGAGCTGGTCAGCGTGCGGCGGTGGGTGGGGCGGGCCTGGCTAGGAGGTGAAGGAAGTCGTAGTTTTAGTATAAATTGGCATCAGAGACTCCTTGAGATACACGATGTGCGTGGGAAGGGCCTGGGCATGTTCTGCTTTTAGACACACTTGCTGTCTCTGGCATCAGCTCACCGATGTGCAGACGTTTCTCTGTTTTGTGGGGCGGCCAGATTCGTGCAGGCAGGGAAGGAGTTGCTGGAAGCCATTTTCTTATTTGACGAAGTTTCAGTGTGTTGGGAAACTGATGTTAGTTATTGAGTACTGTGTCTGCAAGTGTCTGAGCGTCATCACTGAACAAAACCAGCCCAAGTGTGCGTCCCTGCGGAGCCCAGTCTGTGGGCTGAGTGCTAAACACCAGCAGGTGTTTGTGAGTAAATTGTGTGATGTCAGAAGATGGCAGGGGCCATAGTTTTTGTCTTTTGTTTACAAGGCCGTGGTGCCTGTGGCCATGCAGGTGGCATCCTCAGAGCAGCCTTGTGGATACCCTGGTGTCTGGCAAGAGGCCCGCGGGAGGCACTGGGACAGCAGCATTCACACACAGGGAACAGCAGGCGGGGGCTCTGACAGGGACGTCTCCCCTGCAGCGGAAGAACAGGAAAGAGCCCATGGGCTGAGGACACAGGAAAGTGGGGGCAGTGGTGGGAAAGGTCGATGGGCACGACCTTGTGAGGGCTTCACGGGACCCAGGAGGGCATGGCAGCTCTTACCGGAGAGCATCCTGGAGAATCAGGAAGCCTCACAGGGTTTTAAGCAGGGAAGTGACAGGATCTGACACCTTTTTAAGTGGATTGTCAGGCTTCTGGGTTGAGAAGGGCTGGGCTGGGAAGGTGGCACCTGCCCGAATCAGGAGGGGCATCCGCATGGTTCAGGCTGATATGCCAGCAGCAGTCATGGGAACTGCTTTCTGTGTGTGCTAGGAATGGGCCATTAGGATTTTCTGAGGAATTACACTGGGGTATGAAAGAAAGAAAGAAAGAGATGGATGATTAACTCAAAGCATTTGCATAAGCAGCTGAGGGAGGTGTTGCAGCACCTGGGGTGGGGGTTCACGGTGCGGATGATACTAACCTCCCGGAGTGAGTGCCCGAAGGCACAGCATGCGAGTACTTCTGTGTCCCACCTCCCTCACTGCAGGCTCTGTCCTGAGACTTGTTCTCGTCTGTGAACGGTGACTGAGAGGAAATAGCTCACATCACCTCCAGGTAGAAGCAGATGGAAGCACCTTCCCTGTTTCATCTTTCCCCATGCAGGGACCTCAGAAGCCTCACCAATGACTGTGCAGCAGTCAGACCCTGAGTGACTGCGTGGAGCGGAGCTCTGTGCTGACAGCTGCGCAGCTTCCGTGAATGAGAAATGAGCCTTCACTGCCTGCAGTCACCAAGGCCTGGAGGCTTCTCTGTTGAAGAAGCAAGCAGACAGGTGGAGCAGGCTGTGGGTGGGGAAGTTGGAAGCTCAGTTCTGAGCCTTTTGAGTTCTCTATTAGATGACCAAGTGCAGACATCAAGCAGGAACTTGAAACATGAGTGAGCAGTCTGGAAGTGCATGAACTTTGTGTCATGGAAAATGATAGCCCTCCCCCAAAAACACAACTTGATAGATAAATTGAACTATTTTGAGTTTAAGAAGCTCACTTGCTAAAGAGCAAGCCATACAATGAAATTAATGTGAAGAAAAACTATGCAAATTAACATGATGCTGTCATTTGGAATGTTATGTGACTAAACCTTTCGATCTCAATGATAGTTTGTAATACATTGGTTAGTTCAGAAAAGTGCTGAGGCCTGGCGAAGCTGCTGAGGCATCCCAGAAACCCTGCTCTGTATACTGTCATAAAAATGATAGTATTAAAAGCCACGATCTTTAAAATGAAGATGACCCCGTGACATTTGGGCATAGGAATTCCCCAAGCTCTTACAATTCTTTAATTTCAGCTTTGAATGGTGTTTCATTTTCAGCAACCACCTGCATAAATAATTCATTCTCTTTAAAGATGCTGGGAACTAAGCAACTGGGATAATTGACAATTCTGAAAGGAAGAAGATGAACGTGCATGTTATGGAAAGGTCATTTTTCCTATAAGGTTTTTCTCTCTGAGGATTTGTGTGGTGCTGAATGAAAAAATATTAAATCAACTAAAATATTTTTCTTGAAAATCTCATAACATTACAAAATAAAGTTTCTTTTGTGTGAAGTTAAATAGAAATGAAAATTATAAGTGGAATATTTAGAATACATAATGCATCCTCTGTGTAGATAATTTTAATCTAGTCCAGTCTTTTAAAGTCAACATAGTTTTTTGTTTCATGTTAATTAAATATAGATGTGATCTGTCAAATTGAAAGTTGCAAAATTTTTTAGAAAGAGACGTACACTGCTATAAATAGCAAGTACGAGGATGGTAAGTGAGCTTTAGGCGTGTTGGCTGTTGACTGGTGATATTAAATACAACTGATTTCCCCTTTGTCATACTGGAGCCAGCCTTGTTCCATTTACAAAGAGATAACAACGTAAGTCCGGCAAACCAGCTAGCTTACTTTTTTTTTTTTTTTTTTTGAGGTCTCGCTCTGTCACCCGGGCTATAGTGCAGTGGCGCGATCTTGGCTCACTGCAAGCTCCGCCTTCCAGGTTCACGCCATTCTCCTGCCTCAGCCTCCCGAGTAGCTGGGACTACAGGCGCCCGCCACCTCGCCCAGCTAGTTTTTTGTATTTTTTAGTAGAGACGGGGTTTCACCGTGTTAGCCAGGATGGTCTCCATCTCCTGACCTTGTGATCCGCCCGTCTTGGCCTCCCAAAGTGCCGGGATTACAGGCTTGAGCCACCACACCCGGCCGCTAGCTTACTTTTAAATGAAATTCTTAGCATTTACTGAGGCCGCAGGTAGCAGACATGCATGACCAGCTGCAGGTACTAAAAGGCGAACAACTTGGTCACCCTTCTTGACTTGTTACTAAAATGATAAATTATTTAAAACATGAAAAATAACTGTTGTTCATTGAAAAATTAAATATAAATATATTAAATATAAAATAATTAAATAGAAAATCAGGCAAGGATTTATAACTTACTTAAAGAAGTGGCCAGGTCCTAGCTCTACATATGGAAAAGTCCCATTGCTAGGCTGACTCTATGATGGCTAAAGCATATGGCACGCTTTTTTAGCCAACAACGGCAAGTGCCTGCTTCCCGAGCCACTTGCAAGGTTGATGGTCTTGAAGGAATATTATTTATGTCTTGGCGAAAGATCAGTGGAGACAGTGGCATTTTAGCTAGGGCCTTAGGGATGGGCTAGTCATTTCTTTCTAGTTTCTTTGAGTTCAATCTGATAGCAATGTAAATCATCAGAAAAAAAAAAAATTGGCACCCCTGTGGCTCCCTGTAGAAATGCTGTCGCTGAACGGCACTTCCAGGTGTGCCTTTAATTACTTGTCTAATTACAGTACTATTCACAATCACACACACCTAAGAAATTAGCACTGACTGAATACCACCATCTAGGTGCAGCCTCTACTTACATTTCTGTGACTGCCCTGGAGAGAGCTTCCTTTATTGTTTTTGAACCCGAAACCAGGATTGTTTCCAAGTTCACGTATTGTATCTGAAGGGTTTGTCTCCGTTCTGTTTTTTTAAGCATGGACTTTTTAAAGCAGGTTTTAGATTCAGAGCAAAACTGAGAGGAAGGAACAGACGTTTCCCACGTATCCCCTGCACACCAGGCTGGCAGCTACCAGCCTGCTACCACCATCCCCGCTGAAACAAAACAGTGGTTCCAGCGGATGAGCCTCCAAGGGCACACACTATCACGTCACAGGGCATCCACAGCTCCTGCTGGCATTCACTCTTGGCGTTTGGCCCGATGAAGAAGGGTGGAGAGCGTAGGAAGTTGAGGGAGCTGCTGGGGGTCCTGCAGGGAGCCTGTATTGTGCACAGACCTCCAAATTCTGCAGAAGAGGAGGCCCTTTGAGTGCATGTTCCTGCGAAATGGTCTGACCACATGCACATTTAGGAGACCAAGGAAAGGGGAGATGTCCATTTAGCTGGGCATTGGAAGGATCCAAAGGACAGAGAATAAAACTACGGCTTAATGGCATCTACTTCAACCCCATGCCCAGCACTGCATGCCTGCCCTTCCAATGACAACGGCCTCTTTCTCCATCTTTACTTATTTTTAGTTTAACTATATACATATAGAAAATAATATACAGTTATATATATGCTACATGTGTATATATACTTAAAATAATACATTATTATTCAATGTAATATGCATTTTAAATATTAGGTCGGTGCAAAAGTAATAGCAGTTTTTGCCACTAAAAGTAATGACAAAAACCACAATTATATCAACCTAATATATGTTCTCTATTTTTCTACATATATGTTATATATGTTTTAAATACAAACCTTCTCCAACACTGGTTTGGAAATAGGTGTGATGCAGTTAATACATTTCTGCATGAGTAGCTTATTCTTTCTCCCTTCTATGTTCAGAAGGGGGTTCTCTGAAGACAAGGATGGGCATTTGGCCTCTGAGGACGCAGGTGCCACACAGTGCCCACACATCACCACAGAAACGGACACCAATGCTGCTT